>NC_142713.1:176854-476854 GCF_055471065.1 Atractosteus spatula | reverse complement strand
TGGCCTGCGGGCGGGCCTTCGGCAGCTCCGCCTCCCTGAGGCGGCACCGCCTGCTGCACACGGGGGAGCGGCCCTTCGCCTGCGCCCTCTGCCCCAGGCGCTTCCGCCAGGCCCCGCACCTCAAGGCCCACGCGCGCACCCACGCCGCCGGCGCCCGCCACAGCGCCACGGCCGGGCTCACGGGGGGCGGGCTGGTGTACGAGATCGAGGTGGTCCTGTGAGCGGGTGCGCGTTCGGGACTGTTCGGTCAGTGTGGCGTCGCGGGAGGCCGCAGCACAGGACTCGTCGTCACGAGCGAGGGCCACCGTCCGGGCGCCGGCGGCGTGTGCTCATGGCCACCGGGGGGCGCTGTCGGACGCTTTCTGTAAGGGTGGGCACCCGAGCTTGTAGAAAAAGTAGGAGGTTGTAGGCCTGTCTGGAGAAAAGGATCAATTAAAATTGGGCACAAATCAACTCGCAGAACCCTCTGCAAAACCAGAAGGGTCCGTTCCTTCTCCGTTACACCAACCGGTTCATAATAAATACTAATGATCAAGTCAGCGTGTTACTTATGGGTTACGGCATCATATGGCATACAAATTGTAAATTAAGTAAAATGCAGACCACAAATGTGCCGCTAAAGGAACATATAGATACAGCATTGGGAACCGACCTGCAGGGTCTCTTGTTGCCAGGGGGAAGGTTTTTGGTGCCGGACCTTGAAGGACAGTTGCCGTCTTCTGCTCCGGTGGAGCAATGGACAGTGTATTTTCTCAGTTTAATTGCTTTGACGTTTGGCCGACGGTGCACAGAGCCCTTGGAGGAGAGCAGCCGGGGTGAGACTGTACCGTGTCCAGGTCTGCGCCCCGCCATACAGACGTGTTTGTCTCATTACAGTTCTAGGAATCCTAACACTGGCCGCCCCTGTATACGGTGATACAAAATCTGAAATACTGTAGTTAGGATGGGGATTGGGATTGGCCGTTACCAAGCTGTGCTGCACACTCTGCTTCACCCCCGCCAGCACAGCTGTGCTTCCTCGCTGAACGCTGCAGCCACTCTTGGGTGAAATAGCTTTCAATCTGCACGAGTCCCAGGCCCCTTCCCCAGCCTGCCTGCCCTGCAGTTGGGATTGTTGTGGAAATTTCCAGGTAACGAGCAGCCGAATGTCAGCTCGACTGCACCGTCGCTCCCCGGCCCCCTGCTGCGTGCGAGAGCCCGAGTTCCTGCGCCGGTGTGTCTGTTTCTGCGAGTGGCTGGTGAGCGGCGCTGTTCTGGTTCCGAGTCTTTGCTGCTTTCTGCGAATGCAGAGTGTCCCGACTTCATCGGGAACAAGTCCCACGCTCCCACCACCCTCTGTGTACAGAAACCGTGTGCCCCAGAATGGACTGGTGCCCTGGTGCCCTGTCCAGTGTGCCGTCCCCCTGACCCTTGCCAGCAGTCGACGGCTGTCTGAGCCTGATGAGGCATGCAGGTTTCTCTATGCTGACATTCGTTTCTGAATTACTCCACCAAACGTTTCTGTCCTGAGGATGGAGGATGTGAAACTGGGTAATGGGCTTTGATGTTACTGGGTTCCCACCACATGAATGCACAGAGATCCAGTACCTTTAACATTTGTGACTATGTAAATGTGCCAGCTTGGATAAAAGTGGCCTGTCTCACACACGCAGTATGGAATAACAATTTCATTAGTCACTTGTGGAACAGTTTGTTTTTAACAAAAAATAAAACAATTACAGTAGATCACCAATGGCATAGAGGCGTGTTTTGCCAGGTGGCTGTGGGGTCCTGTTCGGACCCGGTGCCTCACGCAGGAGGGGGTGAGGAGGACCTTCCCCCCCCCCCACCCACCCCAAGAACAAAACGACTTTTGCCATAATTAAAGATAAAAATGAACAGTCCTCTAGAATCTAGATGATGTGATATTCACAACTACAATGTGAGTGTCTCCATCAGAGAGCAGACAGGGTGACGGGCTCAGTCCTGTACATGTCTAAAGATTCTCCTGGTCTAACGGGGTCCTGAGAGAACTTCTCACTGGGCTCAGTCTGTGGGCCGAGTCCCTGCCTCTCCCCAGCCTGCTGCCCAGCGCGTCTGGTCTGGGACACGCGGCCCAGGGGCTGCAGGTCCCCCTCTCTCTCTCTCTCCCATCGCCCCCACCGGGGTTCCGGGGAAGGACAGGAGGGGACGCGTTGATCTCACCGTATCGTGTCCGCCGAAGACTCGACAGGTTTATAGCGCTGCGAGTGCTGCCGGTGTGTCTCCAGCTCGGAGCCCCCCTGGAGATCTGTGTGCCCCTCTGAAGCTGGGCACGACACCGGGATCTTCCCTCCCTCCCTGCGGCTGCTCCGGGACCCCGGACACTTCGGCTCTTGTGCGGTGTGCGGTCATCCTCCTCAATCCGAGCGACCGCGGACCCTCGGCTCGACTGGATTTACAGCAAGACCGGCCCCGGACAGCTGCGTCGATCCTCGCCTCCGACGGGTCTTTAATTGACTGGCAGCGCGACCCCCACGGACAGCATGAGTTAGAGTTGACCTGTCGCGTGTGATGGATCACTGCTGCACTCCTGGTTAACGCGCACTATACATTGTGCTTAACAGATGGGTTAGTGCTCAATAAAGTGGGCGCAGTCAAGATGTACAAGTGCAGTGGCAAACCCCAGCAGAGCCGTGGACAGGTGTTCATGAGACACCAACAGGTACAGCGACTGTTTCAGGCTTGACCGGGCGAGGATGCATTTAACCAGAGCCCATCCTGGATTGATATTGCACAGGTACTGAGGATGAGATATCACTGAGTCACAGGATATTGATATTGATATTGACTAGTTATTGAGTATTGGATATCACTAAGTGACAGTATATTGATATCACTGACGGTGTGCTGATATCACTGACAGTGTGCTGATATTGCCAAGCGACAGTATATTGATATCACTGACAGTGTGCTGATATCACTGACAGTGTGCTGATATTGCCAAGCGACAGTATATTGATATCACTGACAGTGTGCTGATATCACTGACAGTGTGCTGATATTGCTAAGCGACAGTATATTGATATCACTGACAGTGTGCTGATATTGCCAAGCGACAGTATATTGATATCACTGACAGTGTGCTGATATTGCCAAGCGACAGTATATTGATATCACTGACAGTGTGCTGATATTGCTAAGCGACAGTATATTGATATCACTGACAGTGTGCTGATATTGCCAAGCGACAGTATATTGATATCACTGACAGTGTGCTGATATTGCCAAGCGACAGTATATTGATATCACTGACAGTGTGCTGATATCACTGACAGTGTGCTGATATTGCTAAGCGACAGTATATTGATATCACTGACAGTGTGCTGATATTGCCAAGCGACAGTATATTGATATCACTGACTGTGTGCTGATATTGCCAAGCGACAGTATATTGATATCACTGACAGTGTGCTGATATCACTGACAGTGTGCTGATATTGCTAAGCGACAGTATATTGATATCACTGACAGTGTGCTGATATTGCCAAGCGACAGTATATTGATATCACTGACAGTATATTGATATCACTGACAGTGTGCTGATATTGCCAAGCGACAGTATATTGATATCACTGACAGTGTGCTGATATCACTGACAGTGTGCTGATATTGCCAAGCGACAGTATATTGATATCACTGACAGTGTGCTGATATCACTGACAGTGTGCTGATATTGCCAAGCGACAGTATGTTGATATCACTGACAGTGTGCTGATATCACTGACAGTGTGCTGATATTGCCAAGCGACAGTATATTGATATCACTGACAGTGTGCTGATATTGCTCAGCCAGAAATTACAGTCCCATGTGAAGAGATGACTTCCTGTGGACAGGAGTAAACCTGTACCCTTGGGGTTCGTCAGTTTGTGACGCTTGTTGTCTGTCTCTGTGGTGGCTGGTGGGGGGTCCCCCCCAGCCTGGCGCCGCCTCACCGTGGCCTGGCGATCAGCTGGTAGGGCCGGGGCAGGTTGGCGATGGCGCTGAGGTTGGGGCGGATGTCGACCGAGTCGGGCCCCAGCGGGGCAGAGAAAGAGAATCTCTGCAGCAGCGAGGCCAGGAACAGGAAGAGCTCCATCCGGGCCAGGGGCTCTCCCACACAGGAGCGCTTCCCTGGGACACAGGAGAGCCCAGTGAGTGCAGCTCCCAGCACTCGGCACAGAGCTGCAGTGTCCGGTTCTGTCAGCACAGAGCTCTGCGGAGCTCCACTGTCGGGTTCTGTCCATCAGCACAGAGCTCTGCAGAGTGTGGTTCTGTCAGCACAGAGCTCTGCAGAGCTGTAGTGTCCGGTTCTGTCAGCACAGAGCTCTGTGGAGTGCAGTTCTGTCAGCACAGAGCTCTGCAGAACTCCACTGTCCGGTTCTGTCCATCAGCACAGAGCTCTGCGGAGTGTGGTTCTGTCAGCACAGAGCTCTGCAGAGCTGTAGTGTCCGGTTCTGTCAGCACAGAGCTCTGCAGAGCTCCACTGTCCGGTTCTGTCCATCAGCACAGAGCTCTGCGGAGTGTGGTTCTGTCAGCACAGAGCTCAGCAGAGCTGCAGTGTCCTGTTCTGTCAGCACAGAGCTCTGCAGAGCTGCAGTGTCCGGTTCTGTCCATCAGCACAGAGCTCTGCAGAGTGTGGTTCTGTCAGCACAGAGCTCAACAGAGCTGCAGTGTCCTGTTCTGTCAGCACAGAGCTCTGCAGAGCTCCACTGTCCGGTTCTGTCCATCAGCACAGAGCTCTGTGGAGTGTGGTCCTGTCAGCACAGAGCTCAGCAGAGCTGCAGTGTCCTGTTCTGTCAGCACAGAGCTCTGTGGAGTGTGGTCCTGTCAGCACAGCACCGCGAGCCTGCTGGTACCTGCGGAGAAGGGCAGGAACGCCGGGTTTCTCTTGAAGCCTCCGTTCTGGTCCAGGAAGTGTCCGGGGTCGAAGGCGCGGGGCGACGGCCAGTAGGCCGAGTCGCGCAGGACAGAGTGCAGGAGGGGGATCACCACAGTGCCCTGGGGACAGGAGGAGGAGAGACTGACCACCAGCGGACAGGGGTGCGAGGGCCAGGGGCAGTGTGGACAGGGGTGCGAGGGCCAGGGGCAGTGTGGGCAGGGGTGCAAGGCCAGGGGCAGTGTGGACAGGGGTGCGAGGCCGGGGGCCCAGGCCGGTGTGGACAGGGGTGCGAGGGCCAGGGGCAGTGTGGGCAGGGGTGCGAGGCCAGGGGCAGTGTGGAAAGGGGTGCGAGGCCGGGGTCCAGGCCGGTGTGGACAGGGGTGCGAGGCCGGGGGCAGTGTGGACAGGGGTGCGAGGCCAGGGGCAGTGTGGACAGGGGTGCGAGGCCGGGGGCCCAGGCCGGTGTGGACAGGGGTGCGAGGGCCAGGGGCAGTGTGGGCAGGGGTGCAAGGCCGGGGGCAGTGTGGACAGGGGTGCGAGGCCGGGGGCCCAGGCCGGTGTGGACAGGGGTGCGAGGGCCAGGGGCAGTGTGGGCAGGGGTGCAAGGCCGGGGGCAGTGTGGACAGGGGTGCGAGGCCGGGGGCCCAGGCCGGTGTGGACAGGGGTGCGAGGGCCAGGGGCAGTGTGGGCAGGGGTGCGAGGCCGGGGGCCCAGGCCGGTGTGGACAGGGGTGCGAGGCCGGGGGCAGTGTGGACAGGGGTGCGAGGCCGGGGGCCCAGGCCAGTGTGGGCAGGGGTTCGAGGACAGGGTCCCAGGCCGGTGTGGACAGGGGTGCGAGGCCGGGGGCAGTGTGGACAGGGGTGCGAGGCCGGGGGCCCAGGCCGGTGTGGACAGGGGTGCGAGGCCGGGGGCAGTGTGGGCAGGGGTGCGAGGCCGGGGGCAGTGTGGGCAGGGGTGCGAGGGCCGGGGGCAGTGTGGGCAGGGGTGCGAGGGCCAGGGGCCCAGGCCGGTGTGGACAGGGGTGCGAGGGCCAGGGGCAGTGTGGGCAGGGGTGCGAGGCCGGGGGTCCAGGCCGGTGTGGACAGGGGTGCGAGGCCGGGGGCAGTGTGGACAGGGGTGCGAGGCCAGGGGCAGTGTGGGCAGGGGTGCGAGGCCGGGGGTCCAGGCCGGTGTGGACAGGGGTGCGAGGCCGGGGGCAGTGTGGACAGGGGTGCGAGGCCGGGGGCCCAGGCCAGTGTGGGCAGGGGTTCGAGGACAGGGTCCCAGGCCGGTGTGGACAGGGGTGCGAGGCCGGGGGCAGTGTGGACAGGGGTGCGAGGCCAGGGGCAGTGTGGGCAGGGGTGCGAGGCCGGGGGTCCAGGCCGGTGTGGACAGGGGTGCGAGGCCGGGGGCAGTGTGGACAGGGGTGCGAGGGCCAGGGGCAGTGTGGGCAGGGGTGCGAGGGCCAGGGGCAGTGTGGGCAGGGGTGCGAGGCCGGGGGCAGTGTGGGCAGGGGTGCGAGGCCGGGGGCCCAGGCCAGTGTGGGCAGGGGTTCGAGGACAGGGGCCCAGGCCGGTGTGGGCAGGGGTGCGAGGCCGGGGGCAGTGGGGCCCTGACCTGTGGGATGGTATACCCCCGGAAGGAGATGTCTCGCATGGCGATCTGCGGCATGCTCATGGGCACCACGTCCAGCAGCCTCTGCACCTCGTGGACCACGGCGTCCGTGAAGGGCAGTGAGCGCCGGTCTTCCATCGCCGGGGGGCGCTCCCTGCCGACCGCCGCGTCAATCTCCCGCTGGGCCATCTCTGAGGAGAAACAGCAGGACTGGGAACGCTGGGAGCACGGGGAGCCATCCTCTCTGCCTGAGCTCGGCAGCGCCAGACCCAGGGGGCGCCCCTGTGCGTGGGGAGCTGGGAATAACCCTCACCTCCAGGGGGCGCCCCTGTACGTGGGGAGCTGGGAATAACCCTCACCTCCAGGGGGCGCCCCTGTACGTGGGGAGCTGGGAATAACCCTCACCTCCAGGGGGCGCCCCTGTGCGTGGGGAGCTGTGTGTCATCCGGACGATTTCCGGCCACTGGCTCTCTGGGACAGGAGTGGGAGGAACCATCCAGCACAATCGGTACCAACTTGCTTAATGACCCAGAGATCCCAGCTGTGTCTGGAGAGGAGCCAGAGTACTGGCTTCAACCACAGGGCTGGGCAGCTTGTTCCACACCCCCACCCCCTCTGTGTACAGAAGAGCCTCCTGTCCTGACTGGAGGAGCTCACCCAGCTGTGTCAGGAGAGAAGCCGGGGTATCAGCTTCAACAACAGGGCTGGGCAGCTTGTTCCCCACCCCCACCACCCTCTGTGTACAGAAGAGCCTCCTATCCGGATGGGAGGGGCTCATCCAGCTGTGTCAGGAGAGAAGCTGGGGTATCAGCTTCAACAACAGGGCTGGGCAGATTGTTCCACACCCCCACCACCCTCTGTGTACAGTAGAACCTCCTGAAAGAAGCAGCTGGACTGCAACTCTATCAAGCAGGACAGCTGGGCGGGGCGTCCTCCCCTCGACCCCGTGACCCCTCTCGCACCCCGCGGCCTCACCCTGCACGTGGGGGTACTTGATGAGGAGCAGGAGGGCGTATCTCAGCGTGGTGCTGGTGGTCTCCGTCCCAGCCAGCAGCAGGTTCAGCACTGTGGACACCAGGTTGTCCCTGTGGAACTCGGAGGAGGGGTTGTCCCGCTCCTGGAGGAGGAGGAGGAGCAGGAGAAGGTCATGACATGGACAGGGAACCAGAATTCCCACTCCCGCTCCCAGTGTGTGATCTCCCGGCAGACTGACAGTGCGCCTCTCTGTTAACACAGCTTTGTGTTTTATGCTGATATCCCTCGACATGTTTGGACTGTCAACTTGTGGCAGTGTGCGTCGCCGGCCCGCAGGGGGGGCCACCTGCTGCATCCTGAGCAGGAAGCAGTCGATGAAGTCCCGGGGGCCGTGAGCGCTCAGGGTCTCCTGATGCTCCCCGACTCTCTCCTCCACGAACTGGCGCACCTCCTCCGCGCCAGAGAACATCTCCTCGTGCGGCCCGGGCAGGCGCTCCAGCAGCCAGGGGAACAGGTTATACAGCTGGAGGGCACAGGACAGACACACAGAGCTACAGACACACTGCCCCAGCCAGACCTGCCCCCAGCCCCTCTGCCCCAGTCCAGACCTGCCCCCGTCCAGACCTGCCCCCAGCCCCTCTGCCCCAGGCCAGACCTGCCCCCAGCCCCTCTGCCCCAGGCCAGACCTGCCCCCGTCCAGACCTGCCCCCAGCCCCTCTGCCCCAGTCCAGACCTGCCCCCGTCCAGACCTGCCCCCAGCCCCTCTGCGCCAGTCCAGACCTGCCCCAGGCCAGACCTGCCCCAGCCCCTCTGCCTCAGTCCAGACTTGCCCCAGCCCCTCTGCGCCAGTCCAGACCTGCCCCAGACCAGACCTGCCCCAGCCCCTCTGCCCCAGGCCAGACCTGCCCCCGTTCAGACCTGCCCCCACCCCCTCTGCCCCAGTCCAGACCTGCCCCCGTCCAGACCTTCCCCCAGCCCCTCTGCCCCAGTCCAGACCTGCCCCAGTCTAGACCTGCTCCAGCCCCTCTGCCCCAGTCCAGACCTGCCCCCAGCCCCTCTGCCCCAGACCAGACCTGCCCCCAGCCCCTCTGCCTCAGTCCAGACTTGCCCCAGCCCCTCTGCCCCAGTCCAGACCTGCCCCAGTCTAGACCTGCCCCAGCCCCTCTGCCCCAGTCCAGACCTGCCCCAGCCCCTCTGCCCCAGTCCAGACCTGCCCCCAGCCCCTCTGCCCCAGTCCAGACCTGCCCCCGTCCAGACCTGCCCCCAGCCCCTCTGCCCCAGTCCAGACCTGCCCCCGTCCAGACCTGCCCCAGCCCCTCTGCCTCAGTCCAGACTTGCCCCAGCCCCTCTGCCCCAGTCCAGACCTGCCCCAGTCTAGACCTGCCCCAGCCCCTCTGCCCCAGTCCAGACCTGCCCCAGCCCCTCTGCCCCAGTCCAGACCTGCCCCCAGCCCCTCTGCCCCAGTCCAGACCTGCCCCCGTCCAGACCTGCCCCAGCCCCTCTGCCCAAGTCCAGACCTGCCCCCAGCCCCTCTGCGCCAGTCCAGACCTGCCCCAGCCCCTCTGCCCCAGACCAGACCTGCCCCCAGCCCCTCTGCCTCAGTCCAGACTTGCCCCAGCCCCTCTGCCCCAGTCCAGACCTGCCCCAGTCTAGACCTGCCCCAGCCCCTCTGCCCCAGTCCAGACCTGCCCCCGTCCAGACCTGCCCCCAGCCCCTCTGCCCCAGTCCAGACCTGCCCCCGTCCAGACCTGCCCCAGCCCCTCTGCCCCAGTCCAGACCTGCCCCCGTCCAGACCTGCCCCCAGCCCCTCTGCCCCAGTCCAGACCTGCCCCCGTCCAGACCTGCCCCCAGCCCCTCTGCCCCAGTCCAGACCTGCCCCCGTCCAGACCTGCCCCCAGCCCCTCTGCCTCAGTCCAGACCTGCCCCCGTCCAGACCTGCCCCCAGCCCCTCTGCCCCAGTCCAGACCTGCCCCCGTCTAGACCTGCTCCAGCCCCTCTGCCCCCATCCAGACCTGCCCCCAGCCCCTCTGCCCCAGTCCAGACCTGCCCCCGTCCAGACCTGCCCCCAGCCCCTCTGCCCCAGTCCAGACCTGCCCCCAGCCCCTCTGCCCCAGTCCAGACCTGCCCCAGTCTAGACCTGCTCCAGCCCCTCTGCCCCAGTCCAGACCTGCCCCAGCCCCTCTGCCCCAGACCAGACCTGCCCCCAGCCCCTCTGCCTCAGTCCAGACTTGCCCCAGCCCCTCTGCCCCAGTCCAGACCTGCCCCCGTCCAGACCTGCCCCCAGCCCCTCTGCCCCAGTCCAGACCTGCCCCCGTCCAGACCTGCCCCAGCCCCTCTGCCCCAGTCCAGACCTGCCCCCAGCCCCTCTGCCCCAGTCCAGACCTGCCCCAGTCTAGACCTGCTCCAGCCCCTCTGCCCCAGTCCAGACCTGCCCCCAGCCCCTCTGCCCCAGGCCAGACCTGCCCCCAGCCCCTCTGCCCCAGTCCAGACCTGCCCCAGTCTAGACCTGCGCCAGCCCCTCTGCCCCAGTCCAGACCTGCCCCAGCCCCTCTGCCCCAGTCCAGACCTGCCCCCAGCCCCTCTGCCTCAGTCCAGACTTGCCCCAGCCCCTCTGCCCCAGTCCAGACCTGCCCCAGTCTAGACCTGCCCCAGCCCCTCTGCCTCAGTCCAGACCTGCCCCAGCCCCTCTGCCCCAGTCCAGACCTGCCCCCAGCCCCTCTGCCCCAGGCCAGACCTGCCCCCATCCAGACCTGCCCCCAGCCCCTCTGCCCCAGTCCAGACCTGCCCCAGTCTAGAACTGCTCCAGCCCCTCTGCCCCAGTCCAGACCTGCCCCAGCCCCTCTGCCCCAGACCAGACCTGCCCCCAGCCCCTCTGCCTCAGTCCAGACTTCCCCCGGCCCCTCTGCCCCAGTCCAGACCTGCCCCCGTCCAGACCTGCCCCCAGCCCCTCTGCCCCAGTCCAGACCTGCCCCAGCCCCTCTGCCCCAGTCCAGACCTGCCCCCGTCCAGACCTGCCCCCAGCCCCTCTGCGCCAGTCCAGACCTGCCCCAGGCCAGACCTGCCCCAGCCCCTCTGCCCCAGGCCAGACCTGCCCCCAGCCCCTCTGCCTCAGTCCAGACCTGCCCCCAGCCCCTCTGCCCCAGTCCAGACCTGCCCCCAGCCCCTCTGCGCCAGGCCAGACCTGCCCCAGCCCCTCTGCCCCAGTCCAGACCTGCCCCCGTCCAGACCTGCCCAAGCCCCTCTGCCCCAGTCCAGACCTGCCCCAGTCTAGACCTGCTCCAGCCCCTCTGCCCCAGTCCAGACCTGCCCCAGCCCCTCTGCCCCAGACCAGACCTGCCCCCAGCCCCTCTGCCTCAGTCCAGACTTGCCCCAGCCCCTCTGCCCCAGTCCAGACCTGCCCCAGTCTAGACCTGCCCCAGCCCCTCTGCCTCAGTCCAGACCTGCCCCCAGCCCCTCTGCCCCAGTCCAGACCTGCCCCCATCCAGACCTGCCCCCAGCCCCTCTGCCCCAGTCCAGACCTGCCCCAGCCCCTCTGCCCCAGTCCAGACCTGCCCCCGTCCAGACCTGCCCCCAGCCCCTCTGCCCCAGTCCAGACCTGCCCCAGTCTAGACCTGCCCCAGCCCCTCTGCCCCAGACCAGACCTGCCCCCAGCCCCTCTGCCCCAGTCCAGACCTGCCCCCGTCCAGACCTGCCCCAGCCCCTCTGCGCCAGTCCAGACCTGCCCCCATCCAGACCTGCCCCAGCCCCTCTGCCCCAGTCCAGACCTGCCCCCGTCCAGACCTGCCCCCAGCCCCTCTGCCCCAGTCCAGACCTGCCCCAGTCTAGACCTGCCCCAGCCCCTCTGCCCCAGACCAGACCTGCCCCCAGCCCCTCTGCCTCAGTCCAGACTTGCCCCAGCCCCTCTGCCCCAGTCCAGACCTGCCCCAGACCAGACCTGCCCCAGCCCCTCTGCCTCAGTCCAGACTTGCCCCAGCCCCTCTGCCCCAGTCCAGACCTGCCCCAGTCTAGACCTGCCCCCAGCCCCTCTGCCTCAGTCCAGACCTGCCCCCAGCCCCTCTGCCCCAGGCCAGACCTGCCCCCATCCAGACCTGCCCCCAGCCCCTCTGCCCCAGTCCAGACCTGCCCCAGTCTAGACCTGCTCCAGCCCCTCTGCCCCAATCCAGACCTGCCCCAGCCCCTCTGCCCCAGACCAGACCTGCCCCAGTCCAGACCTGCCCCAGCCCCTCTGCCCCAGTCCAGACCTGCCCCAGTCTAGACCTGCTCCAGCCCCTCTGCCCCAGTCCAGACCTGCCCCAGCCCCTCTGCCCCAGACCAGACCTGCCCCCAGCCCCTCTGCCTCAGTCCAGACTTGCCCCAGCCCCTCTGCCCCAGTCCAGACCTGCCCCAGTCTAGACCTGCCCCAGCCCCTCTGCCCCAGTCCAGACCTGCCCCCGTCCAGACCTGCCCCAGCCCCTCTGCCCCAGGCCAGACCTGCCCCCATCCAGACCTGCCCCAGCCCCTCTGCCCCAGTCCAGACCTGCCCCAGTCTAGACCTGCTCCAGCCCCTCTGCCCCAGTCCAGACCTGCCCCAGACCAGACCTGCCCCAGCCCCTCTGCCCCAGGCCAGACCTGCCCCAGCCCCTCTGCCCCAGTCCAGACTTGCCCCCGTCCAGACCTGCCCCAGCCCCTCTGCCCCAGGCCAGACCTGCCCCAGCCCCTCTGCCCCAGGCCAGACCTGCCCCCGTCCAGACCTGCCCCCAGCCCCTCTGCCCCAGGCCATACCTGCCCCAGCCCCTCTGCCCCAGACCAGACCTGCCCCAGCCCCTCTGCCCCAGGCCAGACCTGCCCCAGCCCCTCTGCCCCAGGCCAGACCTGCCCCCGTCCAGACCTGCCCCCAGCCCCTCTGCCCCAGGCCAGACCTGCCCCAGCCCCTCTGCCCCAGACCAGACCTGCCCCAGCCCCTCTGCCCCAGACCAGACCTGCCCCCGTCCAGACCTGCCCCCAGCCCCTCTGCCCCAGGCCAGACCTGCCCCAGCCCCTCTGCCCCAGACCAGACCTGCCCCCGTCCAGACCTGCTCCAGCCCCTCTGCCCCAGTCCAGACCTGCCCCCGTCCAGACCTGCCCCAGCCCCTCTGCCCCAGACCAGACCTGCCCCCGTCCAGACCTGCCCCAGCCCCTCTTCCCCAGTCCAGACCTGCCCCAGCCCCTCTGCCCCAGTCCAGACCTGCCCCCGTCCAGACCTGCCCCAGCCCCTCTGCCCCAGACCAGACCTGCCCCCGTCCAGACCTGCTCCAGCCCCTCTGCCCCAGGCCAGACCTGCCCCCAGCCCCTCTGCCTCAGTCCAGACCTTCCCCCAGCCCCTCTGCCCCAGTCCAGACCTGCCCCCAGCCCCTCTGCGCCAGGCCAGACCTGCCCCAGCCCCTCTGCCCCAGTCCAGACCTGCCCCAGTCTAGACCTGCCCCAGCCCCTCTGCCTCAGTCCAGACCTGCCCCCAGCCCCTCTGCCCCAGTCCAGACCTGCCCCCATCCAGACCTGCCCCCAGCCCCTCTGCCCCAGTCCAGACCTGCCCCAGCCCCTCTGCCCCAGTCCAGACCTGCCCCCGTCCAGACCTGCCCCCAGCCCCTCTGCCCCAGTCCAGACCTGCCCCAGTCTAGACCTGCCCCAGCCCCTCTGCCCCAGACCAGACCTGCCCCCAGCCCCTCTGCCCCAGTCCAGACCTGCCCCCGTCCAGACCTGCTCCAGCCCCTCTGCGCCAGTCCAGACCTGCCCCCATCCAGACCTGCCCCAGCCCCTCTGCCCCAGTCCAGACCTGCCCCCGTCCAGACCTGCCCCAGTCTAGACCTGCCCCAGCCCCTCTGCCCCAGACCAGACCTGCCCCCAGCCCCTCTGCCTCAGTCCAGACTTGCCCCAGCCCCTCTGCCCCAGTCCAGACCTGCCCCAGACCAGACCTGCCCCAGCCCCTCTGCCTCAGTCCAGACTTGCCCCAGCCCCTCTGCCCCAGTCCAGACCTGCCCCAGTCTAGACCTGCCCCCAGCCCCTCTGCCTCAGTCCAGACCTGCCCCCAGCCCCTCTGCCCCAGGCCAGACCTGCCCCCATCCAGACCTGCCCCCAGCCCCTCTGCCCCAGTCCAGACCTGCCCCAGTCTAGACCTGCTCCAGCCCCTCTGCCCCAATCCAGACCTGCCCCAGCCCCTCTGCCCCAGACCAGACCTGCCCCAGCCCCTCTGCCCCAGTCCAGACCTGCCCCAGTCTAGACCTGCTCCAGCCCCTCTGCCCCAGTCCAAACCTGCCCCAGCCCCTCTGCCCCAGACCAGACCTGCCCCCAGCCCCTCTGCCTCAGTCCAGACTTGCCCCAGCCCCTCTGCCCCAGTCCAGACCTGCCCCAGTCTAGACCTGCCCCAGCCCCTCTGCCCCAGTCCAGACCTGCCCCCGTCCAGACCTGCCCCAGCCCCTCTGCCCCAGGCCAGACCTGCCCCCATCCAGACCTGCCCCAGCCCCTCTGCCCCAGTCCAGACCTGCCCCAGTCTAGACCTGCTCCAGCCCCTCTGCCCCAGTCCAGACCTGCCCCAGACCAGACCTGCCCCAGCCCCTCTGCCCCAGTCCAGACCTGCCCCCGTCCAGACCTGCCCCAGCCCCTCTGCCCCAGGCCAGACCTGCCCCAGCCCCTCTGCCCCAGGCCAGACCTGCCCCCGTCCAGACCTGCCCCCAGCCCCTCTGCCCCAGGCCAGACCTGCCCCAGCCCCTCTGCCCCAGGCCAGACCTGCCCCCGTCCAGACCTACCCCCAGCCCCTCTGCCCCAGGCCAGACCTGCCCCAGCCCCTCTGCCCCAGACCAGACCTGCCCCAGCCCCTCTGCCCCAGACCAGACCTGCCCCCGTCCAGACCTGCTCCAGCCCCTCTGCCCCAGTCCAGACCTGCCCCCGTCCAGACCTGCCCCAGCCCCTCTGCCCCAGACCAGACCTGCCCCCGTCCAGACCTGCCCCAGCCCCTCTGCCCCAGTCCAGACCTGCCCCAGTCTAGACCTGCTCCAGCCCCTCTGCCCCAGTCCAGACCTGCCCCAGACCAGACCTGCCCCAGCCCCTCTGCCCCAGTCCAGACCTGCCCCCGTCCAGACCTGCCCCAGCCCCTCTGCCCCAGGCCAGACCTGCCCCAGCCCCTCTACCCCAGGCCAGACCTGCCCCCGTCCAGACCTGCCCCCAGCCCCTCTGCCCCAGGCCAGACCTGCCCCAGCCCCTCTGCCCCAGGCCAGACCTGCCCCCGTCCAGACCTACCCCCAGCCCCTCTGCCCCAGGCCAGACCTGCCCCAGCCCCTCTGCCCCAGACCAGACCTGCCCCCGTCCAGACCTGCTCCAGCCCCTCTGCCCCAGTCCAGACCTGCCCCCGTCCAGACCTGCCCCAGCCCCTCTGCCCCAGACCAGACCTGCCCCAGCCCCTCTGCCCCAGTCCAGACCTGCCCCAGCCCCTCTGCCCCAGTCCAGACCTGCCCCAGCCCCTCTGCCCCAGACCAGACCTGCCCCCGTCCAGACCTGCTCCAGCCCCTCTGCCCCAGGCCAGACCTGCCCCCAGCCCCTCTGCCTCAGTCCAGACCTGCCCCCAGCCCCTCTGCCCCAGTCCAGACCTGCCCCCAGCCCCTCTGCGCCAGGCCAGACCTGCCCCAGCCCCTCTGCCCCAGTCCAGACCTGCCCCCGTCCAGACCTGCCCCAGCCCCTCTGCCCCAGTCCAGACCTGCCCCAATCTAGACCTGCCCCAGCCCCTCTGCCCCAGGCCAGACCTGCCCCAGCCCCTCTGCCCCAGTCCCTCTGCCCCAGGCCAGACCTGCCCCAGCCCCTCTGCCCCAGTCCAGACCTGCCCCCAGCCCCTCTGCCCCAGGCCAGACCTGCCCCAGCCCCTCTGCCCCAGGCCAGACCTGCCCCCGTCCAGACCTGCCCCCAGCCCCTCTGCCCCAGACCAGACCTGCCCCCGTCCAGACCTCCCCCAGCCCCTCTGCCCCAGTCCAGACCTGCCCCCAGCCCCTCTGCCCCAGCCAGACCTGCCCCCAGCCCCTCTGCCCCAGTCCAGACCTGCCCCCGTCCAGACCTGCCCCCAGCCCCTCTGCCCCAGACCAGACCTGCCCCCGTCCAGACCTGCCCCCAGCCCCTCTGCCCCAGGCCAGACCTGCCCCAGCCCCTCTGCCTCAGTCCAGCCCTGCCCCCAGCCCCTCTGCCCCAGTCCAGACCTGCCCCCGTCCAGACCTGCCCCAGCCCCTCTGCCCCAGTCCAGACCTGCCCCAGTCCAGACCTGCCCCCAGCCCCTCTGCCCCAGTCCAGACCTGCCCCCGTCCAGACCTGCCCCAGCCCCTCTGCCCCAGACCAGACCTGCCCCCGTCCAGACCTGCCCCCAGCCCCTCTGTCCCAGGCCAGACCTGCCCCAGCCCCTCTGCCCCAGGCCAGACCTGCCCCCAGCCCCTCTGCCCCAGGCCAGACCTGCCCCAGCCCCTCTGCCTCAGTCCAGACCTGCCCCCAGCCCCTCTGCCCCAGTCCAGACCTGCCCCCGTCCAGACCTGCCCCAGCCCCTCTGCCCCAGTCCAGACCTGCCCCAGTCCAGACCTGCCCCCAGCCCCTCTGCCCCAGTCCAGACCTGCCCCCGTCCAGACCTGCCCCCAGCCCCTCTGCCCCAGTCCAGACCTGCCCCCGTCCAGACCTGCCCCAGCCCCTCTGCCCCAGTCCAGACCTGCCCCAGTCCAGACCTGCCCCCAGCCCCTCTGCCCCAGTCCAGACCTGCCCCCGTCCAGACCTGCCCCAGCCCCTCTGCCCCAGACCAGACCTGCCCCCGTCCAGACCTGCCCCCAGCCCCTCTGCCCCAGTCCAGACCTGCCCCCAGCCCCTCTGCCCCAGACCAGACCTGCCCCAGCCCCTCTGCCCCAGGCCAGACCTGCCCCAGTCCAGACCTGCCCCCAGCCCCTCTGCCCCAGTCCAGACCTGCCCCCGTCCAGACCTGCCCCAGCCCCTCTGCCCCAGTCCAGACCTGCCCCCAGCCCCTCTGCCCCAGTCCAGACCTGCCCCCGTCCAGACCTGCCCCAGCCCCTCTGCCCCAGACCAGACCTGCCCCCGTCCAGACCTGCCCCCAGCCCCTCTGCCCCAGACCAGACCTGCCCCAGCCCCTCTGCCCCAGACCAGACCTGCCCCAGCCCCTCTGCCCCAGGCCAGACCTGCCCCAGTCCAGACCTGCCCCCAGCCCCTCTGCCCCAGTCCAGACCTGCCCCCGTCCAGACCTGCCCCCAGCCCCTCTGCCCCAGTCCAGACCTGCCCCCGTCCAGACCTGCCCCCAGCCCCTCTGCCCCAGGCCAGACCTGCCCCAGTCCAGACCTGCCCCAGCCCCTCTGCCCCCATCCAGACCTGCCCCCAGCCCCTCTGCCCCAGTCCAGACCTGCCCCAGTCCAGACCTGCCCCCAGCCCCTCTGCCCCAGTCCAGACCTGCCCCAGGCCAGACCTGCCCCAGCCCCTCTGCCCCAGTCCAGACCTGCCCCCGTCCAGACCTGCCCCCAGCCCCTCTGCCCCAGGCCAGACCTGCCCCAGTCCAGACCTGCCCCAGCCCCTCTGCCCCCATCCAGACCTGCCCCCAGCCCCTCTGCCCCAGTCCAGACCTGCCCCAGACCAGACCTGCCCCCAGCCCCTCTGCCCCAGGCCAGACCTGCCCCCGTCCAGACCTGCCCCCAGCCCCTCTGCCCCAGGCCAGACCTGCCCCAGGCCAGACCTGCCCCCAGCCCCTCTGCCCCAGGCCAGACTTGCTCCAGCCCCTCTGCCCCAGTCCAGACCTGCCCCAGCCCCTCTGCCCCAGGCCAGACTTGCCCCAGCCCCTCTGCCCCAGTCCAGACCTGCCCCAGACCAGACCTGCCCCCAGCCCCTCTGCCCCAGACCAGACCTGCCCCCAGCCCCTCTGCCCCAGGCCAGACCTGCTCCAGGCCAGACCTGCCCCAGCCCCTCTGCCCCAGGCCAGACCTGCCCCAGCCCCTCTGCCCCAGTCCAGACCTGCCCCCAGCCCCTCTGCCCCAGACCAGACCTGCCCCAGGCCAGACCTGCCCCAGCCCCTCTGCCCCAGTCCAGACCTGCCCCCAGCCCCTCTGCCCCAGTCCAGACCTGCCCCAGGCCAGACCTGCCCCAGCCCCTCTGCCCCAGTCCAGACCTGCCCCCAGCCCCTCTGCCCCAGTCCAGACCTGCCCCCAGCCCCTCTGCCCCAGTCCAGACCTGCCCCAGCCCCTCTGCCCCAGGCCAGACCTGCCCCCAGCCCCTCTGCCCCAGTCCAGACCTGCCCCAGCCCCTCTGCCCCAGGCCAGACCTGCCCCCAGCCCCTCTGCCCCAGTCCAGACCTGCCCCAGCCCCTCTGCCTCAGGCCAGACCTGCCCCCGTCCAGACCTGCCCCAGCCCCTCTGCCTCAGGCCAGACCTGCCCCCAGCCCCTCTGCCCCAGTCCAGACCTGCCCCAGCCCCTCTGCCTCAGGCCAGACCTGCCCCCGTCCAGACCTGCCCCCAGCCCCTCTGCCCCAGTCCAGACCTGCCCCATTCTAGACCTGCCCCAGCCCCTCTGCCCCAGACCAGACCTGCCCCCGTCCAGACCTGCCCCAGCCCCTCTGCCTCAGGCCAGACCTGCCCCCGTCCAGACCTGCCCCAGCCCCTCTGCCCCAGGCCAGACCTGCCCCCGTCCAGACCTGCCCCAGCCCCTCTGCCCCAGTCCAGACCTGCCCCAGTCTAGACCTGCCCCAGCCCCTCTGCCCCAGGCCAGACCTGCCCCCAGCCCCTCTGCCCCAGCCCCTCTGCCCCAGTCCAGACCTGCCCCAGTCTAGACCTGCCCCAGCCCCTCTGCCCCAGGCCAGACCTGCCCCAGCCCCTCTGCCCCAGCCCCTCTGCCCCAGTCCAGACCTGCCCCCGTCCAGACCTGCCCCCAGCCCCTCTGCCCCAGCCCCTCTGCCCCAGTCCAGACCTGCCCCCAGCCCCTCTGCCCCAGTCCAGACCTGCCCCCGTCCAGACCTGCCCCAGCCCCTCTGCCCCAGTCCAGACCTGCCCCAGCTCCTCTGCCCCAGTCCAGACCTGCCCCCGTCCAGACCTGCCCCCAGCCCCTCTGCCCCAGCCCCTCTGCCCCAGGCCAGACCTGCCCCCAGCCCCTCTGCCCCAGTCCAGACCTGCCCCAGTCTAGACCTGCTCCAGCCCCTCTGCCCCAGTCCAGACCTGCCCCCAGCCCCTCTGCCCCAGGCCAGACCTGCCCCCAGCCCCTCTGCCCCAGTCCAGACCTGCCCCAGGCCAGACCTGCCCCAGCCCCTCTGCCCCAGTCCAGACCTGCCCCCAGCCCCTCTGCCCCAGTCCAGACCTGCCCCCGTCCAGACCTGCCCCAGCCCCTCTGCCCCAGTCCAGACCTGCCCCAGCTCCTCTGCCCCAGTCCAGACCTGCCCCCGTCCAGACCTGCCCCCAGCCCCTCTGCCCCAGCCCCTCTGCCCCAGGCCAGACCTGCCCCCAGCCCCTCTGCCCCAGTCCAGACCTGCCCCAGTCTAGACCTGCTCCAGCCCCTCTGCCCCAGTCCAGACCTGCCCCCAGCCCCTCTGCCCCAGTCCAGACCTGCCCCAGCCCCTCTGCCCCAGGCCAGACCTGCCCCCAGCCCCTCTGCCCCAGTCCAGACCTGCCCCAGGCCAGACCTGCCCCAGCCCCTCTGCCCCAGTCCAGACCTGCCCCCAGCCCCTCTGCCCCAGTCCAGACCTGCCCCCAGCCCCTCTGCCCCAGTCCAGACCTGCCCCCGTCCAGACCTGCCCCAGCCCCTCTGCCCCAGTCCAGACCTGCCCCCAGCCCCTCTGCCCCAGTCCAGACCTGCCCCAGCTCCTCTGCCCCAGTCCAGACCTGCCCCCGTCCAGACCTGCCCCCAGCCCCTCTGCCCCAGCCCCTCTGCCCCAGTCCAGACCTGCCCCCAGCCCCTCTGCCCCAGTCCAGACCTGCCCCCGTCCAGACCTGCCCCAGCCCCTCTGCCCCAGTCCAGACCTGCCCCAGTCTAGACCTGCTCCAGCCCCTCTGCCCCAGTCCAGACCTGCCCCCGTCCAGACCTGCCCCAGCCCCTCTGCCCCAGTCCAGACCTGCCCCCAGCCCCTCTGCCCCAGTCCAGACCTGCCCCCAGCCCCTCTGCCCCAGGCCAGACCTGCCCCAGCCCCTCTGCCCCAGTCCAGACCTGCCCCCAGCCCCTCTGCCCCAGTCCAGACCTGCCCCCAGCCCCTCTGCCCCAGTCCAGACCTGCCCCCGTCCAGACCTGCCCCAGCCCCTCTGCCCCAGTCCAGACCTGCCCCAGCTCCTCTGCCCCAGTCCAGACCTGCCCCCGTCCAGACCTGCCCCCAGCCCCTCTGCCCCAGCCCCTCTGCCCCAGGCCAGACCTGCCCCCAGCCCCTCTGCCCCAGTCCAGACCTGCCCCAGTCTAGACCTGCTCCAGCCCCTCTGCCCCAGTCCAGACCTGCCCCCAGCCCCTCTGCCCCAGTCCAGACCTGCCCCAGGCCAGACCTGCCCCCAGCCCCTCTGCCCCAGTCCAGACCTGCCCCAGGCCAGACCTGCCCCAGCCCCTCTGCCCCAGTCCAGACCTGCCCCCAGCCCCTCTGCCCCAGTCCAGACCTGCCCCCGTCCAGACCTGCCCCAGCCCCTCTGCCCCAGTCCAGACCTGCCCCCAGCCCCTCTGCCCCAGGCCAGACCTGCCCCAGCCCCTCTGCCCCAGGCCAGACCTGCCCCAGCCCCTCTGCCCCCGTCCAGACCTGCCCCCGTCCAGACCTGCCCCAGCCCCTCTGCCCCAGTCCAGACCTGCCCCAGCCCCTCTGCCCCAGGCCAGACCTGCCCCCAGCTCCCGCTGATGGAGCGCAGGATCTTGTGCAGCAGCTGCACCATCCTCAGGAAGCGCTGGTCAGCGTAGTCAAAGCGCTGTCCGAACAGCAGCCTGCTGACCACGTTGGACACGGCCCGGCTTAGGATGAAGGTGGGGTCACAGGGGCTCCCTTGGGGGGGGAGAGGAGAGAGGAGCAGAACCATCTGAGAACAACAATAGGAACCTTCTCTCCCTCTCTCAGTGCAGTGTTCATGTACTGGAGTGTCCAGTCAGTGTGTGTGTATTAACCCCTCTCTCTCTCAGTGCAGTGTTCATGTACTGGAGTGTCCAGTCAGTGTGTCTGTATTAACCCCTCTCTCTCTCAGTGCAGTGTTAATGTACTGGAGTGTCCAGTCAGTGTGTCTGTATTAACCCCTCTCTCTCTCAGTGCAGTGTTAATGTACTGGAGTGTCCAGTCAGTGTGTGTGTATTAACCCCTCTCTCTCTCAGTGCAGTGTTAATGTACTGGAGTGTCCAGTCAGTGTGTGTGTGTATTAACCCCTCTCTCTCAGTGCAGTGTTAATGTACTGGAGTGTCCAGTCAGTGTGTCTGTATTAACCCCTCTCTCTCTCAGTGCAGTGTTCATGTACTGGAGTGTCCAGTCAGTGTGTGTGTATTAACCCCTCTCTCTCAGTGCAGTGTTAATGTACTGGAGTGTCCAGTCAGTGTGTGTGTATTAACCCCTCTCTCTCTCAGTGCAGTGTTCATGTACTGGAGTGTCCAGTCAGTGTGTCTGTATTAACCCCTCTCTCTCTCAGTGCAGTGTTAATGTACTGGAGTGTCCAGTCAGTGTGTCTGTATTAACCCCTCTCTCTCTCAGTGCAGTGTTAATGTACTGGAGTGTCCAGTCAGTGTGTCTGTATTAACCCCTCTCTCTCTCAGTGCAGTGTTCATGTACTGGAGTGTCCAGTCAGTGTGTGTGTATTAACCCCTCTCTCTCTCTCAGTGCAGTGTTAATGTACTGGAGTGTCCAGTCAGTGTGTCTGTATGAACCCCTCTCTCTCTCAGTGCAGTGTTCATGTACTGGAGTGTCCAGTCAGTGTGTCTGTATTAACCCCTCTCTCTCTCAGTGCAGTGTTAATGTACTGGAGTGTCCAGTCAGTGTGTGTGTATTAACCCCTCTCTCTCTCAGTGCAGTGTTAATGTACTGGAGTGTGTAGTGAGTGTGTCTGTATTAACCCCTCTCTCTCTCTCTCAGTGCAGTGTTCATGTACTGGAGTGTCCAGTCAGTGTGTCTGTATTAACCCCTCTCTCTCTCTCTCAGTGCAGTGTTCATGTACTGGAGTGTCCAGTCAGTGTGTGTGTATGAACCCCTCTCTCTCTCAGTGCAGTGTTAATGTACTGGAGTGTCCAGTCAGTGTGTCTGTATTAACCCCTCTCTCTCTCAGTGCAGTGTTAATGTACTGGAGTGTCCAGTCAGTGTGTCTGTATTAACCCCTCTCTCTCTCAGTGCAGTGTTAATGTACTGGAGTGTCCAGTCAGTGTGTGTGTATTAACCCCTCTCTCTCTCAGTGCAGTGTTAATGTACTGGAGTGTCCAGTCAGTGTGTCTGTATTAACCCCTCTCTCTCTCAGTGCAGTGTTAATGTACTGGAGTGTCCAGTCAGTGTGTCTGTATTAACCCCTCTCTCTCTCAGTGCAGTGTTAATGTACTGGAGTGTCCAGTCAGTGTGTGTGTATTAACCCCTCTCTCTCTCAGTGCAGTGTTAATGTACTGGAGTGTCCAGTCAGTGTGTGTATTAACCCCTCTCTCTCTCAGTGCAGTGTTAATGTACTGGAGTGTCCAGTCAGTGTGTCTGTATTAACCCCTCTCTCTCTCAGTGCAGTGTTAATGTACTGGAGTGTCCAGTCAGTGTGTGTGTATTAACCCCTCTCTCTCTCAGTGCAGTGTTAATGTACTGGAGTGTCCAGTCAGTGTGTCTGTATTAACCCCTCTCTCTCTCAGTGCAGTGTTAATGTACTGGAGTGTCCAGTCAGTGTGTGTGTATTAACCCCTCTCTCTCTCAGTGCAGTGTTAATGTACTGGAGTGTCCAGTCAGTGTGTGTGTATTAACCCCTCTCTCTCAGTGCAGTGTTAATGTACTGGAGTGTCCAGTCAGTGTGTCTGTATTAACCCCTCTCTCTCTCAGTGCAGTGTTAATGTACTGGAGTGTCCAGTCAGTGTGTGTGTATTAACCCCTCTCTCTCTCAGTGCAGTGTTAATGTACTGGAGTGTCCAGTCAGTGTGTGTGTATTAACCCCTCTCTCTCTCAGTGCAGTGTTAATGTACTGGAGTGTCCAGTCAGTGTGTCTGTATGAACCCCTCTCTCTCTCAGTGCAGTGTTAATGTACTGGAGTGTCCAGTCAGTGTGTCTGTATTAACCCCTCTCTCTCAGTGCAGTGTTAATGTACTGGAGTGTCCAGTCAGTGTGTCTGTATTAACCCCTCTCTCTCTCAGTGCAGTGTTCATGTACTGGAGTGTCCAGTCAGTGTGTGTGTATTAACCCCTCTCTCTCTCAGTGCAGTGTTAATGTACTGGAGTGTCCAGTCAGTGTGTCTGTATGAACCCCTCTCTCTCTCAGTGCAGTGTTAATGTACTGGAGTGTCCAGTCAGTGTGTCTGTATTAACCCCTCTCTCTCAGTGCAGTGTTAATGTACTGGAGTGTCCAGTCAGTGTGTCTGTATTAACCCCTCTCTCTCTCAGTGCAGTGTTAATGTACTGGAGTGTCCAGTCAGTGTGTGTGTATTAACCCCTCTCTCTCTCAGTGCAGTGTTAATGTACTGGAGTGTCCAGTCAGTGAGTGTGTATTAACCCCTCTCTCTCTCAGTGCAGTGTTCATGTACTGGAGTGTCCAGTCAGTGTGTCTGTATTAACCCCTCTCTCTCTCAGTGCAGTGTTCATGTACTGGAGTGTCCAGTCAGTGTGTCTGTATGAACCCCTCTCTCTCTCAGTGCAGTGTTAATGTACTGGAGTGTCCAGTCAGTGTGTCTGTATTAACCCCTCTCTCTCTCAGTGCAGTGTTCATGTACTGGAGTGTCCAGTCAGTGTGTGTGTATTAACCCCTCTCTCTCTCAGTGCAGTGTTCATGTACTGGAGTGTCCAGTCAGTGTGTCTGTATGAACCCCTCTCTCTCTCAGTGCAGTGTTAATGTACTGGAGTGTCCAGTCAGTGTGTCTGTATTAACCCCTCTCTCTCTCAGTGCAGTGTTCATGTACTGGAGTGTCCAGTCAGTGTGTGTATGAACCCCTCTCTCTCAGTGCAGTGTTAATGTACTGGAGTGTCCAGTCAGTGTGTCTGTATTAACCCCTCTCTCTCTCAGTGCAGTGTTAGTGTACTGGAGTGTCCAGTCAGTGTGTCTGTATTAACCCCTCTCTCTCTCAGTGCAGTGTTAGTGTACTGGAGTGTCCAGTCAGTGTGTCTGTATTAACCCCTCTCTCTCTCAGTGCAGTGTTAATGTACTGGAGTGTCCAGTCAGTGTGTGTGTATTAACCCCTCTCTCTCTCAGTGCAGTGTTAGTGTACTGGAGTGTCCAGTCAGTGTGTGTGTATTAACCCCTCTCTCTCTCAGTGCAGTGTTCATGTACTGGAGTGTCCAGTCAGTGTGTCTGTATTAACCCCTCTCTCTCTCAGTGCAGTGTTCATGTACTGGAGTGTCCAGTCAGTGTGTGTGTATTAACCCCTCTCTCTCTCAGTGCAGTGTTAATGTACTGGAGTGTCCAGTCAGTGTGTGTGTATGAACCCCTCTCTCTCTCAGTGCAGTGTTAATGTACTGGAGTGTCCAGTCAGTGTGTGTGTATTAACCCCTCTCTCTCTCAGTGCAGTGTTAATGTACTGGAGTGTCCAGTCAGTGTGTCTGTATTAACCCCTCTCTCTCTCAGTGCAGTGTTCATGTACTGGAGTGTCCAGTCAGTGTGTGTGTATTAACCCCTCTCTCTCTCAGTGCAGTGTTAATGTACTGGAGTGTCCAGTCAGTGTGTGTGTATGAACCCCTCTCTCTCTCAGTGCAGTGTTAATGTACTGGAGTGTCCAGTCAGTGTCTGTATTAACCCTGTGTGTCCTCCAGTGCTGTCCTCAGGTGCTGGCTCTCCTCCTGTATCTGCTCCTCCAGGCGTCTCCTCCCCATGCCCAGGTCTCGGAGTGTGTTCACTGTGAACCCGCGCAGCTGCTGCCAGCGCTGCCCATTGCTGATGGCCAGACCTGGGAGAGGCAGCGAGAGAGGGGACTGGCCGGTCAAGGTGCACAGAACGGCAACCCACAATCCCGTCGTTCTGGCGCGCTGCGCGGCGTCGTGGCGCCTGTGAAGAGAACTGGAGGACTCAGGAGTTTGTGGGGTCTGTCAGGCCGGTGGGCACGCACTGACCGTAGCCCTTGGTCAGGCACTGCAGGAAGGGGAAAGGCGCTCGGCCAGTGAAGTCGTCGGACTGCTGCAGCAGCGCGTCCCGGACCGCCTCGTACCCGACCAGAACCACCGTCCTCTGCCCTCCCAGGTACACAGTGAGCACAGGCCCATAGCGCTCACTGAGCTGAGAGAGAGAGAGAGGTTTCAGAAACACACTGCCACTCTCTGACAAACTCCTAGTTAGCCTCACACTCTCCCACACTCACCCTGACGAAGCTCTCGAATGGGGCGTCCTTGTCCATCTGCAGGATGTTTCCCAGCAGTGGGAGGGGTGTGGGTCCGGGGGGCAGCCGGCACCTCGAATTCCTCCTGCTCCAGGTCAGAAATCCAATCACAGCCAGAACCAGGGCCAGCAGAACCAAGCAGCCGGTCAGCCCCATTCCTGAGAGTCAGTCCGAGCCCGTCTGCGGAGCACAGCCTGTCTGCGGCACTGGGCTCTGTCTGGGCTTTTATCCAGGACCGCTGGCAGTGTGGAGCCCGAGAGTGTGTGTGCGTGTGTGCGTGTGTGCGTGTGTGCGTGTGTGACACTGTGTGTGAGAGAGACTGTGTGAGTGTGTGTGAGACTGTGATTGTGTGTGTGATACTGTGTGTGAGAGAGACTGTGAGAGTGTGTGTGCGAGAGAGAGAGACTGTGTGTGCGTGCAAACAAGGCTCTGCATGGCTGAGGGACACACTGGTCTGGCTTCTCAGAGTCCTCTGACAATCTGGATGAACTCACAGACATCGCTTTTAGGTCTGTATCTCTCTGTGAAGATACTGAGAGTCCTACGAAACCCGTTCAGGTGTGTTCAGAGAATAAACCTTGATTAACCAGATCCCTGAAGATCCTGCAGTGTTCAGTAATTATTCAATAAAGAAAGAAGCCTTTAATGAGTCTGGGCCAGAAGTACTTTGCTTCACAAGAAGATAGAGCAGAAAATAGGAAGACACAATTAAAGTGTAAAGAGAGAATCACAGCTGGGCTCAGTTCTACTAATGTGAGTGGAATGAATGAGTTCTGGGGATTACAGTGGTAATCTCTCCAGAAACACAGGTGATGTAGTCAACAGGGTTTAACACGCAGGGCTGGCTGATGAACTACACTGTTTTGACCTTTGCTTCGACAAGCGTGGCTTTAGAGGAGAAACCAGGGAACTCACTGGTTCCATCAGGGCCGAGTTTGATCCTCAATGTTTGACAAAAGTCAGGAAGGATCTCGGAACCGATGGCATCAGTGGGCGGGTCCTGAGGTCCCTGTGCTGGATTTCAACACAACTTCAACGAGTCTAGGGATTGTGTGTGGTACACTAGAGAGTGTGTGTGGTACACTAGGGATTGTGTGTGGTACACTAGAGAGTGTGTGTGGTACACTAGGGATTGTGTGTGGTACACTAGAGAGTGTGTGTGGTACACTAGGGATTGTGTGTGGTACACTAGGGATTGTGTGTGGTACACTAGAGAGTGTGTGTGGTACACTAGGGATTGTGTGTGGTACACTAGAGAGTGTGTGTGGTACACTAGGGATTGTGTGTGGTACACTAGAGAGTGTGTGTGGTACTGGCAGTTCATATGAATGGAGTACAGAGAGTGAAAACACGATGGTGGGAGCAGGCACCAGCTGATACATGGCTCTGTTGATTTACTCAGAACTGTATTAATACAGAATTCTACTGATTAATCGGGTAAGAACCAGTAAATGGCCAATTCTGGTGTATTTGTTGGTTAAACGACCCACAGGAGCTCACCAACAGGCACCGATCGATAGGCACCGATCGATAGGCACTGACCCACAGGAGCTCACCAACAGGCACCGATCAATAGGTACTGACCCACAGGCACTGATCGATAGGCACTGACCCACAGGAGCTCACCAACAGGCACCGATCAATAGGTACTGACCCACAGGAACTGATCAATAGGCACTGACCCACAGGCACTGATCAATAGGCACTGACCCACAGGAGCTCACCAACAAGCACCGATCAATAGGTACTGATCCACAGGCACCGATCAATAGGCACTGACCCACAGGAGCTCACCAACAGGCACCGATCAATAGGCACTGACCCACAGGAGCTCACCAACAGGCACTGATCGATAGGCACGGACCCACAGGAGCTCACCAACAGGCACCGATCAATAGGCACTGACCCACAGGAACTGATCGATAGGCACTGACCCACAGGAGCTCACCAACAGGCACCGATCAATAGGCACTGACCCACAGGAGCTCACCAACAGGCACCAATCAATAGGCACTGACCCACAGGCACTGATCGATAGGCACTGACCCACAGGAGCTCACCAACAGGCACCGATCAATAGGCACTGACCCACAGGAGCTCACCAACAGGCACTGATCAATAGGCACTGACCCACAGGAACTGATCGATAGGCACCGACCCACAGGAGCTCACCAACAGGCACCGATCAATAGGCACTGACCCACAGGAGCTCACCAACAGGCACCAATCAATAGGCACTGACCCACAGGCACTGATCGATAGGCACTGACCCACAGGAGCTCACCAACAAGCACCGATCAATAGGTACTGATCCACAGGCACCGATCGATAGGCACTGACCAACAGGAGCTCACCAACAGGCACCGATCGATAGGCACTGACCCACAGGCACTGATCGATAGGCACTGACCCACAGGAGCTCACCAACAGGCAATGATCGATAGGCACTGACCCACAGGCACTGATCGATAGGCACTGACCCACAGGAGCTCACCAACAGGCACTGATCGATAGGCACTGACCCACAGGAGCTCACCAACAGGCACTGATCGATAGGTACTGACCCAGAGGAGCTCACCAACAGGCACCGATCGATAGGCACTGACCCACAGGAGCTCACCAACAGGCACCGATCAATAGGCACTGACCCACAGGCACTGATCGATAGGCACTGACCCAGAGGCTGACGGGCCAGCGCAGTGGCTCACGATGAGCAGGACACGATGACCTGTGTGTCTTGGTTAATATGTGATTCTGCCTCTGTTTGATCAGCTTCGTCCCCTGCAGTTTGAGAAAGACTTTGGACAGATGGGCTGGCAGATTACAGGACAGACGCTGGCTGCACTTCGGTTTTATGGGGTGGGGGGGGGGGTTCTGTGCTCCAGTCAATGTAGAATTCGGGGAGCTCCCAGTCTGGGACCCCTGGAAATGGGATAGGGTTTTGAACTAAAACTTCGATACAGGAGGCTCTTCTGTACACAAAGAGCTGTGGGAGAGTGGAGCAGCTGGTGCCGGGGCTGTGGCGCGTGATCCGGCTCGTGTGTGCTCACGCACCACCGCTCTCCGGGCTGTGTCTCTCGAGTCACAGAAGCCGTACTGACCCAGCCCAGCCTCGGCCGCACAGGGCAGGGACCGGACCTGACTGAGGAAGGCTGACGAATCGAGCCCAGAGGGAAGGGAGGGGTGATTCAGCGTCTGAGGTTGCACAGGAGAGGGGAGAGAGGAAAGGAGAGAGAGGGGAGAGTGAGAGACAGAAAGAGAGAGAGAGAGGGGGGGAGAGGGAGAGGGAAGAAAGAGAGGGGAGGAGGTGACCTGGCTTGAATGGAAACCGGATTCCTGATTGGGGGCTCTGCCTCCCCCTGCTGGCCAGATTCTGCACCTGCACAGGGGTCTCCAAACTCGCTCATCTGAAACAGAGGTTTAACAAACCAAACATCCAGCTCACAAAACGTGGAGAGTACGAGTGTCAACCAGACAAATGATGGAAATGGCTACAAATCAGTGGTCCAGTTCAACCATTCTCAGCTGAGTTAAAGAGACAGGGGAGTGTGCGTCTTTACAGGGCAGGCGAGAAGTGGTTAAGACGTCCGGGAAAGAGCTTTTTTCTGAACTGAACAAATCCCTAATCCAAGTCGACACAGCCAGCACTGTCTCACCTCAGGAGTCCCAGCACACTTTTCCACTGACTGAGCCAGACATGGTTCCTCTCCCTCCCTGCTCGACTCAGGCGGTCTCCCCCTGCCCCTCTTTCTCAGGGCTTGACTCAGGTGGTCTCCAGCGGCCCTTTCTTCTCAGGGCTCGACCCAGGCAGTCTTCCCCTGCCCTCTTTCTCAGGGCTCGACTCAGGCGGTCTCCTCCTGTTCCCCTCTCTCTCTCTCTCAATTCTCTGACACCTGGCTCCTGTCCAAGCCCTGCCTCCTTCAGTGTTGTGTGATCCCTGAGGTGTGCGTACAGGTATTTCTGTTTGCAGGTAAGATTGTCTGCATTTTGTTTCACACACAAAACATGGACTCTAGTCAGTGGTCAGAGGACAGCATCAGCAGTCCGGTCTCTCTGGATATCCTGAAGGATCCAGTGTCTCTTCCCTGTGGACACAGTTACTGTTTGGGCTGTATTAAGACTCACTGGGATCAGGATGATCAGACTGGAGTTTTCAGCTGTCCCCAGTGCAGACAGACCTTCACCCCAAGGCCTGTTCTGGGCAGAAACATCATGCTGGCTGAAGTGGTGGAGAAACTGAAGGAGACAGGGCTCAGTGGTCCTCCTCCTGCTCCCAGTCCTGCTGGCCCTGGAGATGTGCTGTGTGATGTCTGCACTGGGAGACAGGTGAGAGCTGTGAAGTCCTGTCTGGTGTGTCTGGCCTCTTACTGTCAGACTCACCTCCAGCCTCACTGTGAAGCCGCTCCACTGAAGAGACACCAGCTGGTCGAGGCCACAGGACAGCTGCAGGAGAAGACCTGTCCAGATCATCAGAAACTGCGAGAGGTTTACTGCCGGACGGACCAGACCTGCGTCTGTCTGCTGTGCTCAGAGACCAGACACCGTGTCCACTGAGAGAGAGTGGACTGAGAAACAGGTGAGGACTTGAACCCTCTGCTAGGTGCTCTCTGGCCCAGGAGATACACTGATATTAACAGTGTACACTAGTCCCTATTTTTAACAGGGAGTCTGAAAGTGTGCAGAACGGTTCTTAACAAGAATTCTTAACTTGTTTGCTGTCTGCAGCAAACAAGAGTGACAGATTGTAGTGTGACATGTTGCCCCTGGCTGTGTTGTGGGCGGTTTGAACACCTGGGAGACGCAGCTCGTCCCACTCGGAGAATCTCATTCAGCCGGATCTGCAGCCAAGCCGAAACCTAAACGGTCCGAGTCACTCTCACACGGCGTGAGCAGCCACACTTCCTCTCTCGACACCATATAGCGTCTCGTATTCGCTCTCAAACACTGCTCAGAAGGACTGAGAACTCTCGAGAGTATATCAGTGAGCTGCTCCGAATGGGTGAAACACTGGGAAAGCTACACCTGCCTTCCTCCTGCTGGCTGGGGATGAGCACCTCCGCCTGCCTCCAGACTCTCTCTTACCCTCGCTGAGGCCCTGGAGGGACAGTCCAGCTCGTCACAGGGAAGAACTCCGGAACACCGCCGTTCCCGTCAGCAAGCGCTTCGGAACGAGGGAAAAGATTGGAGCGCCTATTGAACACCCACAAGATCAACGGCAAGAACATGCAGACTCCCCACAGAAGGATCCTCGGTCCAGAACTCAACGCAGACCCAAGAGCTGTGAGGCAGAAGCAGCACTCTGATGCCCATTCATTACACCTTTTTATATAAAAAATATCCAAAATATAAATATTTTCCATAACACTTTTATATTTTTGTCTGTACAATGCAAAGATCATATTTTGATATTTGATTGTTTGCTGTTACTTAGTTTGATATAATTTTTCATGACCTTGTGCAAAAATCACATTGGACATTATCTTTGTGTCCGTGTTCCTCCACAGGAGCAGCTGGGGGCGACACAGACACAAACCCAGCAGAGACTCCAGGAGAGAGAGAAGGAGCTGCAGGAGCTGAGACAGGCTGTGGACTCACTCAGAGTGGGTATTGACCAGAGGAGTGGACACACTGACACACATTTCCACAGCTGGACACTGGACACACCAGTACCCTGTGGAAACACCACACACAGTAGAATGTAGTTTGAGTGTTGTCCTGTGTGATAATCCACTGTGTGTCTCCTCACTCAGCGCTCTGCACACACTGCAGTACAGGACACTGACAGGATCTTCACTGAGCTGATCCGCTCCATTGAGAGAACACGCTCTGAGCTCACACAGCTGATCAGAGCTCAAGAGAGGGCTGCAGTGAGTCAGGCTGAAGGACTCCTGGAGCGACTGGAGCAGGAGATCGCTGAGCTGAGGAGGAGAGACGCTGAGCTGAGCCAGATCTCACACACAGAGGATCACATCCATTTCCTCCAGGTAACAGCACAGCTCTGGGACTCTCTGCAGTCCAGAAGGGAGTCTCTCACACAGAGCTCTCCAATGGAGCTGCTCCTGGCTTCTCCCCAGGAATGTGTGCTGGAGCCCAGTGTGTTTGACTGGAAACTCCTCTCTCTCTCTCCTCCCTGCTGCAGAATTTCCAGTCTGTCTGTGTCCCTCCTGGAGCTGGAGACTCACCCAGCATCCCTGTCAGACCCCACTTCTCTCCTGAGGCTGTGAGGAGAGCTGTCTCTGGACTGATAGAGCGACTGGAGGACGTCTGCAGGGAGGAGTCAGTCAAGATCTCCAGGACAGGTTAGTGGAGAAACACACTGGCGTCTTCCTAGAGATCAGCTGACTTGACTGTATTCCCAGGTGCTCATTATAAAGCCTGTCAGTCTGTAATGACTTGGGCCCTGTTGATCACAGCTCGATCTCTCTCAGTAGGAGTGATTCATCCACAAAACTCAGTTCTATTTCTCTCTGTGTCTCCCCAGTGAGTGAAGTCCACAGTCTGCAGACTCCAGAGCCCAGGACCAGAGCAGAGCTTTTACACTGTGAGTCTGTTTTCACTGAAAAGACAAATTTCCTATTTTATTTTAATATATATATACATTCCTCTTTGCACAAACACATTATATTACTGACCAAGCTTCACAGTTTTATTTTCTAGTATTGTGATCTAGAGATGTGCTCTGAAGTTCATCAGAAAAAAAACTGATACATGTTTCACATGTATCTTACAAGCCTCCTTCTGGGGTACGTTTGCAAGTGTGCTTTCAGACTATAAACAATCAAAAGCTATTTTTGTATTGGTTATCAACCGTGTATATCTTTTTTCAGAACTTTAATGTAACCAATTGGACAACTGCAGAAGGAGAAAAAACTCACCTGTCACTCCCACTGTGGGCATGTTCAAGACAGAAAACTCCAACTCCCACTGTGGGCTTGTTCAAGATAGAAAACTCCCACTCCCACTGTGGGCATGTTCAAGATAGAAAACTCCCACTCCCACTGTGGATGTGTCTGATACAAAGTCACTCCAACTGTGGCTGTGTCCTTTCTGCCAGTTTCTGTTGTTCATCAGTAGATCGATTAGTTGAGCTGTTTAGTCAGAAATAACAGCCAACAGGTTGATGTGCACAGTTCTGTGTGCTGAAGTTATTGAACCTTTGAAGTTCCATTGGTCTGCTCTGCCTGTGTGTCCTCTTCTCTCCAATCAGAAACCCCAGTGTGTATCTTACTGGGCTGTGGGGGCAGGACTCTAGTGGAGATCTGCTCAGGGATTGGTCTGTTCTGCCTGTCTGTCCTCTGACTGTCCTCTTCTCTCCAATCAGAAGCCTGTCAGCTCACACTGGACCCCAACACAGCGCACAGACACCTGCGTCTGTCTGAGGGGAACAGAAGGGTGACCTGGAGCAGGGAGCCCCAGCAGTACCCCGATCACCCCGAGAGATTTGATTCAGAATTCCAGGTGCTGTGCAGAGAGGGGCTGTCTGGGACCCGCTGTTACTGGGAGGTGGAGTGGAGTGGGGGATGGGTTTATATATAGGGATCACATATAAAGGACTCAGCAGGAGAGGATGGGGTGACAGCTCTCGTCTTGGACGCAACGACCAGTCCTGGAGTCTGTGCTGCTCCGGGTCCAGCTGCTCCTTCTGGCACAATAAGGAGAAAACTGCAGTAGCTGCCCCTCCCTCCTCCAGGATCGGGGTGTACGTGGACCACAGGGCTGGAACTCTGTCCTTTTACAGCGTCTCTGGAGACACAGCGACCCTCCTGCACAGAGTCCAGGCCTCCTTCACAGAGCCCCTCTACCCCGGGTTCGGGGGTTATGGCATTCTGGTGGGACAATCCCTTTTCGTTTCCTCCGCTGTGACCCTCTGCCCGCTGGGATAAATAGAGAATGACTGGACAGCTCTCCTCCTGGACAGATCCAGCCCTGCTCCTGGACAGATCCAGCTCTGCTCCTGGACAGATCCAGCCCTGCTCCTGGACAGATCCAGCCCTGCTCCTGGACAGATCCAGCTCTGCTCCTGGACAGATCCAGCCCTGCTCCTGGACAGATCCAGCCCTGCTCCTGGACAGATCCAGCCCTGCTCCAGGAGAGATCCAGCCCTGCTCCTGGACAGATCCAGCCCTGCTCCTGGACAGATCCAGCCCTGCTCCAGGAGAGATCCAGCCCTGCTCCTGGACAGATCCAGCCCTGCTCCAGGAGAGATCCAGCCCTGCTCCTGGACAGATCCAGCCCTGCTCCTGGACAGATCCAGCCCTGCTCCAGGAGAGATCCAGCCCTGCTCCTGGACAGATCCAGCCCTGCTCCAGGAGAGATCCAGCCCTGCTCCTGGACAGATCCAGCCCTGCTCCAGGAGAGATCCAGCCCTGCTCCTGGACAGATCCAGCCCTGCTCCTGGACAGATCCAGCCCTGCTCCAGGAAAGATCCAGCCCTGCTCCTGGACAGATCCAGCCCTGCTCCAGGAGAGATCCAGCCCTGCTCCTGGACAGATCCAGCCCTGCTCCTGGACAGATCCAGCCCTGCTCCTGGACAGATCCAGCCTCGCAGGGGTGAGAGAGATTCTCTTTCCAGGAACAATTATCTCTTAAATCAATGTAGAGAGACCTTTCAGTACTCAAGGACAGGTCTCTGAACTGAACAAGGACAAAAACTACTAAATTCACTGAATAGAATCCTTGTCTCCATAACCGCAGTTTGAGAAAGAAGACAAGCTTGTGAACAACTGTAAACACGTTTGTGTGACATCTGTGTGGTTCTACTGCATTTCACCCACCTACCCTACAGGCCAAAAGCACAGTTCTGTGGTCAGAGCCAAAGACGTAGCCCAGGAAACAACCACACAGCCGCTGTCCTGCTTTTCCAGCTGCCCCTCGTGGTCCGGAGGGGAGCTGGTCTTTCTGCCTACAGTGCGCACCGAATGCTGTAAGATCGCAGAACATCTGTGCTCACAGGTGTGTCTAGGAAGAGCCTAAGCCACAAAGCAGTGTTATATTTTGGGAGAGATTATTGGTCCTGTCACTGGTTGTGCGAGCGCGTGAAAAAGGAGGTTTCACGTCTCACCCGAGGCATCTGCTGGGTCGTGAAAATGTCAGGTCCTCCTTCACTTACCTTGATTTTCCCAGACGGGAAACTCCTTTGCATAATATTTGCATATTTCCTGAGCACCTGTTCGCTATAATCCTTTATCTGCCCTGGCTCTTTACTGGTGTAAATCTCCTCTTGGACAAAACAGCCGGGACTTTTATTAGACTCTGAAAATAAAGTGGGAGAGGGGAGACCTCGTGTCCCGTTGTGGTATTTATTGCCCACGACGTTGGGGAAACAGAAAACTATATCTTTCTAAACTGTGATCCTTCGAGAGTGCCATGAGCCTCACCTGCTTTGTCCGGACTGATTTCTGAGCAAAAATAATTCACTGCCTTTATATACGTTTATAATTTTCTTCATCCCGAAGTGCTTCACACAAAGTAGACAGGATTTCATCCCCTGTAACTGTCCCACCTGGGAGACACACAGCGATCATTCTGCACCAGTGACCCCACCTGGGAGACACACAGTGATCATTCTGCACCAGTAGCCCCACCTGGGAGACACACAGTGATCATTCTGCACCAGTGACCTCACCTGGGAGACACACAGTGATCATTCTGCACCAGTAGCCCCACCTGGGAGACACACAGTGATCATTCTGCACCAGTAACCCCACCTGGGAGACACACAGTGATCATTCTGCACCAGTGACCCCCCACTGGGAGACACACAGTAATCATTCTGCACCAGTAACCTGACCTGGGAGACACACAGTGATCATTCTGTACCAGTAACCCCACTGGGAGACACACAGTGGTCATTCTGCACCAGTAACCCCGCCTGGGAGACGCACAGTGACCATTCTGCACCAGTAACTCCACTGGGAGACACACAGTGGTCATTCTGCATCAGTAACCCCACCTGGGAGACACACAGTGGTAATTCTGCACCAGTGACCCCACCTGGGAGACACACAGTGGTCATTCTGCACCACCCCACCTGGGAGACACACAGTGATCATTCTGCACCAGTGATCCCACCTGGGAGACACACAGTGATCATTCTGCACCAGTAACCCCACTGGGAGACAAACAGTGGTCATTCTGCACCAGTAACCCCACCTGGGAGACGCACAGTGACCATTCTGCACCAGTAACCCCACTGGGAGACACACAGTGGTCATTCTGCATCAGTAACCCCACCTGGGAGACACACAGTGGTCATTCTGCACCAGTGATCCCACCTGGGAGACACACAGTGATATCATTCTGCACCAGTGACCCCACCTGGGAGACACACAGTGATCATTCTGCACCAGTAGCCCCACCTGGGAGACACACAGTGATCATTCTGCACCAGTGACCTCACCTGGGAGACACACAGTGATCATTCTGCACCAGTAGCCCCACCTGGGAGACACACAGTGATCATTCTGCACCAGTAACCCCACCTGGGAGACACACAGTGATCATTCTGTACCAGTAACCCCACTGGGAGACACACAGTGGTCATTCTGCACCAGTAACCCCGCCTGGGAGACGCACAGTGACCATTCTGCACCAGTAACTCCACTGGGAGACACACAGTGGTCATTCTGCATCAGTAACCCCACCTGGGAGACACACAGTGGTCATTCTGCACCAGTGACCCCACCTGGGAGACACACAGTGGTCATTCTGCACCACCCCACCTGGGAGACACACAGTGATCATTCTGCACCAGTGATCCCACCTGGGAGACACACAGTGATCATTCTGCACCAGTAACCCCACTGGGAGACAAACAGTGGTCATTCTGCACCAGTAACCCCACCTGGGAGACGCACAGTGACCATTCTGCACCAGTAACCCCACTGGGAGACACACAGTGGTCATTCTGCATCAGTAACCCCACCTGGGAGACACACAGTGGTCATTCTGCACCAGTGATCCCACCTGGGAGACACACAGTGATATCATTCTGCACCAGTGATCCCACCTGGGAGACACACAGATGTGATCCTGTATGTTTCAGTGCCCCAGTACCTGCAGGTGCAAAAATGTAACACTAGATGGAAGTAGTAACATATCGGCTGACATGTTCTGACCACTTTCTTCAGTACAGAAATGTACATTTTCAGTACACAAAATGTTATTTACTTCATAAATAACATTTGGACAAGCTGTATGTATAGCCTTTACTGGACACACTGTACACACACACCTGTACACACTCTGACTGCACACACTGCACACACACACCTGAACACACTCTGACTGGACACACTGTACACACACACCTGTACACACTCTGACTGGACACACTGTACACACACACACACACCTGTACACACTCTTACTGGACACACTGTACACAAACACCTCTACACACTCTGACTGGACACACTGTACACACACACCTGTATACATTCTTACTGGACACACTGTACACAAACACCTGTACACACTCTGACTGGACACACTGTACACACACCTGTACACACTCTTACTGGACACACTGTACAAACACACCTGTATAGGCCTTGACTGGACACACACACCTGTACACATTCTTACTGGACATACTGTACACACACACACCTGTACATGCTCTTACTGGACTCACTGTACACACACACCTGTACACACCCTGACTGGAAACACACACCTGCACAGGAAGAGGAAGCAGGCAGTTCTCAGGTGCGTGTCGAGCGCCGGGAGAGGCGGGCTCTGGGACGCTGGAGGAGGATGGAGGGTGTGTTTGCGGAGAAGGCCCCACTCCCTCTCCACGCGTGTCTCCCCAGACGCAGCGGAGCAGCGGAGCAGCTCGGGGACGGAGACACGCCGCCCACCGCGGAGGAGGAGAGTCGCGCCGGGACCCGGGCTCGCGTGGGAAAGCGAGTGGGTCCGGGGCGCCGAGAGACCGAGTTCAGCCCCCGAGTGAAGCTCTGCCCGCGGTTCAAGCGCACAGCGCCCCGAGCGACTGACTGGACGTGACTTTGCTTTCAAACTCTTCCCCTCTGGACCTATTTTTCCAGCACTCGCTCCTCAGGATTTGGGGGAATTTTTTAGCGCTTTTTTTTGGTATCCCCTCCCAAAAGAAAAGGACTGTCTCTTCCCAGCCGCGAGCGGTCACGGGCTCCCCCCCCGGCGGGGAACCACCTGACGGAACCGGGCGACCGGACCGGGCGGTCGCCATGGAGACCAAGAGGATGCTCGGCGCGCCGGCCGAAGCGGAGGAGGAGGAGGAGCGGGAGGAGGAAGAGGAAGAGGAGGAAGAGGAGGGGGGCGGGAGGCGACAGGGGGGCAGCACGGCCGAGGGGAGCCGGGCCCGCTCGCCGGAGGAGAGGAACGAGAGGGAGCGGCGGCGCCTCCGCCGGGTGAACGCCGGCTTCGCGGCGCTGCAGAAGCGGGTGCCGCAGGTGGCGGCCGCCCGCCGCGCCAGCAAGCTGCAGATCCTGAGGGCCGCGCAGAGCTACATCTCACGCCTGCAGCGGGCGGTGCGCGCCGCCGGGGGCCCCCAGCCGCCCCGGGGCCCCTCGCCCGGCCGCGGCTCGGGCGCGGACTCGGAGGGCGCCCCGGACCGGGCCGACTGCGCCGAGCTGCCCCTGTCGGACTGCTCCCCGTCCTCCTCCTCCTCCTCCTCCCTCCCGCTGTCGGCGTCCCCGTCCCCGCCGGCCCCCGCCCCCGCCGGGCGCGCCCCCGCCTGCGACTCCAGCCCTGAGCCCCGCTGAGCGGCGTGAAGCCCGACCGGCCGCGCCGCGGGGCGGAGAGAGGACGCGCTCGGAGCGGGTGAGTGAGTGAGCGAGGGTGAGTGAGTGAGGGTGAGCGAGGGTGAGTGCACAGCTGCGTAGAAAAGCGCACCGAAGTTTCCCGACTATGTTGGTGGTGGGTTTTTTTTTACAGCACTGTATAGTTTCTAGCATAGTTTCTCCCGATACTCGACGTGTTTACTCACCGGCGTGTATTTGCTGCTGACCAGCGGGTTCCTCCCGTTCAGTGGATCAGCAGACGGAAGAAACCGCAACGTGAATACAAATTGGACACAAGCGCCCGAGGCATGTTCCTGGAGACGCTGTGGTTGAAATCGCTTCTCGGGGACCTCTCGGGGACCCCCAGTCTCCTCGGCCGCCTGTCTGCGCTCTTTCTTGCACAGAGCCGCGGAGTTCAACACCTGCGGCAAGTGGGCAGCACCGGAGCTCACTATGATACCGCTTGAGTGAACAGGTCACTGACAGAGCTGTGCCTACAGTGACACTGTTTAGTAAATCCCTGGTGTGTGTATTATAAAAAGGCGCCGTCCTTCGGGTGAGACGTAAAACCGAGGTCCTGATTCTCAGTGGTCATTAAAATCCCAGGGTGTCTCTCGAGAAGAGTAGGGGTGTCACCCCAGTGTCCTGGTCAAACTCCCCCCTGGCCTTTACCCCTCATGGCCTCCTAATAACCCCCCTCTCTGAACTGGCTCCATCCCTCTGCTCTCCTCCCACTGAGAGCTGGTGTGTGAGAGAGGACTGACAGAGCTGTGTCTACAGTGACACTGTTTAGTCAATCCCTGGTGTGTGGAGTATAAATACAGCACACTGTACAGGGCGTGGGCAGTGTGGGGTGGTCGTTGTTGGTCCTGGGATTATTCCAGCCTGTCGTTGATAAGGGCCCTGAGATGGCAGCTGAGTCGGTGGAAGATGAGGAGATCAGGGCGGGGTCGGGGTCAGCCCGGGAGTACTCCCCATGGAGGTCCAGTATCGGGGACTGGACTCGCCAAGCCAGGCCCAACGGGTCTTCAGGACCCTGACGGCTGGCCCGCTCCGCGCCTCTCTGGTGCCGACAGGAGAGGGCTCTGACCCGCTGCCCCTCCAGGGCTCGGGGACGAGGCCCGTGTGATCAAGGCAGGAGCGAATGAGCTCGGCAGCTCCCCTGCTGGATGGGCTGAGCTGTTATTGATCTGTGGTGTTCAGTTCCCTATTTAATCCCACCCCTCCACCCTTTATTCCAACCGCTCTGTCCAGTTCAGGGTCGCAGGGCAGCCCGAGTCTGTCCCAGAAGGCACTGGGCACAAGGCAGGATACAGCCTGGACAGGACGCCAGTCCGTCGCAGGGCAGACAGACACAGTCACACAAGGCCAGTTTTCCCAGTCACCAATTAATCCACCGGCATGTCTCTGGACTGTGGGAGGAAACCCACACAAACGCAGGGAGACCATGCAGACTCCACACAGACAGCACCTCAGGAATCGAACCCAGTGGTGCAAAGCTGCAGTGCTCACCCCTGCACCACCATGCCTCTCTTAGTCACATACGAGTCGTGTCCAGTTCATGCTCCTTGACTTCTGCGTTGGTCAACGGGGAACTCTCTCTGCTGAGACCCGGAGGGGTCGCTTCTCTTCGACTTCTCCCAGCTGAAAGATGGCGGCGCGAGTCCTGCAGTCTGTGAGCTTCAGTCTGTCCACAGCTCCTGCTGTGTTGAGCAGCTTCCTGTCTCTGTCCGCAGGAGCCGAGGGCCTCCAGGGGTGTGACACCAGGGCGAGAACTTCTGAACACCAGGGTTCCATAGCCTCCCGGCATCTGAACACTGGGACTCCAGAGCTGAACCCTGGAATGGCACCATGTCTGAACACCAGGGACTCCAGAGCTGGACCCTGGAATGGCACCATGTCTGAACACCAGGGACTCCAGAGCTGAACCCTGGAATGGCACCATGTCTGAACACCGGGACTCCAGAGCTGGACCCTTAAATGGCACCATGTCTGAACACCGGGACTCCAGAGCTGAACACTGGAATGGCACCATGTCTGAACACCAGGGACTCCAGAGCTGGACCCTGGAATGGCACCATGTCTGAACACCGGGACTCCAGAGCTGAACACTGGAATGGCACCATGTCTGAACACTGGGACTCCAGAGCTGAACACTGGATAGGCACCATGTCTGAACACTGGGATGAGCTCCTGAGCTGAACACTGGATAGGCACCATGTCTGAACACAGGGATGAGCTCCTGAGCTGAACACTGGATAGGCACCATGTCTGAACACAGGGATGAGCTCCTGAGCTGAACACTGGATAGGCATCTTGTCTGACCACAGGGATGAGCTCCTGAGCTGAACACTGGATAGGCACCATGTCTGAACACAGGGATGAGCTCCTGAGCACTCAGCCCACCAGAGGAGGCTGAACGGCCTCTTCTCCCACGTTTCCACGATCCTGGGTGAAGCAAATACTGCTCCTCCTCTCCCTCTGTCCCCTCTCTCTTCCTCCTCTCTCCTCTCTCACTCCATCACTGCCAAACCTATCGTCTGTCTGTCTGTCTGTCTGTCTGTCTGTCTGTCTGTCTGTCTGTCTGTCTGTCTGTCTGTCTGTCTGTCTGTCTGTCTGTCTGTCTGTCTCCCTCTGACCTCTGACCCCTGCCACCCCTCTCTCCAAAGCCCTTCACCGCCGATGGATCGTGTTCCGTGTTTATCAGCTCCTGTCTGTAGCGCTGTGCTGGAAGTGTAAAGGATCTGGTGTTATGTGCTCTGGCTATCCTGGTGTCGTGATGTTGTCTCTGACGATCGCCCGGGACTGGAGGGCGGTCTGAGAGCGCGGGAGGCGGGAGACGTCCCAGAGCTGTCTCAGTGCGGCCTGGGGCAGACCCCTCCGAGGACAGGCTGTGACAGTCGCTAGTGGGTGAATAAACGCAGGATGATCCTTCCCCTGGTCTCTGGTAAAGGTCTGTAAGCCCGGTGTACCTGCCTGTGAATGTTGAGTCCGCACAAACACTGACAGACACCTCCAGTGATTCTCTCTCTCTCTCTCTCTCCCTTCCCTGTCTCACTCCGCCTCCCCTCCATCTCTTTCTCCTCTCTGACCAAGAGAAATTATTTTGTAGAAATGTACTTTATGGATATGCTTGCAGGGGGGACAGTCCTGTTACAATAGGAGCTACAGTCCCAGTACAGTAGACCAGTCCTGTTACAATAGGAGCTACAGTCCCAGTACAGTAGAACAGTCTGTTACAGTATGAGCTACAGTCCCAGTACAGTAGGACAGTCTGTTACAATAGGGGCTACAGTCCCAGTGCAGTAGAACAGTCTGTTACAATAGGAGCTACAGTCCCAGTGCAGTAGAACAGTCTGTTACAGTAGGAGCTACAGTCCCAGTACAGTAGACCAGTCTGTTACAATAGGGGCTACAGTCCCAGTGCAGTAGAACAGTCTGTTACAATAGGGGCTACAGTCCCAGTACAGTAGGGCAGTCTGTTACAATAGGAGCTACAGTCCCAGTACAGTAGGACAGTCCTGTTACAATAGGAGCTACAGTTCCAGTGCAGTAGGACAGTCCCAGTACAGTGGAACAGTCCCATTACAATAGGAGCTACAGTCCCAGTACAGTAGGACAGTCTGTTACAATAGGAGCTACAGTCCCAGTACAGTAGAACATTCCTGTTACAATAGGGGCTACAGTCCCAGTACAGTAGAACAGTCCTGTTACAATAGGAGCTACAGTCCCAGTACAGTAGAACAGTCCTGTTACAATAGGGGCTACAGTCCCAGAACAGTAAAACAGTCTGTTACAATAGGAGCTACAGTCCCAGTGCAGTAGAAAAGTCTGTTACAATAGGAGCTACAGTCCCAGTGCAGTAGGACAGTCTGTTACAATAGGAGCTACAGTCCCAGTGCAGTAGGACAGTCTGTTACAATAGGAGCTACAGTCCCAGTGCAGTAGGACAGTCTGTTACAATAGGAGCTACAGTCCCAGTACAGTAGGACAGTCTGTTACAATAGGAGCTACAGTCCCAGTGCAGTAGGACAGTCCTGTTACAATAGGAGCTACAGTCCAGTACAGCAGGACAGTCCTGTTACAATAGGAGCTACAGTCCCAGTACAGTAGGACAGTCTGTTACAATAGGAGCTACAGTCCCAGTGCAGTAGGACAGTCTGTTACAATAGGAGCTACAGTCCCAGTGCAGTAGGACAGTCCTGTTACAATAGGAGCTACAGTCCCAGTGCAGTAGGACAGTCCTGCTACAGTAGGGGGCGACTCTGTCCCTTGTCTCCCTCTCCGACAGTCAGACCCAAAGGTGCTGTGTGAGTGAGAAGCTGGAAGTTTGCTGCCAGTTGCGTCCGTTGTGTCTGCTCTCTCCTCTCTCCCTCTCCCTCTCCCTCTCCCTCAGCAGGCAGGCTGGGGCTCGTCTCCGCAAGGGGGAGAGCCTGACCGGCCGCATTCCTGACCGGAGGCAGCAGGAGCATCTCGTCAGACCTGCCTCTGCCTCTCCCCTCTCCCCTCTGCCGCACGCGGATCCGGTGTTCATCCGGCCCTTCTGCTTCACTTGGGGAGGGGGAAACTGCGAGAAAGCGCGTTTAAATCCGAGAACGAGAGTCTCTTCTCTACACAGAGGGGGGTGGGGGGCTGGAACAAGCTGGCCAGCCGTGCTGTGGAAGCCGGGCGAGCTGCCGGGCGAGCTCCCGGGCGAGCTCCCAGCAGCTGCAGGCCTGTGTCGGAGCCGTACCGACGGGGCGCTCGGCTGACTTTCAGTTCGAGCTGACAGGTGAATCACCCCTCCCTCCCTCTCTCCGCCTTCTCCCTCCCTCACAAACGGCCGAAACTCTGCAGGTCTGAACACGGCCTCCCGCCTCACCTGTCTGTCCTGTTCCTCCTTCTCTTGGGGCGTCTGTGCAGGCGCCACCCGGCCGCCACCACCCCAGAACTCTCCCCAGCGCCCCCCCCCCCCCCGTCTCCTCCTCCCCTCAGATTCCAGCTCCAGGAGCCTTACTGGCCTGACTGGAGGATTACAGCGCAGCCCAAGAAATAACAGTCAGGAAACAGCTGTCAAAGGTTCAGAACAAGAAATCGTTATTGTGCGACAGGAGATCGCACTCTGGCCTGCGGCTCTGTTGGAGCTTCCTCTCCCAGTAGGGCTGGGAGCGGCTTCGATTCCAATCTGGGATTAGGTTTGTTATTTTGGGCAAGAATGTCTGTCTAATCCCAGACTGTGCCTCCCAGTCCAACAGGAAGTGCAGCTCTGTCTCCCTCTGCCTCGCTCCCCGAGTTCCTGCACAGAGGTGCAGCCCGAGGCCAAGTTTCTAACGACGGAGGAGGCAGGTAATCGTGACATCTCGCGTGCGAAGGTGCCCTGTGCTGCCACGTGCGTGTCCGAGGGACGACGGCTGCCTCTTTCCTCCGCCCTCATCCCGCTTCCCGAATGAAAATGGAATCCGGAAGGAAAGGGCCATTTTGTTCTTGACTGCTCTCACTCCTGCCCGCAGCAGGCTGGCTCTGCTCTTCCTCTTCCTGTTGGGCTGGACGACACCAGGAGGCCCGCGCTCGCTCCCACAGACCAGGGGCTCGGGGTCCGCAAGTCCAGCAGGACGGCCAACAGCGGCGACGTCGTGTGCTGACCAGGCCGCGGAGCTCGGCCTGCCCTCTGAGTGACCCCCTGACCGCTCAGCGCTCCCCCTTCCTCTGCGTAAGAGGGGCTCGGTCACCCCTGCAGCGGGTGGTGACCCCGGGGCCACACGCTGACCCCCCCCCCCCTCCGCACTCTTCAGTCTGACACTGAGCCCCAACTCGGGCCGCAGGCCACAGCAGCCCTCAGCCACAGCGCCCTCTACTGGCCAGGCCTCGTCAGTGCACGCCTGTGGTGCCAGGCGCAGAAGTCTGGTAATTCACTGCACTTAAATAGTGACTTCAATCCCCAAGAATCACAAAGAGCTCCAAATACAGAGCCTGTCTCCCAGTCTGCCCCTGCCCCCTCTCTCTGGCCCTTGCTCTGCCTCTGTCTCAGTCGGCTCTTGTCTCATGCAGTTCACGTCAAATCAATTCGATTCCATTCCATTCCAAGTGCTTTATTGGCATAACTGATCAACGACAGTACTGCCAAAACATAAGAACAGCTCACAGCTATATTCTAGATGAGGATTTAACAATTACAGCTTTCAGGGCAAACACGTCCGCTAAGAACATTCAGAAGGAATGTCACATCTAATGTTTGGCCACAAGGAGAAAATAAATAGGAATAAATTTACATTAGAATCGTTATGTGATCATCTTCATGTAAAGGAAAATAATTCAGAAACTTATGCTCTCCTCCTCTCCTCCCTCTGTTTCCTTCAGCTCATCTCTCTCTCCTGACTCTCCTCCCTCTGTCCTTCAGCTCATCTCTCTCTCCTGACTCTCCTTCTCTCCTCCCTGTCTCCTTCAGCTCATCTCTCTCCTGACTCTCCTCCCTCTGTCCTTCAGCTCATCTCTCTCTCCTGACTCTCCTTCTCTCCTCCCTGTCTCCTTCAGCTCATCTCTCTCCTGACTCTCCTCCCTCTGTCCTTCAGCTCATCTCTCTCTCCTGACTCTCCTTCTCTCCTCCCTGTCTCCTTCAGCTCATCTCTCTCCTGACTCTCTTCCTCTCCTCCCTCTGTCTCCTTCAGCTCATCTCTCTCCTGACTCTCCTCCTCTCCTCCCTCTGTCTCCTTCAGCTCATCTCTCTCTCTTGACTCTCCTCATTTCCCTCTGTCTCCTTCAGCTCATCGCTCTCTCCTGACTCTCCTCTCCTCCCTCTGTCTCCTTCAGCTCATCTCTCTCTCCTGACTCTCCTCTCCTCTGTCTCCTTCAGCTCATCTCTCTCCTGACTCTCCTCCCTCTGTCTCCTTCAGCTCATCTCTCTCTCCTGACTCTCCTCTTCTCCTCCCTCTGTCTCCTTCAGCTCATCTCTCTCTCCCCTGACTCTCCTCCTCTCCTCCCTCTGTCTCCTTCAGCTCATCTCTCTCTCCTGACTCTCCTCCTCTCCTCCCTCTGTCTCCTTCAGCTCATCTCTCTCTCCTGACTCTCCTCTTCTCCTCCCTCTGTCTCCTTCAGCTCATCTCTCTCTCCTGACTCTGACTCTCCTCCTCCATCACCCTGTGATTTGTCCCTTTTCTGTCGTCTCTCTCTCTCCCTCTCGTCCTCAAAGCCCACTCTGCCCCAGCTTGGTCTCACCCCCCTGGTTTGGGACACACTTCCCCTCTCTCTCCTCTCTCTCCTCCTGGTCTCCACCCCTCTCTCTCGGCTCCTCCCCCCCCTCAGTCAGAGTCTCTCTCCGATTCGCCGTCCTCCTCCTCTGGCTCCTCCCTCAGGGTGTCTGGGGTACAGTTCCTTCTGCGGCCACCAAGGGGCGCTAGCCTCCCATCCTCCATCACCCCCACTGGCTCGATTATCTGATCCCTAAGGAGAGGGGAGAGAAGGGGAGACGGTAGAGCACAGACACATTGATTGGCCCGGCCCTACAGTCCATTAACTCCGCGAGAGGGGCAGCGCGGACCTGGCCAGTCGGTTCAGCATGCTGACCAGTCTCCTGGCCTCCTCCTCCTTCTCCTCCTCGCTCAGTCCCTCCAGAGGATCCGGCTGCTGCTCCTCCACCCTGCCGGTCACGGGATTGATCCGGGAGCGCGCCTCCCGGTACTCCTCCGTGTCCGAGTCCGAGTCCTCGGAGTACTGCCCCTCCCCGCCGCTGCCCCGGCCGCCGGCCAGCAGCCCCCGCGCCGCCAGGAGACCCGCGGCGTTGCCGTACCCCGTGTACTTGACGAAGCGCGACACTGAGGGGCAGAGAGAGGACGAGACAGTGAGGCGGACACACAGCAGCCTGTACTGCCCCGCACTGGGTGTGGGGGCAGTATCAGGGCAGTGTGGGGTCAGTGTGGGGGCAGTATCAGGGCAGTGTGGGGGCAGTATCAGGGCAGTGTGGAGTCAGTCACCCCCATACTGCCTGATATCAGATTCAAGGCCATGTCCAGTTGCTCTGAGGTCAGAGGCTGGGAGTGTGGGGTCACTCTGCTCTGTGCCGGGGCTGTATTGAGTCAGTGCTTGGTCAGTACCGTTCTCTTTGCAAAGCACAAACAGCAGCTCTGCAGCACAGTGCTTGACATCGGTGTCCACATGGGTCATGAGGCGGACCAGCTTGTTCCGGAGTGTTGAGCCCACTTCCGGACGACTGAGGACGTCTCTGAGAGGGGGCAGGACCTGAGAGGTCAGAGAGAGGTCACTGTACACTTACACTGACCGGCTGGACACCACAGTACACTATCACTGACCAGCTGGACACCACAGTACACTATCAATGACTGACTAGACACCACTGTACACTAAGACTGAGGGACTGGACCGACTGGACAGCGCTGAGGGACTGGACTGACTGGACGGTGCTGTGCAGTAAGACTGAGGGACTGGACCGACTGGACAGCGCCGAGGGACTGGACTGACTGGACTGACCGGGCAGCGCTGAGGGACTGGCCTGTCTGGACTGACTGGACAGCACTGAGGGACTGGACAGCGCTGAGGGACTGGCCTGGCTGGACCGACTGGACAGCACTGAGGAACTGGCCTGGCTGGACTGACCGGACAGCGCTGAGGGACTGGACAGCGCTGAGGGACTGGCCTGGCTGGACCGACTGGACAGCCAAAGGGACTGGACAGCACTGAGGGACTGGACAGCGCTGAGGGACTGGCCTGGCTGGACCGACTGGACAGCCAAAGGGACTGGACAGCGCTGAGGGACTGGCCTGGCTGGACCGACTGGACAGCGCTGAGGGACACACCTGGCTGCGCAGGTAGCGGCGCGTCTCTCTGTGCGCCCGGGAGCTCTCGGTCAGCAGGTTCAGCACGGGGGTCAGCTTCTCCTTCAGCTTCTCGCCCTGCCAGGAACAAGAGCGACTGTCGTCTTCGTCAGCACACACAACCACCCCCCCCCCCCACGAAAGGGCGAGGGCTCCCACACAGCCACGCAACCCAGAGTCACACAGTTCACCAGCGCCCCACTTGGAGCCAGCAAGGACCCCCACTTTCTACGGTCCCCCAAGATCAGGCCCACTTCCGCCCCCCGTCAGTCTGGGTACCGCTGCTCCACACAGCCCTGTGGGCCTCAGCCTGAGCCCTAGTCCTGAACTAGGCACCAGTGCGAACGGGTCAGCGTGGTTCTGTTCTGACCCGGTCCAGTCGCCTCTCCATGAAGCCCAGCAGCGCCTCCACGCAGTCCATGTTGATGCCCATGTACTCAGCCGAGCCCGGGCCCACCCTGACCGCCAGCAGGACGTCCAGGCAGGACAGGGGCAGCAGAGACAGCACGTTCACCGTGTGGCTGGGGGGACAGGAGCAGGGGGCAGAATTAGTACAGCAGCTCGGCGGCCGCCGCCCCCGAGCCGCCCGCGCAGGCCCCACGCACACACATCTCCCAGTTACCCTTGCAGCTCCTCCCTCTGCTCCTCCCCCTCGCAGTTCACCAGCAGGCAGTGGCGCAGCATGGCCGCCAGGTGGCGGTAGAGAGCAGCCTCCTCCTGCGGAGACAGAGACAACATTAAGAGAGAGAAGAGATAAGAGATCCCTTTATTGGCCATATACTGTACAATTTCTTGCATTAGGAATTCGTCTTTTCGCAGACCCCAGCTTGCTCTCCTTGAGACACACACACAGGGAGAGAAGCTGGGGGTCAGAGCGCAGGGTCAGACATTTATACGGCGCCCCTGGAGCAGCTGGGGTTCAGGGCCTTGCTCAGGGGCCTGAGGGAGTGGGATTTCTCTGCCGGCCGTGGGATTTGAACCGGCAACCTCCCAGCCACAGGCGCCGATCCTGAGCCACAGAGCCGCCGCTCCGCCCCTCCCCATCACTCACGAGGCTCCAGTAGACACTGATGTCAGCCTGAACTACACAGTCATATCTGTTCCCAGTACCTCCGAGAACACGGATCAACAATTCGACTGCTCTCGCCCCTCAGTGACAGGGCCTCGGTGCTCTGCCTGTTCCGGCTCACTGCGCTGCCCGGCTCACCGCTCTGCCCGGCTCACCGCTCTGCCGGGCTCACCGCGCTGCCCGGCTCACCGCGCTGCCGGGCTCACCGCGCTGCCCGGCTCACCGCGCTGTCCGGCTCACCGCTCTGCCCGGCTCACCGCTCTGCCCGGCTCACTGCGCTGCCGGGCTCACCGCGCTGCCCGGCTCACTGCGCTGCCGGGCTCACCGCGCTGCCCGGCTCACTGCTCTGGGGTTTGTTTTGCAGCGATATTTCCACTTGCCTGAGTGACCGGCTCATTACCTGGATTGGTGCCCTGCTCTTCCATGTCTCTGCCTTTGGCTGGATCTGTGGCTGGGTGTAGCCCTGCGCTGACTGACCTACTCTGACAGCTTCTGTGCTCTGGTGGGTTCTGCTCTCTGACTGGCCCATTGCCCTGGATCATCTTAAGGCAAAGCACAATTACTCCACCCTGAAACTGCTTTATTATTTATGCAATTGGGTATTTGTAAGAGTACCAGTGGGGCTGTCTGTTAAGCCAAGCCTGTTCACAGTGACTCAGAAATCTGCTGCTTCATCTGCAAGGATGGGGTTCGCATTGTGATTATTCTCACCTCATCTACTGACGCCTTGTGGATGTTGCAGGTGATATTGAAAAGGATCTTGAGGATCTCAATGGCGAGCTGAGAGTCCTCCTGAGAGAGTGGGGGCGCCATACGGTCAGTCAGCACTTCATAACTGTCCCCCCAGCGCACACACAGGGCCCGCTCTAGGACATCTGTCAGGAGAGACACCCCTCTCTCCTGGAGAGGGAAAGAGGTTAATACACACACACTGACTGGACACTCCACTGAGAGAGAGAGGGGTTAATACACACACACTGACTGGACACTCCACTGAGAGAGAGGGGCTAATACACACACACCGACTGGACACTCCAGTACATTAACACTGCACTGAGAGAGAGAGGGGCTAATACACACACACTGACTGGACACTCCACTGAGAGAGAGAGGGGTTAATACACACACACCGACTTGACTTTAGAACTCAACTGTTTATTGATTTGATAAGTGAGGTCTCATAAAGACAGGTGACTGATCAACTGTTTACATATTAAAAAACAACTGCCTTGACACCTAAGAGGCCAGTAAGTCATCATGCTTGACATGAGGGAAGATTTTTCAGATCCTTCAAACTTCCCTGTGTCTCGCCTCTCTCCTCAGGCATTTTAGTTCAGTTTCAGAAAATAATTAATGACAGTGGCATCACAACCCCTCTCCGTTATCTATTATTTCTGCCTGGGCCATGCTTGACTCTTGATTACATACTTCCCTGGCTAGCTGACACCTCAGCTCCGGCCTCAGCGCGGTCAGCAGGAAGATCAGTCGCAGGTCATAGAACTGTCCGGCAGGGGGAGACCTGCTCTCTGCGCTGAGTTTCAAACGTCCTGCTAGACCTGACAGCAGCCTGAGAGGGAGAGGATTGAAGACAGAGGAGGTACATTAACACTGCACTGAGAGAGAGGGGTTAATACACACACGCTGACTGGACACTCCAGTACATTAACACTGCACTGAGAGAGAGAGGGGTTCATACAGACACACTGACTGGACACTCCAGTACATTAACACTGCACTGAGAGAGAGAGGGGTTAATACACACACACACTGACTGGACACTCCAGTACATTAACACTGCACTGAGAGAGGGGTTAATACAGACACACTGACTGGACACTCCAGTACATTAACACTGCACTGAGAGAGAGAGGGGTTAATACAGACACACTGACTGGACACTCCAGTACATTAACACTGCACTGAGAGAGAGAGGGGTTAATACAGACACACTGACTGGACACTCCAGTACATTAACACTGCACTGAGAGAGAGAGGGGTTAATACAGACACACTGACTGGACACTCCAGTACATTAACACTGCACTGAGAGAGAGAGAGAGGGGTTAATACAGACACACTGACTGGACACTCCAGTACATTAACACTGCACTGAGAGAGAGGGGTTAATACACACACACTGACTGGACACTCCAGTACATTAACACTGCACTGAGAGAGAGAGGGGTTAATACACACACACTGACTGGACACTCCAGTACACTAACACTGCACTGAGAGAGAGAGGGGTTCATACACACACACTGACTGGACACTCCAGTACATTAACACTGCACTGAGAGAGAGAGGGGTTAATACAGACACACTGACTGGACACTCCAGTACATTAACACTGCACTGAGAGAGAGAGGGGTTCATACACACACACTGACTGGACACTCCAGTACATTAACACTGCACTGAGAGAGAGAGAGAGGGGTTAATACAGACACACTGACTGGACACTCCAGTCTATACAGTGGGACAGCCCCTCTATCTCCTGATGGGATCTCCTGCTCGCTCACCTCAGTCTGCAGGCCTGCTCTTGCGCCCCCTGGCTGTTGTAGACCACATTGCAGAGGGCCTTCACTGCTTCAGTCCTGGAGGAAGTGATGTCATCACCACCCCCATGGGCGACCCCCCTGTCTGCGCTCTGTATCCCAGCCAGCCGAGCCAGCGTCCGAACCCCCTCCTCCGAACTGAAGGGCCCCAGAGCCAGCCTGTCTCTCGAGAGGATGCGCATGGTTTCCAGGCAGGAGAGGAGGCAGCAGGGCTGGAGGTCCTGGGCAAGAAACTGGATCAGGGCCTGTCCCAGCCTCTGAGGGAGAGAGAGGGGAGAGAGGGGAGAGAGGGGAGAGAGAGAGAGGAGAGAGAGAGGGTAGAGAGAGGAGAGAGGGGAGAGAGAGGGGAGAGAGAGGAGAGAGAGAGGAGAGAGAGGAGAGAGAGGAGAGAGAGGGGAGAGGGGGGAGAGGGGGGAGAGAGAGGAGAGAGAGAGGGGAGAGAGAGGGGAGAGAGAGGAGAGAGGGGAGAGAGAGGGGAGAGAGAGGGGAGAGAGGGGAAAGAGAGGAGAGAGAGAGGAGAGAGAGAGGAGAGAGAGGAGAGAGAGGGGAGAGGGGAGAGAGAGGAGAGAGAGGAGAGAGAGGAGAGAGAGAGGAGAGAGAGAGGGGAGAGAGAGGGGAGAGAGAGGGGAGAGAGAGGAGAGAGAGGAGAGAGAGAGAGGGGAGAGAGAGGGGAGAGAGGGGAGAGAGAGGGGAGAGAGGAGAGAGAGAGGGGAGAGAGAGGAGAGAGAGGGGAGAGAGAGGGGAGAGGGGAGAGGGGAGAGAGAGGAGAGAGAGGGGAGAGAGGAGAGAGAGGAGAGAGAGAGGAGAGAGAGAGGGGAGAGAGAGGAGAGAGAGAGGAGAGAGAGGGGAGAGAGAGGGGAGAGAGAGGAGAGAGAGGAGAGAGAGAGGAGAGAGAGAGGGGGGAGAGAGGAGAGAGAGGAGAGAGAGAGAGGAGAGAGGGGAGAGAGAGGGGAGAGAGAGGGGAGAGAGAGGAGAGAGAGGGGAGAGGGGAGAGAGAGGAGAGAGAGAGGGGAGAGAGAGGGGGGAGAGAGGGGAGAGAGGGGAGAGAGAGAGAGGGGAGAGAGAGGAGAGAGAGGGGAGAGAGAGAGGGGAGAGAGAGAGGGGAGAGAGGGGAGAGAGAGAGGGGGGAGAGGAGAGAGAGAGGGGGGAGAGAGGGGAGAGAGAGGAGAGAGAGGGGAGAGAGAGAGGGGAGAGAGGGGAGAGAGAGGGGGAGAGAGAGAGGGGAGAGATGGGAGAGAGAGAGGGGAGAGAGAGAGAGGGGAGAGAGGGGAGAGAGGGGAGAGAGGGACAGTGTGAGTCGTGGCCAGAAAGGAGTTTCCTCTTTGCTGAGGTCAGAACTGTTCTGAGAGGAAACTGCACAGTGAAGCTGCGGAACTGAGAACACTGACCTTTAACCCCTGACTGAAGACCCCCAGAGCCCCTGAAGGACTGGGCTCTCAGGGTCTGAACTGAGCCAGTTACTGTCCTCACACTGACCTTTAACCCCTGACTGAAGACCCCCAGAGCCCCTGAAGGACTGGGCTCTCAGGGTCTGAACTGAGCCAGTTACTGTCCTCACACTGACCTTTAACCCCTGACTGAAGACCCCCAGAGCCCCTGAAGGACTGGGCTCTACAGGACCAGGGTTGGAGACACTGCTATGAGGGAGGACTGTTCTTTCTCATTTTCTCGTTTCAGGAATTTCTCAGTGTCTCATGTTGGTTTATTATACATAACTGACATGTTTTTCATTTTTAAAACTCTGAATCTTTGAATTCTGCTGCGGGACACATGAGCTTCCACCAATTCCAGTTCAGGATTATCCCAGGACTAAAGAGAACATGAGGAATAACCAGGGACAGCAGGGGCATCCGCATCTCACCTGCCGCAGCTTGAGCTCGGGATCATCGGAGCGATCCGAATCGTAGTCGGAATCAGAGTCGGGAACATGCACCCGAAATTTGTTGCGCCGGAACTGAGGCCAGCGATGGGAGAGACACACAGAGTCAGTGAGAGACGGGAGGGGAACAGGCCTTCCCAAATCCCAGAGAGCTTTCCCTATCCCACAGCCTTTCCCAAATCCCAGAGAGCATTCCCTATCCCACAGCCTTTCCCAAATCCCAGAGAGCATTCCCTATCCCACAGCCTTTCCCAAAACCCAGAGAGCATTCCCTATCCCACAGCCTTTCCCAAATCCCAGAGAGCATTCCCTATCTCACACACCCTTTCCCAAATCCCAGAGAGCATTCCCTATCCCACAGCCTTTCCCAAATCCCAGAGAGCATTCCCTATCCCACAGCCTTTCCCAAAACCCAGAGAGCATTCCCTATCTCACACACCCTTTCCCAAATCCCAGAGAGCATTCCCTATCTCACACACCCTTTCCCAAAACCCAGAGAGCATTCCCTATCTCACACACCCTTTCCCAAATCCCAGAGAGCATTCCCTATCCCACAGCCTTTCCCAAATCCCAGAGAGCATTCCCTATCTCACACACCCTTTCCCAAAACCCAGGAGCACTACTCTCACGATCCAAACAGTGTGATTATTGAATCCTGTCCAGATCACACGCTTCGTAATTTCCTAATGTTTCCTGCAGTGACTGATGTTGTAGTAACATTTACAGACTTGAGTTGGAGTTAAGTGTTGCAAAGCACAGTGAAGTCATGAACAGGGCAGTGTCAGATGTACCTGTAATAAAGCCCAGTGAGATCAGGGTAAAAACACAGTACAGTGCAGTAAAGCACAGTGAGATTGTGGTGAAAGTGCAGTAACAGCGTGGCTCTGCTGAGTGAAGATTAGAGAGGTGCACCGTCAGAGGACAGCAGCTCATCCCTCAAGGTCAGTGCAGGGCTTTGAGAGTCCTGCTGACTCAGACCTGCTAATAACTTTAACAGTCTCTGCTCTCTCACAGCAGGCAGAGGAGTCTGGACTGGGCCAGTCTCTGCTCTCTCACACAGCCTCAGAGGAGTCTGGACTGGGCCAGTCTCTGCTCTCTCACAGCAGGCAGAGGAGTCTGGACTGGGCCAGTCTCTGCTCTCTCACACAGCAGGCAGAGGAGTCTGGACTGGGCCAGTCTCTGCTCTCTCACACAGCAGGCAGAGGAGTCTGGACTGGGCCACTCTCTGCTCTCTCACACAGCCTCAGAGGAGTCTGGACTGGGCCAGTCTCTGCTCTCTCACACAGCAGGCAGAGGAGTCTGGACTGGGCCAGTCTCTGCTCTCTCACACAGCCTCAGACGAGTCTGGACTGGGCCAGTCTCTGCTCTCTCACACAGCAGGCAGAGGAGTCTGGACTGGGCCAGTCTCTGCTCTCTCACACAGCAGGCAGAGGAGTCTGGGCCAGTTGCTTCTCTTTCCTTTGTCAAGACCTTGAATCAACTGAAACATTGTGGCTCAATTTCAGAGCACAGTGCTACCAAAACATTTATATATCTTTATAAAATGTAAAAAAATACTCGTTTATGTTTCAAGTGTCCATATATGGAAATGTGTTTTTATGTTCTATAGTGTGTGGCTCCTGACTTTCCTTGACTCTCCCACTTCATCAACGATGTTGATCAGCTCAGATTAATCATCTTGATCAGATGCCCCTCCCCTCTGATGAGGGGTAAGAATAAAGACAGTGGGACTGATCGGATACGCAGAGTAACAGTTGAATGGCAATAATAACTCAGTAGATGTACAGTACATGACTTTAACAGAAATACTGTTTTTGACTGAAGCACAGATTATACATTGTGTCCTATTATAGCATCCTGGGGATTATATGGCCAAATGGTCACCCTTCCAGACACACATACATATACACACTCTGACTCACACACTCACACACAGACGATACAGCCTCATGCAGACCCAGACAGACTGAAACAAACAGAATCCAAAAGACTCAGACTCAGATAGTCTCATTCAGACTCATACAGACACAGACAGTGGACACACACAGGAATGGACAGACAGTGGACACACATACAGGAATGGACAGACAGTGGACACACACACACACAGCGGACACACACATACAGGAATGGACAGACAGCGGACACACACACACAGCGGACACACACACACAGGAATGGACAGACAGAGGACACACACACACACGGGAATGGACAGACAGTGGACACACATGGGAATGGACAGAGAGTGGACACACACACAGGAATGGATGGACAGACAGTGGACACACACACAGGAATGGACAGACAGTGGACACACACACACACAGCGGACACACACATACAGGAATGGACAGACAGCGGACACACACACACAGCGGACACACACACACAGGAATGGACAGACAGAGGACACACACACACACGGGAATGGACAGACAGTGGACAGACACACACACAGCGGACACAGCTCTGGAAGTCTAACGCTGTCTAAGCTCAGAGGCTGCAGGACAAGCACTGGGGCTGGGGAAGTTACCTCTTCCAGCTCCTGCTGCTGCAGCGCCAGCGGTCAGGGAGGAAGAGGAGGAGAGTGAAAGCAGACAGAGCATGAACAGAGGAAGAGAAGATGAACGCAGTGGTGAAACACGAGAGCAGGGGGGCTCAGAGCCCCACTGGTGACAAGTCCACCCCGGGCTGATCCCAGGACAGCGGCTCTAGCGAGGTCATTGTTCCAGGGAACTGGATCACGGAAAGTTACTGTCAGTTTCCCTCTGTGTTTGAAGAAGACTGCTGCCGAACAGCAGGATGAGGCAGGGATACCAGTCTCAGGGCTACGTGGATCTGATCATATATTTTGAACACAAGGTAGACAGAATCAAACAGAACCTGTTCTTTAGCCAGACAGTAGGCTACTGCCACTGCGCTGATGAGCTCTGTCACGCTGATGAGCTCTGTCACGCTGATGATGTCACAGGGCAGATGAGCTCTGTCACGCTGATGATGTCACAGGGCAGATGAGCTCTGTCACACTGATGGTGTCACAGGGCTGATGAGCTCTGTCATGCTGATGATGTCACAGGGCAGATGAGCTCTGTCACACTGATGGTGTCACTCTGCCACCTGGTCACTATCCAAAATGGAAGCCTAACTGATGGGAAGAGAACATGCAGACTCTACACAGAAGGTGCTTCAGGCTGGAGATGAACCCCAGACCCCAGAGCTGAGACGCAGGAGTGCTGACCACTGTAGCACCCTGTGGGCTATGTCTTTAGCAGACAGTGACCTGGACTGGTGGCACTAACCTAGACTGGCCTGGGGTGGACATGTGACAGCGACCCCTGGGACAGGCCAGGCGCCCCAGGGCTCAGTGGGAGGGGTCAGCCGGAGACAGCTGTGCTGCTCAGTGTGAGAGCGCGCTCTGAGCGGACGGGTGTCCCTGCGTGTCGGGACTGTGTCACTCCTGTGGTGCGCTGTGGGATTGCGCAGGCAGACCGAGCTGGAACACAGGAGGAGTCCTGAGTGGACAGGGAGAGAAGTGCTGATCGCCAGATTACCACACTGCCACCCAATCGCTTAATCACATTAAGCTGCACCTGAACCCTGAGAGAGCAGGGATTGGGAAGCGCTGACACAGCACAACAGCTAATCTCTGCCCTGGGAGAGGGGGTGTGGACACAAGAGCGCTGAAGGGGTCCCTCGACATTCCTGCACATTTCTTAAAACTTTCTTTGGAAGAGTGAACTCCGGAATGATTCCTTATCTCTGTCTGATTCTGTCTTTCCTCAAATTCATGTGAACTCACCTTCCTTCTCTCCCTCTCTTCCACATTGAAGAAGAAGCACTGAGCATTCTGGAGAGAGAGAGAGGGGTTAATACAGACACACTGACTGGACACTCCAGTACATGAACACTGCACTGAGAGAGAGGGGTTAATACAGACACACTGACTGGACACTCCAGCACATTAACACTGCACTGAGAGAGACAGGGGTTAATACAGACACACTGACTGGACACTCCAGTACATTAACACTGCACTGAGAGAGAGAGGGGTTAATACAGACACACTGACTGGACACTCCAGTACATTAACACTGCACTGAGAGAGAGAGGGGTTAATACACACACACTGACTGGACACTCCAGCACATTAACACTGCACTGAGAGAGACAGGGGTTAATACAGACACACTGACTGGACACTCCAGTACATTAACACTGCACTGAGAGAGAGAGGGGTTCATACACACACACTGACTGGACACTCCAGTACATTAACACTGCACTGAGAGAGAGAGGGGTTAATACACACACACTGACTGGACACTCCAGTACATTAACACTGCACTGAGAGAGAGAGGGGTTAATACAGACACACTGACTGGACACTCCAGTACATTAACACTGCACTGAGAGAGAGAGAGAGGGGTTCATACAGACACACTGACTGGACACTCCAGTACATTAACACTGCACTGAGAGAGAGAGAGGGGTTAATACAGACACACTGACTGGACACTCCAGTACATTAATACTGCACTGAGAGAGAGAGGGGTTAATACACACACTGACTGGACACTCCAGTACATTAACACTGCACTGAGAGAGAGAGGGGTTAATACAGACACACTGACTGGACACTCCAGTACATTAACACTGCACTGAGAGAGAGAGGGGTTAATACAAACACTCTGACTGGACACTCCAGTACATTAACACTGCACTGAGAGAGAGAGGGGTTAATACAGACACACTGACTGGACACTCCAGTACATTAACACTGCACTGAGAGAGAGAGGGGTTAATACAGACACACTGACTGGACACTCCAGTACCTCCTGGTTGTAGGTGTTGAGGTCTCTCTGGACTCTGTCTTGTTCTCCCAGCTCTATGCTCTTCAAGATCCTCTCCAGGTCCATCTCTGGTAAAAGACAGAGCTGTTACTGTACAGTCTGCCTCACACACACACACAGCAGGGACAGGAGACAGGTCTGCTCCAGTGACAGGAGCTGCAGCTGTTCCTGCTGCAGGTGAGAAATGAGCAGAGACGCTGTTTGTGTGGTTCTGTTTCCTGTAGGGGGCGCTGTCTGTGTCACCACCCTGCAGTCGCAGCTCCTCACATGTCAATGTGCAATAAAACAGTGAGAAGAAGAAAGCATAGACCAAGGAGGAGAGCAGGAGTCTGTACAGCAGGCGTGTGTGTGTACCGAGAGCAGGAGTCTGTACAGCAGGCGTGTGTTTGTACCGAGAGCAGGAGTCTGTACAGCAGGCGTGTGTGTGTGCCGAGAGCAGGAGTCTGTACAGCAGGCGTGTGTGTGTACCGAGAGCAGGAGTCTGTACAGCAGGCGTGTGTTTGCAGCGAGAGCAGGAGTCTGTACAGCAGGCGTGTGTGTGTACCGAGAGCAGGAGTCTGTACAGCAGGCGTGTGTGTGTACCGAGAGCAGGAGTCTGTACAGCAGGCGTGTGTGTGTACCGAGAGCAGGAGTCTGTACAGCAGGCGTGTGTTTGTACAGAGAGCAGGAGTCTGTACAGCAGGCGTGTGTTTGTACAGAGAGCAGGAGTCTGTACAGCAGGCGTGTGTGTGTACCGAGAGCAGGAGTCTGTACAGCAGGCGTGTGTGTGTACCGAGAGCAGGAGTCTGTACAGCAGGCGTGTGTGTGTACCGAGAGCAGGAGTCTGTACAGCAGGCGTGTGTTTGTACCGAGAGCAGGAGTCTGTACAGCAGGCGTGTGTGTGTACCGAGAGCAGGAGTCTGTACAGCAGGCGTGTGTTTGCAGCGAGAGCAGGAGTCTGTACAGCAGGCGTGTGTGTGTACCGAGAGCAGGAGTCTGTACAGCAGGCGTGTGTGTGTACCGAGAGCAGGAGTCTGTACAGCAGGCGTGTGTGTGTACCGAGAGCAGGAGTCTGTACAGCAGGCGTGTGTTTGTACAGAGAGCAGGAGTCTGTACAGCAGGCGTGTGTTTGTACAGAGAGCAGGAGTCTGTACAGCAGGCGTGTGTGTGTACCGAGAGCAGGAGTCTGTACAGCAGGCGTGTGTGTGTACCGAGAGCAGGAGTCTGTACAGCAGGCGTGTGTGTGTACCGAGAGCAGGAGTCTGTACAGCAGGCGTGTGTTTGTACCGAGAGCAGGAGTCTGTACAGCAGGCGTGTGTGTGTACCGAGAGCAGGAGTCTGTACAGCAGGCGTGTGTTTGCAGCGAGAGCAGGAGTCTGTACAGCAGGCGTGTGTGTGTACCGAGAGCAGGAGTCTGTACAGCAGGCGTGTGTGTGTACCGAGAGCAGGAGTCTGTACAGCAGGCGTGTGTGTGTACCGAGAGCAGGAGTCTGTACAGCAGGCGTGTGTGTGTAACGAGAGCAGGAGTCTGTACAGCAGGCGTGTGTGTGTACCGAGAGCAGGAGTCTGTACAGCAGGCGTGTGTTTGCAGCGAGAGCAGGAGTCTGTACAGCAGGCGTGTGTGTGTACCGAGAGCAGGAGTCTGTACAGCAGGCGTGTGTGTGTACCGAGAGCAGGAGTCTATACAGCAGGCGTGTGTTTGTACCGAGAGCAGGAGTCTGTACAGCAGGCGTGTGTGTGTACCGAGAGCAGGAATCTGTACAGCAGGCGTGTGTGTGTACCGAGAGCAGGAGTCTGTACAGCAGGCGTGTGTGTGTACCGAGAGCAGGAGTCTGTACAGCAGGCGTGTGTGTGTACCGAGAGCAGGAGTCTGTACAGCAGGCGTGTGTGTACCGAGAGCAGGAGTCTGTACAGCAGGCGTGTGTTTGTACCGAGAGCAGGAGTCTGTACAGCAGGCGTGTGTGTGTACCGAGAGCAGGAGTCTGTACAGCAGGCGTGTGTTTGCAGCGAGAGCAGGAGTCTGTACAGCAGGCGTGTGTGTGTACCGAGAGCAGGAGTCTGTACAGCAGGCGTGTGTGTGTACCGAGAGCAGGAGTCTGTACAGCAGGCGTGTGTTTGCAGCGAGAGCAGGAGTCTGTACAGCAGGCGTGTGTGTGTACCGAGAGCAGGAGTCTGTACAGCAGGCGTGTGTGTGTACCGAGAGCAGGAGTCTGTACAGCAGGCGTGTGTGTGTACCGAGAGCAGGAGTCTGTACAGCAGGCGTGTGTGTGTACCGAGAGCAGGAGTCTGTACAGCAGGCGTGTGTGTGTACCGAGAGCAGGAGTCTGTACAGCAGGCGTGTGTTTGCAGCGAGAGCAGGAGTCTGTACAGCAGGCGTGTGTGTGTACCGAGAGCAGGAGTCTGTACAGCAGGCGTGTGTGTGTACCGAGAGCAGGAGTCTGTACAGCAGGCGTGTGTGTGTACCGAGAGCAGGAGTCTGTACAGCAGGCGTGTGTGTGTACCGAGAGCAGGAGTCTGTACAGCAGGCGTGTGTGTGTAACGAGAGCAGGAGTCTGTACAGCAGGCGTGTGTGTGTACCGAGAGCAGGAGTCTGTACAGCAGGCGTGTGTTTGCAGCGAGAGCAGGAGTCTGTACAGCAGGCGTGTGTGTGTACCGAGAGCAGGAGTCTGTACAGCAGGCGTGTGTGTGTACCGAGAGCAGGAGTCTGTACAGCAGGCGTGTGTTTGTACCGAGAGCAGGAGTCTGTACAGCAGGTGTGTGTGTGTACCGAGAGCAGGAATCTGTACAGCAGGCGTGTGTGTGTACCGAGAGCAGGAGTCTGTACAGCAGGCGTGTGTGTGTACCGAGAGCAGGAGTCTGTACAGCAGGCGTGTGTGTACCGAGAGCAGGAGTCTGTACAGCAGGCGTGTGTTTGTACCGAGAGCAGGAGTCTGTACAGCAGGCGTGTGTGTGTACCGAGAGCAGGAGTCTGTACAGCAGGCGTGTGTTTGCAGCGAGAGCAGGAGTCTGTACAGCAGGCGTGTGTGTGTACCGAGAGCAGGAGTCTGTACAGCAGGCGTGTGTGTGTACCGAGAGCAGGAGTCTGTACAGCAGGCGTGTGTTTGCAGCGAGAGCAGGAGTCTGTACAGCAGGCGTGTGTGTGTACCGAGAGCAGGAGTCTGTACAGCAGGCGTGTGTGTGTACCGAGAGCAGGAGTCTGTACAGCAGGCGTGTGTGTGTACCGAGAGCAGGAGTCTGTACAGCAGGCGTGTGTGTGTACCGAGAGCAGGAGTCTGTACAGCAGGCGTGTGTTTGCAGCGAGAGCAGGAGTCTGTACAGCAGGCGTGTGTGTGTACCGAGAGCAGGAGTCTGTACAGCAGGCGTGTGTGTGTACCGAGAGCAGGAGTCTGTACAGCAGGCGTGTGTTTGCAGCGAGAGCAGGAGTCTGTACAGCAGGCGTGTGTGTGTACCGAGAGCAGGAGTCTGTACAGCAGGCGTGTGTGTGTACCGAGAGCAGGAGTCTGTACAGCAGGCGTGTGTGTGTACCGAGAGCAGGAGTCTGTACAGCAGGCGTGTGTTTGCAGCGAGAGCAGGAGTCTGTACAGCAGGCGTGTGTGTGTACCGAGAGCAGGAGTCTGTACAGCAGGCGTGTGTTTGTACAGAGAGCAGGAGTCTGTACAGCAGGCGTGTGTTTGTACAGAGAGCAGGAGTCTGTACAGCAGGCGTGTGTGTGTACCGAGAGCAGGAGTCTGTACAGCAGGCGTGTGTGTGTACCGAGAGCAGGAGTCTGTACAGCAGGCGTGTGTGTGTACCGAGAGCAGGAGTCTGTACAGCAGGCGTGTGTTTGTACCGAGAGCAGGAGTCTGTACAGCAGGCGTGTGTGTGTACCGAGAGCAGGAGTCTGTACAGCAGGCGTGTGTTTGCAGCGAGAGCAGGAGTCTGTACAGCAGGCGTGTGTGTGTACCGAGAGCAGGAGTCTGTACAGCAGGCGTGTGTGTGTACCGAGAGCAGGAGTCTGTACAGCAGGCGTGTGTGTGTACCGAGAGCAGGAGTCTGTACAGCAGGCGTGTGTTTGTACAGAGAGCAGGAGTCTGTACAGCAGGCGTGTGTTTGTACAGAGAGCAGGAGTCTGTACAGCAGGCGTGTGTGTGTACCGAGAGCAGGAGTCTGTACAGCAGGCGTGTGTGTGTACCGAGAGCAGGAGTCTGTACAGCAGGCGTGTGTGTGTACCGAGAGCAGGAGTCTGTACAGCAGGCGTGTGTTTGTACCGAGAGCAGGAGTCTGTACAGCAGGCGTGTGTGTGTACCGAGAGCAGGAGTCTGTACAGCAGGCGTGTGTTTGCAGCGAGAGCAGGAGTCTGTACAGCAGGCGTGTGTGTGTACCGAGAGCAGGAGTCTGTACAGCAGGCGTGTGTGTGTACCGAGAGCAGGAGTCTGTACAGCAGGCGTGTGTGTGTACCGAGAGCAGGAGTCTGTACAGCAGGCGTGTGTGTGTAACGAGAGCAGGAGTCTGTACAGCAGGCGTGTGTGTGTACCGAGAGCAGGAGTCTGTACAGCAGGCGTGTGTTTGCAGCGAGAGCAGGAGTCTGTACAGCAGGCGTGTGTGTGTACCGAGAGCAGGAGTCTGTACAGCAGGCGTGTGTGTGTACCGAGAGCAGGAGTCTATACAGCAGGCGTGTGTTTGTACCGAGAGCAGGAGTCTGTACAGCAGGCGTGTGTGTGTACCGAGAGCAGGAATCTGTACAGCAGGCGTGTGTGTGTACCGAGAGCAGGAGTCTGTACAGCAGGCGTGTGTGTGTACCGAGAGCAGGAGTCTGTACAGCAGGCGTGTGTGTGTACCGAGAGCAGGAGTCTGTACAGCAGGCGTGTGTGTACCGAGAGCAGGAGTCTGTACAGCAGGCGTGTGTTTGTACCGAGAGCAGGAGTCTGTACAGCAGGCGTGTGTGTGTACCGAGAGCAGGAGTCTGTACAGCAGGCGTGTGTTTGCAGCGAGAGCAGGAGTCTGTACAGCAGGCGTGTGTGTGTACCGAGAGCAGGAGTCTGTACAGCAGGCGTGTGTGTGTACCGAGAGCAGGAGTCTGTACAGCAGGCGTGTGTTTGCAGCGAGAGCAGGAGTCTGTACAGCAGGCGTGTGTGTGTACCGAGAGCAGGAGTCTGTACAGCAGGCGTGTGTGTGTACCGAGAGCAGGAGTCTGTACAGCAGGCGTGTGTGTGTACCGAGAGCAGGAGTCTGTACAGCAGGCGTGTGTGTGTACCGAGAGCAGGAGTCTGTACAGCAGGCGTGTGTGTGTACCGAGAGCAGGAGTCTGTACAGCAGGCGTGTGTTTGCAGCGAGAGCAGGAGTCTGTACAGCAGGCGTGTGTGTGTACCGAGAGCAGGAGTCTGTACAGCAGGCGTGTGTGTGTACCGAGAGCAGGAGTCTGTACAGCAGGCGTGTGTGTGTACCGAGAGCAGGAGTCTGTACAGCAGGCGTGTGTGTGTACCGAGAGCAGGAGTCTGTACAGCAGGCGTGTGTGTGTAACGAGAGCAGGAGTCTGTACAGCAGGCGTGTGTGTGTACCGAGAGCAGGAGTCTGTACAGCAGGCGTGTGTTTGCAGCGAGAGCAGGAGTCTGTACAGCAGGCGTGTGTGTGTACCGAGAGCAGGAGTCTGTACAGCAGGCGTGTGTGTGTACCGAGAGCAGGAGTCTGTACAGCAGGCGTGTGTTTGTACCGAGAGCAGGAGTCTGTACAGCAGGTGTGTGTGTGTACCGAGAGCAGGAATCTGTACAGCAGGCGTGTGTGTGTACCGAGAGCAGGAGTCTGTACAGCAGGCGTGTGTGTGTACCGAGAGCAGGAGTCTGTACAGCAGGCGTGTGTGTACCGAGAGCAGGAGTCTGTACAGCAGGCGTGTGTTTGTACCGAGAGCAGGAGTCTGTACAGCAGGCGTGTGTGTGTACCGAGAGCAGGAGTCTGTACAGCAGGCGTGTGTTTGCAGCGAGAGCAGGAGTCTGTACAGCAGGCGTGTGTGTGTACCGAGAGCAGGAGTCTGTACAGCAGGCGTGTGTGTGTACCGAGAGCAGGAGTCTGTACAGCAGGCGTGTGTTTGCAGCGAGAGCAGGAGTCTGTACAGCAGGCGTGTGTGTGTACCGAGAGCAGGAGTCTGTACAGCAGGCGTGTGTGTGTACCGAGAGCAGGAGTCTGTACAGCAGGCGTGTGTGTGTACCGAGAGCAGGAGTCTGTACAGCAGGCGTGTGTGTGTACCGAGAGCAGGAGTCTGTACAGCAGGCGTGTGTTTGCAGCGAGAGCAGGAGTCTGTACAGCAGGCGTGTGTGTGTACCGAGAGCAGGAGTCTGTACAGCAGGCGTGTGTGTGTACCGAGAGCAGGAGTCTGTACAGCAGGCGTGTGTTTGCAGCGAGAGCAGGAGTCTGTACAGCAGGCGTGTGTGTGTACCGAGAGCAGGAGTCTGTACAGCAGGCGTGTGTGTGTACCGAGAGCAGGAGTCTGTACAGCAGGCGTGTGTGTGTACCGAGAGCAGGAGTCTGTACAGCAGGCGTGTGTTTGCAGCGAGAGCAGGAGTCTGTACAGCAGGCGTGTGTGTGTACCGAGAGCAGGAGTCTGTACAGCAGGCGTGTGTGTGTACCGAGAGCAGGAGTCTGTACAGCAGGCGTGTGTTTGCAGCGAGAGCAGGAGTCTGTACAGCAGGTGTGTGTGTGTACCGAGAGCAGGAGTCTGTACAGCAGGCGTGTGTGTGTACCGACCTGTCTGTGTCCGTTCACGGGGGCTCTGAGACTCTCGCACTAGAAAGACGGGCGCTCCTTCACCCAGAGTGCAGCGCTGACTGGAGTCTCTCTCGCACCCCTGCCCTGTCCCCCAGACGGATGCCGAATTGTTGCTCTCCTGAACCGGACAGCACACCCTCTGTCCTACCCGACGCCTGCGGACTCTGGGCTGAGACGAGCCGCAGTCTGTGTGTCCTTCTCTCTTTGTCCCTAATCCCCCTGAGGAATCCCCCTTAATCCCTCCTGTCAGTCATCTCTCCTGAGGCCCTGGCTCAGTCAGCGACATGGGAAAAACACAGTACAGCGCAGTAAAGCCCAGTGAGAGCAGGGTAAAAGCACAGTACAGCGCAGTAAAACCCAGTGAGAGCAGGGTAAAAGCACAGTACAGCGCAGTACAGCGCAGTGAGATCAGGGTATAAACACAGTACAGCGCAGTACAGCGCAGTGAGATCGTGGTGAAGTTCATGGTGGAAAATGGACAGGCACGACAGTGACACACAGTACCGCCCCAAAAGCATCGCCCGCCTGACCCAGACCAGTCCTGTACCGAGTCCTGCCCTGCCCCGCCCCACGCACGGGCACCGGGGGGCACGCCAGCCAGACCGCCGCCTGGCGGCCGCGCCGCGCTACTGCAGGAGACACTCGAGCCAGAAACTGTCCTGCAGGAGTCCTGCAGCATCGGAGCCTCAGACCCCAGGAAAAACAAGAGCCCCGGACCGCGCGCTGCCGTCACGACTCATCCTCATCGGGGCAAAGCGGGACTCGAGTGACCGCAGAAGGCCCACGCCGCGGGGGCAAACACACTCCCACCCCCGGCCTGCGGGGACCGTGGGTGCAGTCACTCAGCTCGGCGACCGGCGGCCGTGGTGCCCACCGAGCCGTGGACGTGGCCGCGGACGCGCAGGGACGGCGCCGCCCCCACGGGAGCTCGCGAGCCGGCGGCGGAGCGCAGCCACACTGTCCCCCCCCCCCACCCTTGCGTGGGGAGTCCACCCGGACCGGACTCCACACTGGCGCGCTGGGGTAGGCAGCCCCGACACGCCACCCGCGTGAGAGTGTCCCCTGCGTGTGTGTGTATGCGTGTGACAGCGGAAACACCCACATAAAAGCACACAGACAGACATATTTCTCTCACTTTCGTGCTGCTGTTGCAGGAAGCGATGTCGTCACAGAGCTCGCCTCCTTCCCAGGTGACGTCACGCCGCTCTGTTAACCCCTTCGGCGGCGGGAGCGCAGTGAAAGCCCGGTTTTCCGCGCAGTAACGCGTCGGCCGCGTCAGAAACGTCCTAGATATTGCAGAGGCGACAACATTCCATTTATATGTCTAAGGAGTGTCTGTTTGTTATATAGTGGGACATATAAACCAAGTCCTGTTGATTTCTGAGGACAGGCTCAGTGACCACAGCCTGGACACACACACTGGACACAGACAGACCCGGCTGCCCAGAGAGGACAGGCTCAGTGACCACAGCCTGGACACACACACTGGACACAGGCAGACCTGGCTGTCCAGAGAGGACAGGCTCAGTGACCACAGCCTGGACACACACACTGGACACAGGCAGACCCGGCTGCCCAGAGAGGACAGGTTCAGTGACCACAGCCTGGACACACACACTGGACACAGACAGACCCGGCTGCCCAGAGAGGACAGGCTCAGTGACCACAGCCTGGACACACACACTGGACACAGGCAGACCTGGCTGTCCAGAGAGGACAGGCTCAGTGACCACAGCCTGGACACACACACTGGACACAGGCAGACCCGGCTGCCCAGAGAGGACAGGCTCAGTGACCACAGCCTGGACACACACACTGGACACAGACAGACCCGGCTGCCCAGAGAGGACAGGCTCAGTGACCACAGCCTGGACACACACACTGGACACAGACAGACCCGGCTGCCCAGAGAGGACAGGCTCAGTGACCACAGCCTGGACACACACACTGGACACAGACAGACCCGGCTGCCCAGAGAGGACAGGCTCAGTGACCACAGCCTGGACACACACACTGGACACAGGCAGACCCGGCTGCCCAGAGAGGACAGGCTCAGTGACCACAGCCTGGACACACACACTGGACACAGACAGACCCGGCTGCCCAGAGAGGACAGGCTCAGTGACCACAGCCTGGACACACACACTGGACACAGACAGACCCGGCTGCCCAGAGAGGACAGGCTCAGTGACCACAGCCTGGACACACACACTGGACACAGACAGACCCGGCTGCCCAGAGAGGACAGGCTCAGTGACCACAGCCTGGACACACACACTGGACACAGGCAGACCCGGCTGTCCAGAGAGGACAGGCTCAGTGACCACAGCCTGGACACACACACTGGACACAGGCAGACCCGGCTGTCCAGAGAGGACAGGCTCAGTGACCACAGCCTGGACACACACACTGGACACAGGCAGACCTGGCTGCCCAGAGAGGACAGGTTCAGTGACCACAGCCTGGACACACACACTGGACACAGACAGACCCGGCTGCCCAGAGAGGACAGGCTCAGTGACCACAGCCTGGACACACACACTGGACACAGACAGACCCGGCTGCCCAGAGAGGACAGGCTCAGTGACCACAGCCTGGCCTCAGTGTCTCAGTGTCTGGGGGGGCATGTCTGCTGCTCTGTGCCTGTTTGCTATATTGGGATCAGCAGCTGGTCCCGAGCCCACATGCAGTCTGAGACATCAGAGGCTGCCGAGGCAATCAGGGCTCTTCGATTGAAGAGCAGCAGGGCTCTTGTGTGCTGATGGAATTACAGCTGGAGGCCAAGGACAGGACCCCCATGAGCCCCCAGGGAAATGCACTCCACAGATAAGCCACCTAATCAATCAATTACTCAGCTGCACATGTCCAGGGCGTTTATGCCGAAGGAGGCAAGAGGTCAGCCAGGAGTACAGTCCTGGGCTGAACATGATGGCCTCGATGATCTGGGGGTGAAACGTGCAGTGGAACGGCTATCGGAACAATATCAGGGCCCGAACCCAGACAGGACAGGGCCAGAGACAGTGACACAGCCCTCTCACAGATTCTACCCCCCCCCCCCCAATCTCTCCTGCTCTCTAGACCCCCGGTCCCTCCTGCTGTCCAGACCCTCGGTCTCTCCTGCTCTCTAGACCCCCAATCTCTCCTGCTGTCCAGACCCTCGGTCTCTCCTGCTGTCCAGACCCCCCCCAATCTCTCCTGCTCTCTAGACCCCCGGTCTCTCCTGCTGTCCAGACCCTCGGTCTCTCCTGCTGTCCAGACCCCCGGTCTCTCCTGCTGTCCAGACCCTCGGTCTCTCCTGCTGTCCAGACCCCCGGTCTCTCCTGCTGTCCAGACTCCCGGTCTCTCCTGCTCTCCAGACCCCCCCGGTCTCTCCTGCTGTCCAGACCCTCGGTCTCTCCTGCTCTCCAGACCCCCCCCACTCTCTCCTGCTGTCCAGACCCCCGGTCTCTCCTGCTCTCCAGATCCCCGGTCTCTCCTGCTCTCCAGATCCCCGGTCTCTCCTGCTGTCCAGACCCCCCCCGGTCTCTCCTGCTCTCCAGACCCCCGGTCTCTCCTGCTGTCCAGACCCCCGGTCTCTCCTGCTCTCCAGACCCCCGGTCTCTCCTGCTGTCCAGACCCCCGGTCTCTCCTGCTGTCCAGACCCCCCCCGGTCTCTCCTGCTCTCCAGACCCCCGGTCTCTCCTGCTGTCCAGACCCCCGGTCTCTCCTGCTGTCCAGACCCCCGGTCTCTCCTGCTCTCCAGACCTCTCAGGAAGACAGGAGATAAGTGTTTCTGTTTCTCCTTGATGTGTTTGTCTGAGAGATGGGCTGTTTGAAGTGAGGGCTGGGGGGAGATGGGGGGAGATGGGGGCTGTTGCTAGCTGGAGGGACAGAGATGGGGGCTCTTTGAGGAAGGGGGTGTGTCTGTATGTATATAGAGGAGGTGAGCAGCTCCGCTCTGTCATCGTCTCACACAGACACAGGGAGGACAGACTTGGACAACCAGAAACCAGTCAACAGGACAGACCTGATCACAGCCTGCTCACAGACAGAGACTGATCACAGAGACACACAGCTACCTGATCACAGAGACAGACACACAGCTACCTGATCACAGACAGAGACACACAGCTACTTGCTCACAGAGACAGACATAGTTTATCAACAGAAATAGACAAACACAGTTACCTGACCACAGTCACTTACAGACACCAGGTAAAGACACAGATGCACAGAGACAGACAGACCACAGACACTGACAGACACAGAACGAGACAGACAGATACCTGTGTGTAGCTACACTGTGCTCACGGGCAGAGAGACAGACAGACCCAGACAGGAGAGACAGACAGAGGGCTCTGCACTGTGTTGCTGTGATATTCCAGCCCAGGGGAGACCGGAGAGCTGGAGCTGAACCCCAGAACTGCCAGGAGTGTGAGTGTTTTCAATTCTTCTGTCTTCTTCTGTGTGATCAGGGGTTCAGTGAGTTGGACAGAGGACATGTGTCTATTCAGCTTGTGGTAATGTATTCTTGTGTCCATTGTGCAGAGTGTTCAGTCTCTTCCTGTTATTGTACTGTAGTGTTCAGTCAGTTGGTGTTAGTGTACTGTAGTGTCCAGGCAGTCAGTGTTAAAGTGCAGTAGTGTCCAGTTGGTCAGTTAATAATTTGCTGTTGTGTTCTGTCAGTCAGTATTACTGTGCTGTAGTGTCAGGTTGGTCAGTGGTAATATTCTCTAATACATTACTGTTCACAATGGGTTCCCTCTCTCCGGTCTCCTCAGTGCAGTCTCTCTCTCTCCTGTCTCCTCAGTCCAGTCTCTCTCTCTCCTGTCTCCTCAGTCCAGTCTCTCTCTCCTGTCTCCGCAGTCCAGTCTCCCTCTCTCCTGTCTCCTCAGTGCAGTATCAGTGTGCTGACCTGTCCAGTCTCTCTCTCCTGTCTCCTCAGTGCAGTATCAGTGTGCTGACCTGTCCAGTCTCTCTCTCCTGTCTCCTCAGTCCGGTCTCCCTCTCTCCTGTCTCCTCAGTGCAGTATCAGTGTGCTGACCTGTCCAGTCTCTCTCTCCTGTCTCCTCAGTCCAGTCTCCCTCTCTCCTGTCTCCTCAGTGCAGTATCAGTGTGCTGACCTGTCCAGTCTCTCTCTCTCCTGTCTCCTCAGTCCAGTCTCCCTCTCTCCTGTCTCCTCAGTGCAGTATCAGTGTGCTGACCTGTCCAGTCTCTCTCTCTCCTGTCTCCTCAGTGCAGTATCAGTGTGCTGACCTGTCCAGTCTCTCTCTCCTGTCTCCTGTCCAGTCTCCCTCTCTCCTGTATCCTCAGTGCAGTATCAGTGTGCTGACCTGTCCAGTCTCTCTCTCTCCTGTCTCCTCAGTCCAGTCTCCCTCTCTTCTGTCTCCTCAGTGCAGTATCAGTGTGCTGACCTGTCCAGTCTCTCTCTCTCCTGTCTCCTCAGTGCAGTATCAGTGTGCTGACCTGTCCAGTCTCTCTCTCCTGTCTCCTCAGTCCAGTCTCCCTCTCTCCTGTCTCCTCAGTGCAGTATCAGTGTGCTGACCTGTCCAGTCTCTCTCTCTCCTGTCTCCTCAGTGCAGTATCAGTGTGCTGACCTGTCCAGTCTCTCTCTCTCCTGTCTCCTCAGTCCAGTCTCCCTCTCTTCTGTCTCCTCAGTGCAGTATCAGTGTGCTGACCTGTCCAGTCTCTCTCTCTCCTGTCTCCTCAGTGCAGTATCAGTGCGCTGACCTGTCCAGTCTCTCTCTCCTGTCTCCTCAGTCCAGTCTCCCTCTCTCCTGTCTCCTCAGTCCAGTCTCTCTCTCTCCTGTCTCCTCAGTCCAGTCTCTCTCTCCTGTCTCCGCAGTCCAGTCTCCCTCTCTCCTGTCTCCTCAGTGCAGTATCAGTGTGCTGACCTGTCCAGTCTCTCTCTCCTGTCTCCTCAGTCCAGTCTCCCTCTCTCCTGTCTCCTCAGTGCAGTATCAGTGTGCTGACCTGTCCAGTCTCTCTCTCCTGTCTCCTGTCCAGTCTCTCTCTCTCCTGTCTCCTCAGTGCAGTATCAGTGTGCTGACCTGTCCAGTCTCTCTCTCTCCTGTCTCCTCAGTCCAGTCTCCCTCTCTCCTGTCTCCTCAGTGCAGTATCAGTGTGCTGACCTGTCCAGTCTCTCTCTCTCCTGTCTCCTCAGTGTAGTATCAGTGTGCTGACCTGTCCAGTCTCTCTCTCCTGTCTCCTGTCCAGTCTCTCTCTCTCTCCTGTCTCCTCAGTGCAGTATCAGTGTGCTGACCTGTCCAGTCTCTCTCTCCTGTCTCCTCAGTCCAGTCTCCCTCTCTCCTGTCTCCTCAGTGCAGTATCAGTGTGCTGACCTGTCCAGTCTCTCTCTCTCCTGTCTCCTCAGTGCAGTATCAGTGTGCTGACCTGTCCAGTCTCTCTCTCCTGTCTCCTGTCCAGTCTCTCTCTCTCCTGTCTCCTCAGTGCAGTATCAGTGTGCTGACCTGTCCAGTCTCTCTCTCCTGTCTCCTCAGTCCAGTCTCCCTCTCTCCTGTCTCCTCAGTCCAGTCTCTCTCTCCTGTCTCCGCAGTCCAGTCTCCCTCTCTCCTGTCTCCTCAGTGCAGTATCAGTGTGCTGACCTGTCCAGTCTCTCTCTCCTGTCTCCTCAGTGCAGTATCAGTGTGCTGACCTGTCCAGTCTCTCTCTCCTGTCTCCTCAGTCCAGTCTCCCTCTCTCCTGTCTCCTCAGTGCAGTATCAGTGTGCTGACCTGTCCAGTCTCTCTCTCTCCTGTCTCCTGTCCAGTCTCCCTCTCTTCTGTCTCCTCAGTGCAGTATCAGTGTGCTGACCTGTCCAGTCTCTCTCTCCTGTCTCCTGTCCAGTCTCTCTCTCTCCTGTCTCCTCAGTGCAGTATCAGTGTGCTGACCTGTCCAGTCTCTCTCTCCTGTCTCCTCAGTCCAGTCTCCCTCTCTCCTGTCTCCTCAGTCCAGTCTCCCTCTCTCCTGTCTCCTCAGTGCAGTATCAGTGTGCTGACCTGTCCAGTCTCTCTCTCTCCTGTCTCCTCAGTGCAGTATCAGTGTGCTGACCTGTCCAGTCTCCCTCTCTCCTGTCTCCTCAGTGCAGTTTCAGTGTGCTGACCTGTCCAGTCTCTCTCTCCTGTCTCCTCAGTCCAGTCTCCCTCTCTCCTGTCTCCTCAGTGCAGTATCAGTGTGCTGACCTGTCCAGTCTCTCTCTCTCCTGTCTCCTCAGTGCAGTATCAGTGTGCTGACCTGTCCAGTCTCTCTCTCCTGTCTCCTCAGTGCAGTATCAGTGTGCTGACCTGTCCAGTCTCCCTCTCTCCTGTCTCCTCAGTGCAGTATCAGTGTGCTGACCTGTCCAGTCTCCCTCTCTCCTGTCTCCTCAGTGCAGTATCAGTGTGCTGACCTGTCCAGTCTCTCTCTCTCCTGTCTCCTCAGTGCAGTATCAGTGTGCTGACCTGTCCAGTCTCTCTCTCTCCTGTCTCCTCAGTGCAGTATCAGTGTGCTGACCTGTCCAGTCTCTCTCTCTCTCTCTCCTGTCTCCTCAGTGCAGTATCAGTGTGCTGACCTGTCCAGTCTCTCTCTCTCCTGTCTCCTCAGTGCAGTATCAGTGTGCTGACCTGTCCAGTCTCTCTCCGGTCTCCTAAGTGCAGTATCAGTGTGCTGACCTGTCCAGTCTCTCTCTCTGTCCGTCTCGCAGGATGCGGTGCCTGTTTCTCTTCCTGACTGCCCTGGCTGTACTCTCTAGCCTGCCCCCTGCTGGCGAGGGCATGGTACTACGCAGGCTGTGTGGGACTCACCTGGTGGAGGCCCTGCTCTTTGTCTGTGGAGAGAAGGGTGTGTTCTACAGGCCAGGCAGAGGAGACCGAGCTGTGGAGAGAGCAGAGGACGGGAGGGGAGAAAGAGATTACTTCTACCGTCCAAAGAGAGGCAGGAGGGAGGAGGCCATTGGTGAGGAACAAAGAAAACAAAACAACATATAAGAAACTGGGGGTGGGGCTACTGTTACAATAGAAGCTACAGTCCCAGTACAGTAGAACAGTCCTGTTACAATAGGAGCTACAGTCCAGTACAGTAGAACAGTCTGTTACAATAGGAGCTACAGTCCCAGTACAGTAGAACAGTCAGTTACAATAGGGGCTACAGTCCCAGTGCAGTAGGACAGTCTGTTACAATAGGAGCTACAGTCCCAGTCCAGTAGACCAGTCCTGTTACAATGGGAGCTACAGTCCCAGTACAGCAGGACAGAAGAGCCCCACAAACCGAAGAGATAAGTGAGGGTAGAGGGAGACACTGATGAGCCCTGGGTATTTATTTGCTAAATGACCTGACTGTCAGTTCATCTAGGAGGCAAATGCAGATTAATCTAGAATCAGCTGTGTGATTCACTCCTCTTTTGCTAAATTAACCATGTTAACATTTCAGTGAACACCTTAAAGACCTGTTTTATCTAATAATGTCCCAGACTCAGGGGACAGCATATTATCCAGACAGCAGAGGCCCTAACTCTCTTGTGTGCTGGTCTCCTAGGGATTGTGCTGAGAGCGAGCGCTCCCTATGGTCCGGATGCTGGTGTTGTCCTCCAGGACAGTGCAGAGGATGGACTGAGCAAGAGAGGAATAGTGGAACAGTGCTGCCACTACTACTGCAACTACTGGGACCTGGAGAACTACTGCAACACCTAGAGGCACAGAGACCAGGAGCTGGGAGGTGTGAGAGTGAGAGAGAGGGGTTCATACAGACACACTGACTGAACACTCCAGGACATTAACACTGCACTGAGAGAGAGAGAGAGGGGTTCATACAGACACACTGACTGGACACTCCAGTACATTAACACTGCACTGAGAGAGAGAGAGAGGGGTTAATACAGACACACTGACTGCACACTCCAGTACATTAACACTGCACTGAGAGACAGAGGGGTTAATACAGACACACTGACTGGACACTCCAGTACATTAACACTGCACTGAGAGAGAGAGGGGTTAATACAGACACACTGACTGGACACTCCAGTACATGAACACTGCACTGAGAGAGAGAGAGGGGGTTAATACAGACACACTGACTGAACACCACCATGTGTTAAGACAGATCATGTGGACTATCTGGACAGTGTGATGTAGTAACTCTGTACAAGGGGTCAGAAGAAGAGTCAGTGTCCAAAGGAAAATGAGCCTCCATCATGAACACATCACCAGCAGCTTCAGTTCTGTATTGTCAACATCTAACATGTCGAATCATCAGAAGATGAATAAACAGAAGGAATTGAACCCTTCAGAATGAAGCGATTGCGTTGTCAGTGCGTATTGATCCTTGTCTGTAAGGGGTTGTAGGGGCAGTAGATACTGCAGAGCCAGAGACTGACCACTGTGGGGGTCAGGCTGTTTCTGTGCCTCTGACCACCTGACCTCCTCGAATCCCTTCTGTGGCTACAGCAATCTGCACACAAGCAACATGGAGCATATATACAACATGTGAATATATGTGCGTGTAAGCTTTTTCCACAGTACGACTGTGTGTACACAGTCAGAGTGTGTACAGTGTGACCAGTCAGTGTGTGCAGGTCTGTGTGTATGTGTACAGTCTGTCCAGTCAAAGTGTGTGCAGAGGTGTGTGTGTGTACAGTGTGACTTGTCAGAGTGGGTACAAGGATGTGTACAGTGTGTACAGGTGTGTGTCCAGTCAGAGTGTGTACAGGTGTGTGTGTATCCAGTCAGTGTGTGCAGGTCTGTGTGTATGTGTACAGTCTGTCCAGTCAAAGTGTGTGCAGGTGTGTGTGTGTGTGTACAGTGTGACTTGTCAGAGTGGGTACAAGGATGTGTACAGTGTGTACAGGTGTGTGTCCAGTCAGTCTGTCCAGTCAAAGTGTGTGCAGGTGTGTGTGTACAGCGGAGCTGAGCTCAAGAGTCTCGACAGGATGGATATCCTCTCCAGAGAGACCTGCAATCTGCGTCCTGTCCCGCCTGCGTCCGCGGCCCTACACGGATTCAACTTCCCCGCTGAGCATCTCCAGTCACCCTCGGAGCAAGGAGAGCTCAGCGTTCCCGGGAAAGCTGCGGGGAGCGGGCGGGGAACCTCCACAGGACCCTGCCGTGATGCCAGGAGTCACTGAGGATGAAGAGCCCTCTTCCCCCCCCTTGGACTGAGACGCAGAGCCAGGGGAGCAGCAGGCAGCCGTCCGGTGGGCGGCTCTCCCCGGGCCAGGGAGCCCAGCCCGGACACTGGGGGTCACAGCCCCACTCTCCCCCACAGCGAGCCCAGCCCGGACACTGGGGGTCACAGCCCCGCTCTCCCCCACAGTGAGCCCAGCCCTCGCCGCGTCTCTTGGTGACGAGAAGGCATTCGGAAATGTTGAAAGCAACACATCTCTGCAAACGACCTGCTTAAAGGAGAGATCAGTTTTGAAAAAACAGACGCTTGAGTGACGGGGGTTTCGGCAGCTCGGGGCTGCAGCTCTTTCTGCTGCGACATCCTGTCGGACCCGTTTCAGAGACGGGCGTAGACTCCCCACCCCCCCCCCTCCCCGCTGTCCGCTGGGCCCCACTGCTCCTGCCGCCGGCGACGCTCCCACTGGGGAGAGAGAGGGATCAGCGGCTCTTCCGGGCGCTGTCCTTCCTGGGATCAAGGGGCAGGGCGTCCCCCTTTGTTCCCGGGTGAGAAACCCTCTTCCCTGTCCCCCCAAAAAACCACACAGCGCCCGGTTTCGATTTGTGTGAACTTTTTTATGTCAACCAACATTCAACTAATAATACATCTGTACAGAAGGGAGGGAGGGGGGAGAGAGCAGGCGGAGCGCGGTCAGCCTCGCTCTCGGACGTGTCTTGCCGCGGGGCCCCGAGAGGCGAGGAGGAGCTCCCCAGGTTTATCGGGGCGCTGTCCTGGAGGTGGGGCGCCCTGCTCCCTCCCGCACACCTGGGGTCGCCGGCGCCCTCGCTGCACGCAGCTCCACGCCATTACAGACACGCGGCACGACTCTCTTCCCGTCTGCCTGCGGCGGAGTTCCTCTGGGCCGGGGGGGGGGCGCCCCCTGCAGGCCAGGACGCGCTGCAGAGCTCCCGAAGCAGCGGGCGTGTCTGAACACGGGCGGGACCGAGCACGCACACAGGCCCTCTCGCGCTCACGACTGGCCAGGCGGGCTGGTCTGGGGGGGCTGGGGTCGGCCCTCACTTCCTTTCTCTCCCCGTGTGCGGACACCAGGTCACCGGGTCTGCCGCCGCCGCGACCCGGGAGCCGAGACCAGGCGAGCTCACGGCTGGGATTTCAGACCGGAGCCACCGACGACGCCGCGCCTGGGAACGGGACAGTCGATCGCTAGCCCGTCCGGGGAAACCCAGACCCCCCCACCCAGCCGCGAGCGCGCGCGCGCGCGGGCGGGCGGGCTCTGTGCTCCGGACCGAGGCGCTCCAGCTCTGCGCCGTGAGACCCGGCCGCCGCAGGCCCGACCCAGACGCGATCGGATCCCGGAAGAGAGGGAGGCGCGGCGCTGGGACTCTGTGGGCGAGTCAGCGAGAGGGAGACGGCGGAGGGGGCGGCGCCGATTCCACACCCACCCGGGGGCTCGACGCAGGACAGAAACCCTCAGTCCACTGGATGCAGAGCAAGAAACATTTGCTTTTACCCGCGATGCTGCTCGGCTGCCATTTTGTTGATATTTTAGTCCCTCTCTATGCTTCCATATAATCTATAAAAAAGCATACAATATCCACGTGTAGAGCTGTCGGGATCGCAGCCAGGCTGGGCTGTCGGCGTCTTGCTGGGGGGAGGGCAGGGGGGTCCGTGACCCCAGCCTGTGAGGCGCCCCGCCGCATACATGTCTACAGCACGCGTGTGCCTGCTCAGCATGAAGCCTGTCGACACGTCTGGGCAGGACAGCTGCAGGGTGCCGCCGGGCAGATGGGAGGGAGGAGGAAAGGGCAAGTGTGCGAGCCGCCCAGCCCCTCGTCCAATCAGGCACGGCCACGCCCACTGGGCCGCGGTCCAACCAGACATGGCCGCGCCCCCCATGTAGGTCTCCGGTCCAATCAGGCATGGGCATGACCACACCCCCACCGGTCTCCGGTCCAATCAGGCTTAGGCATGACCACACCCCCACCGGTCTCCGGTCCAATCAGGCTTAGGCATGGCCACGCCCATCAGGCTGCGGTCCAATCAGGTGGCGGAGTGCAGGGCCCCGGGATCGGCGGCCCCGCCCCTCTCGCGCTCCCTCTCCCCGTCCTCCTCGTCCATCCTGCGGCCGTGCTTCCGGAAGTACTTGTATCGCTGCACGTAGAGCTTGACCAGGTTACTGACTTTGACCGGGTTGATCTCCCCGCTGCGGCTGTGGCAGATCTGCGCAGAGAGGGAGAGGGAGACAGGCGGGGGGGACGGTGAGCACGCTGCAGGACACGGGCTGCCCGGGCGCTGACGGACACAGACCCGAGGTTCACACACTGAGCACTCCTTGTGTGAAGCTGGACACGCACCTTGTGCACAGCCTTCCGCAGGATGTCCTTGTACTCGTCCTTAGTGATGTCCTTCCTCTGGTAGTAGGGCTTGATGGCCAGTTTCACCTCCTCCACGGCTCTCTCCTGTGTGTGCAGCTTCTTCAGGTACTGAGAGAGAGAGAGGGGTTCATACACACACACTGACTGGACACTCCAGTACATTAACACTGCACTGAGAGAGAGAGGGGTTCATACACACACACTGACTGGACACTCCAGTACATTAACACTGCACTGAGAGAGAGAGGGGTTCATACAGACACACTGACTGGACACTCCAGTACATTAACACTGCACTGAGAGAGAGAGGGGTTAATACAGACACACTGACTGGACACTCCAGTAAACTGCAGAATGATTTATCATAAAGGAAAAAAAACACTTCTTGTGCAAAACAATGTCATCGGATGGTATAACTGTATCTGGCTCACGGAGAATGTCAGACCCTTGTTCCAACACTGAAATGCACAGAGAAATGGACACAGTGAAAGATGGGGAGAGGTAAGCTGACGCAGAAACTCACCTTGTCAGGGTCTTTGCCCTCACTCTCCCAGCTGACCTCAGCGGATCCCACACTCCCGGCCGCCCCCGACGACGACCCCGTTGGCAAGGGAGGGGGCGGGGTCTGTGCGCAGCCAGCCATTGACAGCCCTGTGTGCAGATGCTGGGGCGGGCTCTTTGAGCAGCCCACCAATGGCAGAGCGCCGTGCAGGATGTACTGGGCGGTGGGCGTGGCAGCGGGAGGGGCCAGAGCAGACGAGGTGGAGCCAGCTGAAGCGGTCTGGGCGCTCTGGTTGGCCTGAGACAGGATCTGCGGAGGTACGGGAGAAAGACCGTCAGGGACAGCGGTCCAGAGATGTAGAGAAAGATGACGGAGAGACACGGAGGGAAATGACAGCGACGAGGGGCAGGACTGAGGATGGAGACAGAGGAACGAGGGACAGCTGACCTGGCTGGTGGCCTGGATGAACTCCTGGGCTTTGGCTCGGCTGGCCAGGTTGGCCTCCTCCATCTTGAACAGCAGCGCAGTCACTGGGGGGCCGAGGGCAGAGAGAGAGAGAGAGAGAGGAGGAGGAGGGAAATCATTTCAAGCACCAGCATAACCTTTTGTTAACTCTGCAGTGTGGTGTGGAATCTGGGATTCCCATAGTGACCAGCTGCACCTGTCCGCTACCCTGGTGACCAGGTGTACCTGCGCGCTACCCTGGCGACCAGGTGTACCTGCGCGCTACCCTAGCGACCAGGTGCTACCCTAGTGACCAGGTGCTACCCTAGTGACCAAGTGTACCTGTGCGATATCCTAGTGACCAGGTGCTACCCTAGTGACCAAGTGTACCTGTGCGCTACCCTAGTGACCAGGTGCTACCCTAGTGACCAGGTGTACCTGCGCGCTACCCTAGTGACCAGGTGTACCTGCGTGCTACCCTAGTGACCAGGTGTACCTGTGAGCTACCCTAGTGACCAGGTGCTACCCTAGTGACCGGGTGTACCTGTGCACTACCCTAGTGACCAGGTGCTACCCTAGCGACCAGGTGTACCTGCGCGCTACCCTAGTGACCAGGTGTACCTGCGCGCTACCCTAAGGACCAGGTGCTACCCTAGTGACCGGGTGTACCTGTGCACTACCCTAGTGACCAGGTGCTACCCTAGTGACCGGGTGTACCTGTGCACTACCCTAGTGACCAGGTGCTACCCTAGTGACCAGGTGTACCTGTGGGCTACCCTAGTGACCAGGTGCTACCCTAGTGACCAAGTGTACCTGTGCGATATCCTAGTGACCAGGTGCTACCCTAGTGACCAGGTGTACCTGTAGGCTACCCTAGTGACCAGGTGTACCTGTGCGCTACCCTAGAGGGTGACTCTCTCCCCAGGAGGCCCAGATACTCACACGCTAGCACACCCCCAGCAGTGCAGTCCACCCCCGCCTGCAGGCTCCAGGGCAGAGGGGGGGCGCCGGCGAGAGGGCCGGGTTTGGAGGAGGAGGAGGAGGACACGGACCCCTGGGCCGAGGAGGAGGAGGAGGAGGAGGAGGAGGAGGGGGGGTCCGAGGGGGGGATGAGCGAGGGCGGAGGGGGCGGAGGCAGGGGGGGGGCAGAAGAGGAGGGGGTGGCGGAGGCCAGGGAGGCGGGCTGGGGCTTGGAGTCATCCGGGGCGCCCTGGGGCTCCCCCGCCGACTGGGACACGTCGCCGGCAGCGGCCCCGCCCGGCGCCCCCCCGGGGGGGACGGAGGGGGGGCTGGCCAGGGCTTGCGGGGGCTGCTGCTGCTGCGGCAGGGAGGGCGCCCCCCCCCCGTCCTCGGACAGGAAGGCGGCCTCCGGGGTCTTGCAGCTGCTGTCCACCGTCTGGGAGTCCGGGGTGGACTCCTGGGGGTCCCGCTTGCTTCCCGACTGGTGGGGGGGGAGCGGGAGCGCCGGAGAGGCGGGGGCGGGGGGGGCAGCGGTGGCGGCGGAGGAGGAGGAGGACGAGGAGGACGAGGAGGAGGAGGAAGGGGCTGGGGGCGGCAGGGGGGGGCTCGGCGGTTTGGAGGGCTGCCCCTCGGAGACGTGCCAAGACCCCGCCGGCGCCCCCGCGCCCCCGCCGGCCCCCCCGCCGCCGCCCTCCGCCCCCCTCGAGCGCCGCCGCTCCTTCTTGGCCGGCGGCTTCCGGCGGCGCGGCTTCCCGCCGGGCGCGGCCGAGGAAGAGGACGGGGAGGAGGCGGACGAGGAGGAGGCGGAGGTGGTGGAGCTGGGCTTGACCCGCCTGGCCCCCGCCTTGGGCGGCCGGTGGTGGGGGGGGCCGGGGGCCGGCGGCGGGGCGAGGGCCGGCTTGCTCGCCCTGGCCCTCCGCCCGTCCCTGCCCCGCGGGGGGGCGCCGGCGGGCTCGGCGCCGGGCTTGAGGAAGGGCGAGCGGCTCTCCTGGTCGCGGCAGAAGACCACCGCGATCGAGCCGGCCCCTCCCGCGCCGCCGCCCCCCAGCCCGGCGGCCGAGTCCTTGCCGGGGGCGCCCCCCGCCTTCGCCTTGCCCCCCGTGGTGCTGCTCACGCCCTCGCGGATCAGCACCGACACCTTGGACTGCAGCTTGGCCCTGCGGACGCCGGGCGCGGCGCCCGGGGCCGCGGGCTTCTTGCCGGACTTGGCCCGCCTCTTCCTGTCCTTCTCGGCCTTGGCCGGCTTGCGGCCGGGCGGGGGCCCCGCCCCCCGGCCCCGCGGGGCCGCGCCGGCCAGCAGGGGGCTGCCCCCGCGCTGCTGCTGCTGCTGCTTCTTGAGGGAGGTGGGGATGGAGACGGACACGGGCGGGGGCGGCGGGGGCGAGAGCGCGAGTGGCAGGGGGGCCCCGCGGGGCCGCAGGCGGGGCTCCTTGCGCTCGGGCTCGGGGCTGAGGCGGGGGCGGGGCGAGTCCTCCAGGGAGGGGTAGTCGGAGTCCAGGGCCTCGCCGTCCAGGGAGAGGGCGTCGTCCGCCATCTTGGGCTCCTCCGAGAGCCCCTCGGAGTCGTAGCCGCGCGGGCGCGCGGGGCTGGCCGAGGAGTCGCGGCCGCGGCTCCCGCGCTCCTCCTCCTCCTCCTCCTCCGCCCTCCTCTTCCTCTTCCTCTTCTTCTTGCGCGCCTTGCCCTCGGGCGGGGGCGACTTGGCGGCGGGCGGCGGGGGCGGCGGCGGCGGCGCGGGGGGGTGCGTGGTGGTGGTGGTGGTGGTCGTCACGGTGATGGTGCGCTTGATGGCGAAGAGGTCGGAGCCGTTGAGGTCCTGGATGGAAGGCGGCACGACCGGGCGGCCGTCACGCCGCCTCCGGTCCCGGTCCCGCTCCTGCTCCCGGCATTCCCGGCGCTCCCGGCGCTCCCGGCTGCCGCGGCTCCTCTTGCGCGACCGCCTGCGATCCCCGCCCTCCCAGCGCGGCGAGCTCTTCCTCCTCCTCCTCTTGCGGCTGTCCCCCTCTTCGCCGGAGCCCCTCTCCCTCTCCCTCCTCCTCCTCCTCCTCCTCTCGCGCTCGTCCGCGCCCGAGGGGGAGGGGCTGGACCAGGAGGAGCGCCGGCGGCTCCGGCTGCCGCGCCGGCGGCGGGAGGAGGAGGAGGAGGAGAAATCGGGAGCCGCAGGGAGGGGAGGAGGAGGAGGAGGAGGAGGGGAGGAGTCTCTCCTCCTGCTGCTGCTGCTCCGGCCTCCCCTCCCTCCTCCTCCTCGCTCGGCCCCCCGGCGCTCCTCGCTGGAGCCCCCCCCGCGCCGCCGCCGCGGCCTGCTCTCGCGCCCCTCCCGGCTCCCGCTGCGCTCCGCCGGGTCCCGGCGCCTCCGCCGGTGCTTCTCGCCCTCCTTGCTCTTGGCTTTGCCGGACGCCTTGCGCGCCTTCGGCGTGTCCTTCTCCGGCCCGTCCCGGCCGCGGTCCCGGTCCCGGTCCCGGGCCGGCGGCGGGGGGGCGGGGGCAGGCGGGGCGGGGGCCGGCGCCGGCGGGGGGGGGGTCCCCGGAGGCGGGGAGGCCGAGGAGGACGGCCGGGCGCGGTAGCGCTCCTTGCGCCGGCTGGCGATCTTCCTCCGCAGGTCCCCCGGCGCCGCGGCCCGCTCGCCCTCGGCCCGCACGGACACGAACCCGTCGCCCTCCAGCACCCGGAGGATGCGCTCCGGCGGGGGGGCGGGCGGGGGGCTGCGGGAGCCCCCCCCCCCGGCCTGCGCGGCCCCCTGCCGCCGCCGCCGCCGCCGCGCCTCGTCCTCGGCCCCGGCCACGATCTCCCCTTCCTCGATCTCCGAGTCCGAGCCCCGCGGCGCCGCCCGCCCCCGGGCCCGGCGGCCCGCGGCGGAGGAGGAGGGCGGGGGCTCGGGCAGGGCCCGGGGGGTCCCGGTGGAATCCGGGGGGGGCGTGGTGTCCCGGGGCGCCGCGCCGGCCTCCTGGCTCTTCCCCATCTCGATCTCGATCTCGCTGCTGCTGCTGCTGCTGCTGCGGCGGCCCCCTCGTCTCCGCTCGCCGTCGGACGCCGGGGGGGGGGAGCCCGTGGGGTCGAAGGGGTCGTATTTCTGCCCGCCCTCCTCCTCCTCCTCCTCCTCCTCTTCCTCCTCCCCCATCCTCCCCTCGCCCTCGCCCTCCGTGGGGTGGAAGGGGTCGTAGATCTCGGAGTTCTCCCCGTCCGACCCGGGATTGGCGGAGGAGGGGGCGGGGAAGGCGGTGGAGGAGTCCGCGGGGGAGGTGGAGGAGACGGCGTCTCCTTCCGTCCCGGCGACGACCCCCACGCCGTCGCCCTGGTAACCGGAGACGGAGTCCGTCGCCATGGCGTCAGGGGACGGCGCATGAGACGACGGACTCGACGCGGAGGAGGAGGAGGAGGACGAAGAGGAGGAGGAGGAGGAGGAGGAAGGCAGGGAGCTGTTGCCTTCCTGCGTCTGGGTCAGCGTGGAGGTCCGGGGGTCCCCCAGGCCCCGCTGGACGCCCTGGGCCCGGGGGGAGAGAGGGAGCAGGACACCCCCGCCCCCGGCCGCCCACTGATGCGGTTTCCATGGAGATGGGAGACGGGGGTCGCCGGCGGGAGCCGCAGGGCCGAACGCAGCTGCGGGGACAGAGGGGGGGGGGTGAGTACAGCGCCGGGCCCGAGCCCGTCCCGCAGGAACGCGCCAGGCCAGAACCTCAACCGTCACGTCCGCCACCTTCACCAGCGGAATTCAAGCCTGTGTTCCCTCCCAAAAAACCACGCGCACACACACCCCCCAACACCCCCACACGTGTCTGACATCTCTGTGCGTTTCCATGACATTCGCACCACCCTCCTGAAAGCCGGACTGGACCGAGGCCCGCGGCGACCTCTCCAGAACCCTACCTGATCCGGCGGGGGGCTTCCTGCGGAGACGAGGGGCGACTGCCGACAGCAAGGCCAGGGGGGACCCCCCTTCTACTCGGACTTCGGCCGTGAGCTCCAGTTCGTAGTCAGAGCTACAGGACAGAGACAGCGGTCAGCACAGACACACTGACCGACTCTCCAGCACAGTGCATTAATCAGGACAGAGACAGCGGTCAGCACAGACACACTGGCCGACTCTCCGGCACAGTGCATTAATCAGGACAGAGACAGCGGTCAGCACAGACACACTGGCCGACTGGACAGCACAGTGCATTAATCAGGACAGAGAGAGCGGTCAGCACAGACACGCTGACCGACTGGACAGCACAGTGCATTAATCAGGACAGAGACGGCGGTCAGCACAGACACACTGGCCGACTGGACAGCACAGTGCATTAATCAGGACAGAGATGGCGGTCAGCACAGACACGCTGACCGACTGGACAGCACAGTGCATTAATCAGGACAGAGACAGCGGTCAGCACAGACACGCTGGCCGACTGGACAGCACAGTGCATTAATCAGGACAGAGACAGCGGTCAGCACAGACACGTTGACCGACTGGACAGCACAGTGCATTAATCAGGACAGAGAAAGCGGTCAGCACAGACACGCTGACCGACTGGACAGCACAGTGCATTAATCAGGACAGAGAGGGCGGTCAGCAGTGTTCTCTCGGCAGCCCCAAGGGCGCGAGGCTGAGCGAAGTCTCTGCAGCCTGGTTGGCCCGACGCGCTCGGCTGCTCTCCGGCCTCACTCACCTGTCGGCCTGGACTGCGAGGGCGTGAGGGGAGCGGTACTGGGACACCAGCAAGAGGAGGGCATCCGGCACACCAGGCACTGCTTCACACTGACAGAGAGACACACGACATCACTTCCTCCTCCTGCCCTCCCCTACTGCCCCCCAGAGCCCCAGCTCCCTCCTCCTGCCCTCCCCTGCTGCCCCCCAGAGCCCCAGCTCCCTCCTCCTGCCCTGCTGGCCCCCAGAGCCCCAGCTCCCTCCTCCTGCCCTCCCCTACTGCCCCCCAGAGCCCCAGCTCCCTCCTCCTGCCCTCCCCTACTGCCCCCCAGAGCCCCAGCTCCCTCCTCCTGCCCTGCTGCCCCCCAGAGCCCCACCTCCCTCCTCCTGCCCTCCCCTACTGCCCCCCAGAGCCCCACCTCCCTCCTCCTGCCCTGCTGCCCCCCAGAGCCCCAGCTCCCTCCTCCTGCCCTCCCCTACTGCCCCCCAGAGCCCCAGCTCCCTCCTCCTGCCCTCCCCTGCTGCCCCCCAGAGCCCCAGCTCCCTCCTCCTGCCCTCCCCTACTGCCCCCCAGAGCCCCACCTCCCTCCTCCTGCCCTGCTCCTTGCCCTGTCCTGCTCCCCCTGTAGGCCCAACTCCAACAAACCACGACGCCGAATAGGGCAGGAGGCAGCGGGAGAGACCAGGTCTCCGCGAGAGGATCGTCTCACTCACACAGATTCACAGTCTCACACACACTGACACACACTGACACACACTGACACACACTGACACACAGATTCACAGTCTCACACACACTGACACACACACTCACACAGATTCACAGTCTCACACACACTGACACACACACTCACACAGATTCACAGTCTCACACACACTGACACACAGATTCACAGTCTCACACACACTGACACACACACTCACACAGATTCACAGTCTCACACACACTCTCACAGACTCACTCTCACCCCCACACACGCACACCCCCACACACGCACACCCCCACACACGCACTCAGGGCCGCTGGCCTGGAGCCCGGAGAGGCACCCGGCTCTCCTGTGACTCGCTGGAGGAAAAGGACGGGAAAGGGTGACTCACCGCACTGGGCCGCCCGCCGCCCTGGGCCCCCGGCGCCTCCCCCCGGCCCTGGGAAGGGCAGCATCGCCCGAGCCGACTCCCCTCTCGGTCCCGCCCGCGCCCGCCGCCGGGCCTCTCCGCCTGGGAGACCGACACAGAGGTGAGACCGGCTCCAGAACAGGAGCCGCCGGGCCCCTCCGACCCGAGGTACCGGCCCCGTTCCCCACTCCCACCCGGTCTTGGTTTTAATGTTCTTCTCTGCGGTGTCTGCCCGTGTCCTGCAGAACCTGCGCAGAGGACACTGTGTGCCGAGTCCCAGCAGCTGAACAAGAAACGGAGGAACTGAAGATGCTGTAGAGGTGTCCTGGGTTGTCTTTCTTTTGTCTAATATTGAAAATTAGTGTCATGTCCCTTCATAGTCTCCTCTGTTCAAGTCTGAAGAGAATCCATTCCTCCAGCCCGTCAGTACGGGACACTCCCTTCAGACTGAAGAGACCCAGTTCCTCCAGCTCGTCAGTGTGTGACACTCCCTTCAGACTAAAGAGACTCAGTTCCTCCAGCCTGTCAGTGTGGGACACTCCCTTCAGACTGAAGAGACTGAGTTCCTCCAGCCCGCCAGTGTGGGACACTCCATTCACACTAAAGAGACCCAGTTCCTCCAGCCTGTCAGTGTGGGACACTCCCTTCAGACTGAAGAGACTCAGTTCCTCCAGCCCGCCAGTGTGGTTAATTCTCTTGAGCTCCAGGATGCACCAGGTCGCTCCTCTCTGGACTGATCCCAGAGTATCAATATCTATTTCTACACTGTAGTGACGAAAGCTGTGTGCAGGTTAACTGTGCGTTTATTCCACACAAGGCCCCCCAAGAGCCCAGCACACCTCGATGTGAATCCAACTGCTCCCCCAACCACATTCCCTGGAAGACCCCGCGCCGGACACCGTTAACGCCACAGGGAGCTAGAGGATAGATTCGGGGTGACACCGCTGGGCCCAGACAGGGGGCGCCACAGAGACGCGTGGAGAACCCTCACCTCGCTCGGACAGCCCGGAGACTCCCGACCCTTCCGAAGGGATTGCGGACAGGAAGACAGCGGCCGAACAGGCATGCAATATCACTGCTGTCAGCGGCTGAAGGCTCGGCACTGTACTGTGCTTTTACCACAGCCCGACTGGGCTCTACTGCAGTACAGCAGCTCTGAGCTCTGAAAGCCTCAGGAAGATCACGTCAGAAATACTGGACCGGCCGCCTGCGCTTACCGCACTGAAGCGACAGGCACCGGCACCGCCACGGTCTCACCTCACCCTCACATCCGGACAGTCGGACCCACAGACGCTCACTGACCTCGGGCTGCAGGGGACCGGCTACGTCCTTGGGTTCGGGGTCGTCAACAGAGGGCTCCGTGTCCGAGTCAAACTCCCCCTCTCTCATCTGCATGGGAGACAGAACAGCACGGATCAGACACAGAGAGCCCACCAGCGCATCACTGGGGTAAACTACTGACCAGAGAGCCCACCAGCGCATCACTGGGGTAAACTACTGACCAGAGAGCCCACCAGCGCATCACTGGGGTAAACTACTGACCAGAGAGCCCACCAGCGCATCACTGGGGTAAACTACTGACCAGAGAGCCCACCAGCGCGTCACTGGGGTAAACTACTGACCAGAGAGCCCACCAGCGCATCACTGGGGTAAACTACTGACCAGAGAGCCCACCAGCGCATCACTGGGGTAAACTACTGACCAGAGAGCCCACCAGCGCGTCACTGGGGTAAACTACTGACCAGAGAGCCGGTCAGTGTTTCATCCAAAAAAGGCAGCAATCAGACAATCAGTCAGGCTTTCTAAAAACCACTCACAAACTGCCTTAATTGCAAATGTTATTTATATCCAGAAACTTTCACAGTGCTCACCCTATTCCAAAGGAAGAACACAGACCCATAGTTATATTAAAAGTTATAATAGGAGCTACAGTCCCAGTACAGTAAAACAGTCTGTTACAATAGGAGCTACAATCCCAGTACAGTAGGACAGTCCTGTTACAATAGGAGCTACAGTCCCAGTACAGTAGGACAGTCCAGTTACAATAGGAGCTACAGTCCCAGTGCAGTAGGACAGTCTGTTACAATAGGAGCTACAGTCCCAGTACAGTAGACCAGTCCAGTTACAATAGGAGCTACAGTCCCAGTGCAGTAGGACAGTTTGTTACAATAGGAGCTACAGTCCCAGTACAGTAGACCAGTCCTGTTACAATAGGAGCTACAGTCCCAGTACAGTAGTACAGTCTGTTACAATAGGAGCTACAGTCCCAGTGCAGTAGGACAGTCTGTTACAATAGGACCTACAGTCCCAGTACAGTAGAACAGTCTGTTACAGTAGGAGCTACAGTCCCAGTGCAATAGGACAGTCTGTTACAATAGGAGCTACAGTCCCAGTGCAGTAGACCAGTCTGTTACAGTAGGAGCTACAGTCCAGTACAGTAGAACAGTCTGTTACAATAGGAGCTACAGTCCCGGTACAGTAGAACAGTCTGTTACAGTAGGAGCTACAGTCCCAGTACAGTAGACCAGTCCTGTTACAATAGGAGCTACAGTCCCAGTGCAGTAGGACAGTCTGTTACAATAGGAGCTACAGTCCCAGTACAGTAGACCAGTCTGTTACAGTAGGAGCTACAGTCCCAGTGCAGTAGGACAGTCTGTTACAGTAGGAGCTACAGTCCCAGTACAGTAGGACAGTCTGTTACAATAGGAGCTACAGTCCCAGTACCGTACAGCTTCATAAGAAAATAAACAGAATTAGATGAGCTGCGTGTTAAACACATGTACTGACTGGTAAAAACCTGCTCATGCAGTACAGAACAGCCAGTTTCCAGAGAGAGCGTGCGTTTCTCGTGTTTAGATTTAATAACAGACATTTACAAACATATTAATGTGTTTCCAGAACCAATTACAGCCGCATTTTGCACATTTTTAGCTACGGAAATGATCAATATTTCTCGTTATGTTCGCATTAGCTACTTAATGACCAGAGGGATACATCAGCGATAGCAGGTAATTTAATGCAATGGTAGTATTTAAAACAATACCTACTTTTCCTACTAAAGCCGAGTCCCGGCAGTTGAACAAGAAGTGCAGACGTTTTTACTTATCCCTTTCTCGTTAAATTTATTCTAAAAACAAAATTTAAAACTAAAAATACTACCCTTAAAACACAATAGCAACCGGCCCTACCCGACCGCTGCCTCCATTTTAGCCTCCTCGCAGAGACCTGCGTGGAACAAGGCCTGCTCGGAAATGTAGTTTTTCAACAGTCTGGCCCACAGCTTCCTATGGCGTCAGGCTACAGGGCTGGACTACATTTCCCGTCATGCTTTGACAAAAAAGCCGTCAGACAGGGTTTCGCCTTTTTCCAATTGGCGCGTCCTCGCCTTGCTTCTGGGGATTCTGGGATATGTAGTTTTTTTAAACAATTATTCTCGCTTGCTCCGGGAGGAATATTGCCGCTGATATTCGTCGCCATCGTCCGCACTGAGGGCGGGGATCTGCGGCGGCGGTGGGACCGAGCTGTACCGGGTTTCCGGTTTCCAAACGTGAAGACACAGAAGACCCCAGACACCGCAGACAACACAACACGAAACTCCCTCCTCCCTTGCAGGGAGTTACCCCCAGGTGTGTTCTAACCCCCACCCTGACACACTGGGGTACAGCACCTCACTCCAGATACAGCAGCGCCACACGCTGGGTACCAGTCCAGACATCCCGGCGATTATTACTGTCAATAACGCAATATCTGGAAGAGTCCCCAGCACACACACACCTGCACACACTCTTGATTGGACACACTGTACACACACCTGTACACACACACACCTGCACATACTCTGACTGGACACACTGGACACACACACACCTGTACACACACACCTGCACACGCTCTGACTGGACACACTGTACACACACACACCTGTACACACATGCACACACACCTGTACATACTCTGACTGGACACACTGGACACACACACACCTGTACACACACACCTGCACACGCTCTGACTGGACACACTGTACACACACACACACCTGTACACACACACACCTGCACATACTCTGACTGGACACACTGTACACACTCTTGACTGGACACACTGTACACACACCTGTACACACTCTGACTGGACACACTGGACACACACACACCTGTACACACACACCTGCACACGCTCTGACTGGACACACTGTACACACACACACACCTGTTCACACACACACCTGCACACACTCTGACTGGACACACTGGACACACACACACCTGTACACACACACCTGCACATGCTCTGACTGGACACACTGTACACACACACACACACACACACACACACCTGCACACGCTCTGACTGGACACACTGCACACACACACACGCACACACACACACACACCTGTACACACACACACTTGCACACACTCTGACTGGACACACTGCACACACTCTGGACTGGACACACTCTTACTGGACACACTGCACACACACACACCTGGACACACTCTGACTGGACACACACTCACACCTGTACACACTCTTACTGGACACGCTATACAGTGTGTACATGCTTGGTACTCAGCTAACCAGAATCCCCTGAATGAGTCGCTGTATTTGACTGGTTCAGGATAATGTGCATCTGTGATGCTGGCTCAGGTCCAGGGTGCAGCAGGGTGAAAAACCTTGTTTTCTGGGTTCCTGTGGGAAAGTGCAGGTGATGATTCATGTGATCTCCACTGCATCTGAAAGGTGACATGATGGAGATGTCAAACCTAACACAGATGTATCCAACACACACATCTGCACACTCCGAAATTACTGCTGTTTCCACAGGTGGTACTACCGCATGTTCCCACTAGAGGGCGACGCTGGGCCTCTCAGTTTAGAATGGCTGTAGTCAACGTCAATAATAATAATAATAATAATAATAACTCCTCACACTTATATAGCACCTGTCTGGACTCTCCACTCCGAGCTCTTTACCGGTCATGGGGATCCCCTCCACCCCCACCTGGATGATGCTCCAGTCCTCTCTCACACCAGCTCTCAGTGGGAGGGGAGCAGAGTGATGGAGCCAGTTCAGAGAGGGGGGTTATTAGGAGGCCATGATGGGTAAAGGCCAGCTCTCCCAGCAGCAGCCTCGGCTCTCCCAGGAGTCTCCCCTCCAAGTACTGGCCAGGCCCACACTGCTGGGCTCCAGTGGGCTGTCAGTGATGATAGATCTGCTGGCAGATTAAAATATATTTTATTCATAAATAGTTCACCAGGAGGAGATTGAGCCAGAGCTGTGCTGAGAGAGGGGCAGGAGAGTGGGGCAGGAGAGAGGGGCAGGAGAGTGAGGCAGGAGAGGGGGCAGGAGAGTGGGGCAGGGGGAGAGAGGGGCAGGAGAGTGAGGCAGGAGAGGGGGCAGGAGAGTGGGGCAGGGGGAGAGAGGGGCAGGAGAGTGGGGCAGGGGGAGAGGGGGCAGGAGAGAGGGGCAGGAGAGTGAGGCAGGAGAGGGGGCAGGAGAGTGGGGCAGGGGGAGAGAGGGGCAGGAGAGTGGGGCAGGAGAGGGGGCAGGAGAGTGGGGCAGGGGGAGAGAGGGGCAGGAGAGTGGGGCAGGGGGAGAGGGGGCAGGAGAGAGGGGCAGGAGAGTGAGGCAGGAGAGGGGGCAGGAGAGGGGGCAGGAGAGTGGGGCAGGGGGAGAGGGGGCAGGAGAGAGGGGCAGGAGAGTGAGGCAGGAGAGGGGGCAGGAGAGTGGGGCAGGAGAGAGGGGCAGGAGAGTGGGGCAGGAGAGGGGGCAGGAGAGTGGGGCAGGGGGAGAGAGGGGCAGGAGAGTGGGGCAGGGGGAGAGGGGGCAGGAGAGAGGGGCAGGAGAGTGAGGCAGGAGAGGGGGCAGGAGAGTGGGGCTGGAGAGTGGGGCAGGGGGAGAGGGGGCAGGAGAGTCGGGCTGGAGAGTGGGGCAGGGGGAGAGAGGGGCAGGAGAGTGGGGCAGGAGAGGGGGCAGGAGAGTGGGGCAGGGGGAGAGAGGGGCAGGAGAGTGGGGCAGGGGGAGAGGGGGCAGGAGAGTGGGGCAGGAGAGTGGGGCAGGGGGAGTGGGGCAGGAGAGTGGGGCAGGAGAGGGGGCAGGAGAGTGGGGCAGGGGGAGAGAGGGGCAGGAGAGTGGGGCAGGGGGAGAGGGGGCAGGAGAGGGGGCAGGAGAGTGGGGCAGGGGGAGAGAGGGGCAGGAGAGTGGGGCAGGGGGAGAGGGGGCAGGAGAGAGGGGCAGGAGAGTGAGGCAGGAGAGGGGGCAGGAGAGTCGGGCTGGAGAGTGGGGCAGGAGAGTGGGGCAGGAGAGTGAGGCAGGAGAGGGGGCAGGAGAGTGGGGCAGGGGGAGAGAGGGGCAGGAGAGTGGGGCAGGAGAGGGGGCAGGAGAGTCGGGCTGGAGAGTGGGGCAGGAGAGTGAGGCAGGAGAGGGGGCAGGAGAGTGGGGCAGGAGAGGGGGCAGGAGAGTGAGGCAGGAGAGGGGGCAGGAGAGTGGGGCAGGGGGAGAGAGGGGCAGGAGAGTGGGGCAGGGGGAGAGGGGGCAGGAGAGAGGGGCAGGAGAGTGAGGCAGGAGAGGGGGCAGGAGAGTGGGGCAGGGGGAGAGAGGGGCAGGAGAGTGGGGCAGGGGGAGAGGGGGCAGGAGAGAGGGGCAGGAGAGTGGGGCAGGGGGAGAGAGGGGCAGGAGAGTGGGGCAGGAGAGGGGGCAGGAGAGTCGGGCTGGAGAGTGGGGCAGGAGAGTGAGGCAGGAGAGGGGGCAGGAGAGTGGGGCAGGAGAGGGGGCAGGAGAGGGGGCAGGAGAGTGAGGCAGGAGAGGGGGCAGGAGAGTGGGGCAGGGGGAGAGAGGGGCAGGAGAGTGGGGCAGGAGAGGGGGCAGGAGAGTGGGGCAGGGGGAGAGAGGGGCAGGAGAGTGGGGCAGGGGGAGAGGGGGCAGGAGAGTGGGGCAGGAGAGGGGGCAGGAGAGTGGGGCAGGGGGAGAGAGGGGCAGGAGAGTGAGGCAGGAGAGAGGGGCAGGAGAGTCGGGCTGGAGAGTGAGGCAGGAGAGGGGGCAGGAGAGTGGGGCAGGAGAGTGAGGCAGGAGAGGGGGCAGGAGAGTGGGGCAGGGGGAGAGGGGGCAGGAGAGTGGGGCAGGGGGAGAGAGGGGCAGGAGAGTGGGGCAGGGGGAGAGAGGGGCAGGAGAGTGGGGCAGGAGAGTGGGGCAGGGGGAGAGAGGGGCAGGAGAGTGGGGCAGGAGAGTGGGGCAGGAGAGTGGGGCAGGGGGAGAGTGGGGCAGGAGAGTGGGGCAGGGGGAGAGGGGGCAGGAGAGTGGGGCAGGAGAGTGGGGCAGGAGAGTGGGGCAGGGGGAGTGGGGCAGGAGAGTGGGGCAGGAGAGTGGGGCAGGGGGAGTGGGGCAGGAGAGTGGGGCAGGAGAGTGGGGCAGGGGGAGTGGGGCAGGGGGAGAGAGGGGCAGGAGAGTGGGGCTGGAGAGTGGGGCAGGAGAGTGGGGCAGGAGAGTGGGGCAGGGGGAGAGGGGGCAGGAGAGGGGGCAGGAGAGTGGGGCAGGAGAGTGGGGCAGGAGAGTGGGGCAGGGGGAGAGGGGGCAGGAGAGTGGGGCAGGGGGAGAGTGGGGCAGGAGAGTGGGGCAGGAGAGTGGGGCAGGAGAGTGGGCAGGGGGAGAGAGGGGCAGGAGAGTGGGGCAGGAGAGGGGGCAGGAGAGTGGGGCAGGAGAGGGGGCAGGAGAGAGGGGCAGGAGAGTGGGGCAGGAGAGTGGGGCAGGAGAGTGGGCAGGGGGAGAGAGGGGCAGGAGAGTGGGGCAGGGGGAGAGGGGGCAGGAGAGTGGGGCAGGAGAGTGGGGCAGGGGGAGAGGGGGCAGGAGAGTGGGGCAGGGGAGTGGGGCAGGAGAGTGGGGCAGGGGGAGAGGGGGCAGGAGAGTGGGGCAGGGGGAGAGGGGGCAGGAGAGTCGGGCTGGGGAGTGGGGCAGGGGGAGAGGGGGCAGGGGGAGAGGGGGGCAGGAGAGTGGGGCAGGGGGAGAGGGGGCAGGAGAGTCGGGCTGGGGAGTGGGGCAGGGGGAGAGGGGGCAGGGGGAGAGAGGGGCAGGAGAGTGGGGCAGGGGGAGAGGGGGCAGGAGAGTGGGGCAGGAGAGGGGGCAGGAGAGTGGGGCAGGAGAGTGGGGCAGGAGAGTGGGGCAGGGGGAGAGTGGGGCAGGAGAGTGGGGCAGGGGGAGAGAGGGGGCAGGAGAGTGGGGCAGGAGAGTGAGGCAGGAGAGGGGGCAGGAGAGTCGGGCAGGAGAGTGGGGCAGGGGGAGAGGGGGCAGGAGAGTGGGGCAGGAGAGTGGGGCAGGGGAGTGGGGCAGGAGAGTGGGGCAGGGGGAGAGGGGGCAGGAGAGTGGGGCAGGAGAGTGGGGCAGGAGAGTGGGGCAGGAGAGAGGGGCAGGAGAGTGGGGCAGGGGGAGAGAGGGGCAGGAGAGTGGGGCAGGGGGAGAGGGGGCAGGAGAGTGGGGCAGGAGAGTGGGGCAGGGGGAGAGTGGGGCAGGGGGAGAGAGGGGCAGGAGAGTGGGGCAGGGGGAGAGAGGGGCAGGAGAGTGGGGCAGGAGAGTGAGGCAGGAGAGTGAGGCAGGAGAGTGGGGCAGGAGAGTGGGGCAGGAGAGTGGGGCAGGAGAGAGGGGCAGGAGAGTGGGGCAGGAGAGTGAGGCAGGAGAGTGGGGCAGGAGAGTGGGGCAGGAGAGTGGGGCTGGAGAGTGGGGCAGGAGAGAGGGGCAGGAGAGTGGGGCAGGAGAGTGGGGCAGGGGGAGAGAGGGGCAGGAGAGTGGGGCAGGAGAGGAGGCAGGAGAGTGGGGCAGGAGAGGGGGCAGGAGAGTGGGGCAGGAGAGGGGGCAGGAGAGTGAGGCAGGGGGAGTGGGGCAGGAGAGGGGGCAGGAGAGTGGGGCAGGAGAGGGGGCAGGAGAGTGGGGCAGGGGGAGAGAGGGGCAGGAGAGTGGGGCAGGGGGAGAGAGGGGCAGGAGAGTGGGGCAGGGGGAGTGGGGCAGGGGGAGAGAGGGGCAGGAGAGTCGGGCAGGAGAGTGGGGCAGGAGAGTGGGGCAGGGGGAGAGAGGGGGCAGGAGAGTGGGGCAGGGGGAGTGGGGCAGGAGAGTGAGGCAGGAGAGTGGGGCAGGGGGAGAGGGGGCAGGAGAGTGGGGCAGGAGAGTCGGGCAGGAGAGAGGGGCAGGAGAGTGGGGCAGGGGGAGAGGGGGCAGGAGAGTGGGGCAGGGGGAGAGAGGGGCAGGAGAGTGGGGCAGGGGGAGAGGGGGCAGGAGAGTGGGGCAGGAGAGGGGCAGGAGAGTGGGGCAGGGGGAGAGGGGGCAGGAGAGTGGGGCAGGAGAGGGGCAGGAGAGTGGGGCAGGAGAGAGGGGCAGGGGGAGAGAGGGGCAGGAGAGTGGGGCAGGGGGAGAGAGGGGCAGGAGAGTGGGGCAGGGGGAGAGTGGGGCAGGGGGAGTGGGGCAGGGGGAGAGGGGGCAGGAGAGTGGGGCAGGGGGAGAGAGGGGCAGGAGAGTGGGGCAGGAGAGTGGGGCAGGGGGAGAGAGGGGCAGGAGAGTGGGGCAGGGGGAGAGTGGGGCAGGGGGAGTGGGGCAGGGGGAGAGTGGGGCAGGGGGAGTGGGGCAGGGGGAGAGGGGGCAGGAGAGTGGGGCAGGGGGAGAGTGGGGCAGGAGAGTGGGGCAGGAGAGTGGGGCAGGGGGAGAGGGGGCAGGAGAGTGGGGCAGGGGGAGAGGGGGCAGGAGAGTGGGGCAGGGGGAGAGAGGGGGCAGGAGAGTGGGGCAGGGGGAGAGGGGGCAGGAGAGTGGGGCAGGGGGAGAGGGGGCAGGAGAGTGGGGCAGGGGGAGAGGGGGCAGGAGAGTGGGGCAGGAGAGTGGGGCAGGAGAGTGGGGCAGGGGGAGAGGGGGCAGGAGAGTGGGGCAGGGGGAGAGGGGGCAGGAGAGTGGGGCAGGAGAGAGGGGCAGGGGAGAGTGGGGCAGGGGGAGAGTGGGGCAGGAGAGTGGGGCAGGGGGAGAGAGGGGCAGGAGAGTGGGGCAGGAGAGTGGGGCAGGAGAGTGGGGCAGGGGGAGAGTGGGGCAGGAGAGTGGGGCAGGGGGAGAGGGGGCAGGAGAGTGGGGCAGGAGAGTGGGGCAGGAGAGAGGGGCAGGGGAGAGTGGGGCAGGGGGAGAGTGGGGCAGGAGAGTGGGGCAGGGGGAGAGTGGGGCAGGGGGAGAGGGGGCAGGGGGAGAGGGGGCAGGAGAGGGGGGCAGGAGAGTGGGGCAGGGGGAGAGGGGGCAGGAGAGTGGGGCAGGGGGAGAGGGGGCAGGAGAGTGGGGCAGGGGGAGAGAGGGGGCAGGAGAGTGGGGCAGGGGGAGAGGGGGCAGGAGAGTGGGGCAGGGGGAGAGGGGGCAGGAGAGTGGGGCAGGAGAGTGGGGCAGGGGGAGAGGGGGCAGGAGAGTGGGGCAGGGGGAGAGGGGGCAGGAGAGTGGGGCAGGGGGAGAGAGGGGCAGGAGAGTGGGGCAGGAGAGTGGGGCAGGAGAGTGGGGCAGGGGGAGAGTGGGGCAGGAGAGTGGGGCAGGAGAGGGGGCAGGAGAGAGGGGCAGGAGAGTGGGGGCAGGAGAGAGGGGCAGGGGGAGAGGGGGCAGGAGAGTGGGGCAGGAGAGTGGGGCAGGAGAGTGGGGCAGGAGAGAGGGGCAGGGGAGAGTGGGGCAGGGGGAGAGTGGGGCAGGAGAGTGGGGCAGGGGGAGAGTGGGGCAGGGGGAGAGTGGGGCAGGGGGAGAGAGGGGCAGGAGAGTGAGGCAGGAGAGGGGGCAGGAGAGTGGGGCAGGAGAGTGGGGCAGGGGGAGAGTGGGGCAGGAGAGTGGGGCAGGGGGAGAGAGGGGCAGGAGAGTGGGGCAGGGGGAGAGGGGGCAGGAGAGTGGGGCAGGGGGAGAGGGGGCAGGAGAGGGGGCAGGAGAGTGGGGCAGGGGGAGAGGGGGCAGGAGAGAGGGGCAGGGGGAGAGTGGGGGCAGGAGAGTGGGGCAGGGGGAGTGGGGCAGGAGAGTGGGGCAGGGGGAGAGTGGGGCAGGAGAGTGGGGCAGGGGGAGAGGGGGCAGGAGAGTGGGGCAGGAGAGTGGGGCAGGAGAGTGGGGCAGGGGGAGAGGGGGCAGGAGAGTGGGGCAGGGGGAGAGGGGGCAGGAGAGTGGGGCAGGGGGAGAGAGGGGCAGGAGAGTGGGGCAGGAGAGTGGGGCAGGAGAGTGGGGCAGGGGGAGAGTGGGGCAGGAGAGTGGGGCAGGGGGAGAGGGGGCAGGAGAGTGGGGCAGGAGAGTGGGGCAGGAGAGTGGGGCAGGAGAGAGGGGCAGGGGAGAGTGGGGCAGGGGGAGAGTGGGGCAGGAGAGTGGGGCAGGGGGAGAGTGGGGCAGGGGGAGAGTGGGGCAGGGGGAGAGAGGGGCAGGAGAGTGAGGCAGGAGAGGGGGCAGGAGAGTGGGGCAGGAGAGTGGGGCAGGGGGAGAGTGGGGCAGGAGAGTGGGGCAGGGGGAGAGAGGGGCAGGAGAGTGGGGCAGGGGGAGAGGGGGCAGGAGAGTGGGGCAGGGGGAGAGGGGGCAGGAGAGGGGGCAGGGGGAGAGTGGGGGCAGGAGAGTGGGGCAGGAGAGTGGGGCAGGAGAGTGGGGCAGGGGGAGAGGGGGCAGGAGAGTCGGGCTGGAGAGTGGGGCAGGGGGAGAGGGGGCAGGAGAGTGGGGCAGGAGAGGGGGCAGGAGAGTGGGGCAGGGGGAGAGTGGGGCAGGAGAGTGGGGCAGGGGGAGAGAGGGGGCAGGAGAGTGGGGCAGGGGGAGAGAGGGGGCAGGAGAGTGGGGCAGGGGAGAGGGGCAGGGGGAGAGTGGGGCAGGAGAGTGGGGCAGGAGAGTGGGGCAGGAGAGGGGGCAGGAGAGTGGGGCAGGGGGAGAGGGGGGCAGGAGAGTGGGGCAGGGGGAGAGGGGGGCAGGAGAGTGGGGCTGGAGAGGGGGCAGGAGAGTGGGGCAGGAGAGTGGGGCAGGAGAGGGGGCAGGAGAGTGGGGCAGGGGGAGAGTGGGGCAGGAGAGTGGGGCAGGAGAGTGGGGCAGGAGAGGGGGCAGGAGAGTGGGGCAGGGGGAGAGTGGGGCAGGAGAGTGGGGCTGGAGAGGGGGCAGGAGAGTGGGGCAGGAGAGTGGGGCAGGGGGAGAGAGGGGGCAGGGGAGAGGGGCAGGAGAGTGGGGCAGGAGAGTGGGGCAGGGGGAGTGGGGCAGGAGAGTGGGGCAGGGGGAGAGAGGGGGCAGGGGAGAGGGGCAGGAGAGTGGGGCAGGAGAGTGAGGCAGGAGAGGGGGCAGGGGGAGAGAGGGGCAGGAGAGTGGGGCAGGAGAGTGGGGCAGGAGAGAGGGGCAGGAGAGTGGGGCAGGAGAGTGGGGCAGGAGAGTGGGGCAGGAGAGGGGGGCAGGAGAGAGGGGCAGGGGGAGTGGGGCAGGGGGAGAGTGGGGCAGGAGAGTGGGGCAGGAGAGGGGGCAGGGGGAGAGTGGGGCAGGGGGAGAGTGGGGGCAGGAGAGTGGGGCAGGAGAGTGGGGCAGGGGGAGAGAGGGGCAGGAGAGTGGGGCAGGAGAGTGGGGCAGGAGAGTGGGGCAGGAGAGTGGGGCAGGGGGAGAGGGGGCAGGAGAGTGGGGCAGGAGAGTGGGGCAGGGGGAGAGTGGGGCAGGAGAGTGGGGCAGGAGAGTGGGGCAGGGGGAGAGAGGGGCAGGAGAGTGGGGCAGGAGAGGGGGCAGGAGAGTGGGGCAGGGGGAGAGAGGGGCAGGAGAGTGGGGCAGGAGAGGGGGCAGGAGAGTGGGGCAGGGGGAGAGAGGGGCAGGAGAGTGGGGCAGGAGAGTGGGGCAGGGGGAGAGAGGGGGCAGGAGAGTGGGGCAGGGGGAGTGGGGCAGGAGAGTGGGGCAGGAGAGGGGGCAGGGGGAGTGGGGCAGGGGGAGAGTGGGGGCAGGAGAGTGGGGCAGGAGAGTGGGGCAGGAGAGGGGGCAGGAGAGGGGGCAGGGGGAGTGGGGCAGGGGGAGAGTGGGGGCAGGAGAGTGGGGCAGGGGGAGAGTGGGGCAGGAGAGTGGGGCAGGGGGAGAGTGGGGGCAGGAGAGTGGGGCAGGAGAGTGGGGCAGGAGAGGGGGCAGGAGAGGGGGCAGGGGGAGTGGGGCAGGGGGAGAGTGGGGGCAGGAGAGAGGGGCAGGGGGAGAGTGGGGCAGGAGAGTGGGGCAGGAGAGGGGGGCAGGAGAGAGGGGCAGGGGGAGAGGGGGCAGGAGAGTGGGGCAGGAGAGGGGGCAGGAGAGTGGGGCAGGGGGAGAGAGGGGCAGGAGAGTGGGGCAGGAGAGTGGGGCAGGAGAGGGGGGCAGGAGAGAGGGGCAGGGGGAGAGGGGCTGTGTGTCATGTTTGCCAGCGCTGGAGCCCTCAGTCCTGTACAGCTGCTGGCGTGACAATGGTTGTCCTGCGCAGAGGATGTGTGAGTCAGAGCAGAGCTGTGTGCAAGTTTCCTCTCGAACCCGCGCAGGGCTGTTGTGACTGGCGAGGAGCAGCGGGTGTGTTTTTGGAGCTGAGCTCTGCTGCGGCTGTCGGCACCAGGGGGGTGGGGAGGGGGGGACAGCCTGTGTACTGCTGGCCTCTGGCTCCTCTTCGCTCCCTGTAAAGCCACAGGCTGATGAAGAGGAGGATAAGAGCCCCCAAGCACCACAAGGAAGAGTTCTGAGACAGTTCTGAGACAGGCCTGTTCATTCATCTCATCTCCAGCACCACAGGGAAGAGTTCTGAGACAGTTCTGAGACGGCCTGTTCATTCATCTCATCTCCAGCACCACAGGGAAGAGTTCTGAGACAGTTCTGAGACGGCCTGTTCATTCATCTCATCTCCAGCACCACAGGGAAGAGTTCTGAGACAGTTCTGAGACGGCCTGTTCATTCATCTCATCTCCAGCACCACAGGGAAGAGTTCTGAGACAGTTCTGAGACGGCCTGTTCATTCGCTCATCTCCAGCACCACAGGGAAGAGTTCTGAGACAGTTCTGAGACGGCCTGTTCATTCATCTCATCTCCAGCACCGCAAGGAAGAGTTCTGAGACAGTTCTGAGACGGCCTGTTCATTCATCTCATCTCCAGCACCACAGGGAAGAGTTCTGAGACAGTTCTGAGACGGCCTGTTCATTCGCTCATCTCCAGCACCACAGGGAAGAGTTCTGAGACAGTTCTGAGACGGCCTGTTCATTCGCTCATCTCCAGCACCACAGGGAAGAGTTCTGAGACAGTTCTGAGACAGCCTGTTCATTCATCTCATCTCCAGCACCACAGGGAAGAGTTCTGAGACAGTTCTGAGACGGCCTGTTCATTCGCTCATCTCCAGCACCACAGGGAAGAGTTCTGAGACAGTTCTGAGACGGCCTGTTCATTCATCTCATCTCCAGCACCGCAAGGAAGAGTTCTGAGACAGTTCTGAGACGGCCTGTTCATTCATCTCATCTCCAGCACCACAGGGAAGAGTTCTGAGACAGTTCTGAGACGGCCTGTTCATTCATCTCATCTCCAGCACCACAGGGAAGAGTTCTGAGACAGTTCTGAGACGGCCTGTTCATTCGCTCATCTCCAGCACCACAGGGAAGAGTTCTGAGACAGTTCTGAGACAGCCTGTTCATTCATCTCATCTCCAGCACCACAGGGAAGAGTTCTGAGACAGTTCTGAGACGGCCTGTTCATTCGCTCATCTCCAGCACCACAGGGAAGAGTTCTGAGACAGTTCTGAGACGGCCTGTTCATTCATCTCATCTCCAGCACCGCAAGGAAGAGTTCTGAGACAGTTCTGAGACGGCCTGTTCATTCATCTCATCTCCAGCACCACAGGGAAGAGTTCTGAGACAGTTCTGAGACGGCCTGTTCATTCGCTCATCTCCAGCACCACAGGGAAGAGTTCTGAGACAGTTCTGAGACGTCAGACAGACTGACTGACCACAGAGACACTGACTAGCTGACCACAGAGACAGACTGACTGACCACAGAGACACTGACTAACTGACCACAGAGACAGACTGACTGACCACACATACAGACTAACTGACCACAGATACAGACTAACTGACCACAGATACAGACTAACAGACTAACTGACCACAGAGACACAGATCCCCTGACCAAAAACAGTCTGACCACACCACAATGCTCGCAAGCTATAAATTCCAAATCACAATGTGTTCTCACCTGTTCAGTGAGCCCAGACATCAGTCCTGGAGCTGAGAGATGAGTGTTTAAATTGCACAGAAGTACAGTCCAGAGTACAGCTGCAGGGTACTGTATATCGCTAGGAGTCAAGTCCTGCACTGACAGGCTGGAGGAACTGTCTCTTCAGTCTGAAGGGAGTGTCCCACACTGACAGGCTGGAGGAACTGAGTCTCTTCAGCCTGAAGGGAGTGTCCCACACTGACAGGCTGGAGGAACTGAGTCTCTTCTGTCTGAAGGGAGTGTCCCACACTGACAGGCTGGAGGAACTGAGTCTCTTCAGTCTGAAGGGAGTGTCCCACGCTGACAGGCTGGAGGAACTGGGTCTCTTCAGTCTGAAGGGAGTGTCCCACACTGGAGGAACAGAGTCTCTTTAGTCTTGTGTTTTTTGTGTACGTGTGTGTGTATGAATCTGTGTATGTGTGTACGTGTGTTTAAGAGTGTGTGTGTTTGTTTACGTGTGCGAGGCGTGCTGTGTGTCTCTTCTCGTGACTCTGCCTCATTCCTAGACCTCCTGCTCCAGATGTTGTTTCAGGAAAAAACAGAGCGAAGGAACAATGGTCACACAGGGAGCGAGGGAGTGAGGGAGCGAGGGAGCGAGGGAGCGAGGGAGCGAGGGAGCGTGAGAACAACAACAACAGGCACAGAGCCCCCTGCCAACCTTCCTCATCACTCAGCCTGCACAGCGCCCCCTGCAGGGGAACCCACAGTCTGCACTCAGACCACACACTGACCGCACACAGACTGCACTCAGACCACACTCAGACCGCACACTGACCACACACAGACTGCACTCAGACCACACACTGACTGCATTCAGACCACACACAGACCGCACACAGACCGCACACTGACTGCACACACACGGCACACAGACCGCAAACTGACCGCACACTGACCGCACACAGACCGCACACAGTCTGCACTCAGACCGCACACAGACCGCACACAGACCGCACACTGACCGCACACAGACTGCATTCAGACCACACACAGACCGCACACAGACCGCACACTGACCGCACACAGACCACACACAGACCACACACAGACCGCACACTGACTGCACACAGACCACACACAGACCGCACACTGACCGCACACTGACTGCACACAGACCGCACACAGACCACACACAGACCACACACTGACCGCACACAGACCACACACAGACCACACACTGACCGCACACTGACTGCACACTGACCGCACACAGACTGCATTCAGACCGCATTCAGACCGCACACAGACCGCACACTGACCGCACACTGACCGCACACAGACCACACACTGACCGCACACTGACTGCACACAGACCACACACAGACCACACACTGACCGCACACAGACCACACACAGACCACACACTGACCGCACACTGACTGCACACAGACCACACACAGACTGCACTCAGACCACACACTAACCGCACACTGAGGAATGGTCTGTCCAGCACAAGAAACACTGGGGGGACAGAGGGACAGAGGGAGATACTTGGACACAGTGAGGGGCAGAGTATGAGTGAAGTGGATTTAGGGGAACAGAGGACACCTGGGCACAGAGATAGGACAGTGGTTCATGGGAAAAGCTTCTTCTTGAACAGTAACAGAGAAGCGTGCTAAGCAGGCTTGCTCCACACACCCACCACTCTCGGTGTGAAGGTGCCCACTTGGTCTTGGCCCATGGGAGTTGTTCCCTATGCCCCGGCCTTGTCTGCGCTGGAAGAGACAGAGGGAGAGAAGGAGGGACTGGCCGGGCTATTTTCAGCAGCGTGCTTCCTGCAGGTGACAGGAATTGGAGGAATTCTGTAAACAATGGCTCATGGGAAGTGGGGGGGGGGGTGTGAGCAGCTGTGGGCAAAAAAAATAACTGGTAAATAAATAATGTCAAGTGAGTGTTACTGGCAACCTGGCAAATCTGGAGGACATGCAGTCAAATACATTGACCCACATCAAAACAAGTTAAAGTGAAGGAAATGAATAACTTTTGTGTGAACTAAAATCAAAACTTCTCTGCTTCAGTACTACATTATTGTCACTGTAGCTCCTGTTGTAACAGACTGTCCTACTGTACTGGGACTGTAGCTCCTACTGTAACAGACTGTCCTACTGTACTGGGACTGTAGCTCCTGTTGTAACAGACTGGTCTACTGCACTGGGACTGTAGCTCCTACTGTAACAGACTGTTCTACTGTACTGGGACTGTAGCTCCTGTTGTAACAGGACTGTTCTACTGTACTGGGACTGTAGCTCCTATTGTAACAGACTGTCCTACTGGACTGGGACTGTAGCTCCTATTGTAACAGACTGTCCTACTGCACTGGGACTGTAGCTCCTATTGTAACAGGACTGTCCTACTGTACTGGGACTGTAGCTCCTACTGTAACAGACTGTTCTACTGTACTGGGACTGTAGCTCCTGTTGTAACAGACTGTCCTGCTGTACTGGGACTGTAGCTCCTATTGTAACAGACTGGTCTCCTGCACTGGGACTGTAGCTCCTGTTGTAACAGACTGGTCTACTGTACTGGGACTGTAGCTCCTATTGTAACAGACTGGTCTACTGTACTGGGACTGTAGCTCCTATTGTAACAGACTGTTCTACTGCACTGGGACTGTAACTCCTATTGTAACAGACTGTCCTACTGTACTGGGACTGTAGCTCCTATTGTAACAGACTGGTCTACTGTACTGGGACTGTAGCTCCTATTGTAACAGACTGTTCTACTGTACTGGGACTGTAGCTCCTATTGTAACAGACTGTTCTACTGTACTGGGACTGTAGCCCCTATTGTAACAGGACTGTTCTACTGTACTGGGACTGTAGCTCCTACTGTAACAGACTGTCCTACTGTACTGGGACTGTAGCTCCTAATGTAACAGGACTGGTCTACTGTACTGGGACTGTAGCCCCTATTGTAACAGGACTGTTCTACTGTACTGGACTGTAGGTCCTATTGTAACAGACTGTTCTACTGTACTGGGACTGTAGCCCCTATTGTAACAGTACAATTTAGGACACATGGTATTAATATTTGAGAAAACAAATAGGTTTTAGGTTTGAAGGTTTGAGAGTTTGACACCAGTGATGTCTCAGTTCATCTGCCGAATGTCTTCAGGAGAGCTTCTGTGTTTCGTCTAGTGCGCTGCCCAGTGCTCCTGCGCCCGCTGGGAGAGGGCCATGAGTCCAGGAGGGCCGGGGACACACACTCATCACGTCATAACGGACAGGATCGTCATCGGGAGCTGCACAGGAGAAAGACCGGCGTCGCTCCGCCAGCGGGGCCGAAGACACGTTCCTGACTCCCAGCTCACTTCCTGTGGGCCAGACGCCCCTGAGGATCGGGGGTCTTGCGTGGCCGGGCTGGGGGCTCCTGCGTGCGTGAGTGCAGGCCACTCAGATCGTGAGCTCGTGGTCATCGCTCCTGGCTCCCACTCCGGCGGAAGAGTGACAGATCTCGCCGGGAGTTTATATTTAAACTGAATGGGATTTCCTTCCAGAATTGAATTGTGTGTTTTTTTAAAACCACATTCCTCACATTTCTCACCTCTGCCGTACTCTGTCACTGTTAATGTACTGGAGTGTCCAGTCAGTGTGTCTGTATGAACCCCTCTCTCTCTCAGTGCAGTGTTAATGTACTGGAGTGTCCAGTCAGTGTGTCTGTATTAACCCCTCTCTCTCTCAGTGCAGTGTTCATGTACTGGAGTGTCCAGTCAGTGTGTGTGTATTAACCCCTCTCTCTCAGTGCAGTGTTAATGTACTGGAGTGTCCAGTCAGTGTGTCTGTATTAACCCCTCTCTCTCTCAGTGCAGTGTTAATGTACTGGAGTGTCCAGTCAGTGTGTCTGTATTAACCCCTCTCTCTCTCAGTGCAGTGTTAATGTACTGGAGTGTCCAGTCAGTGTGTGTGTATTAACCCCTCTCTCTCTCAGTGCAGTGTTAATGTACTGGAGTGTCCAGTCAGTGTGTGTGTATTAACCCCTCTCTCTCTCAGTGCAGTGTTAATGTACTGGAGTGTCCAGTCAGTGTGTGTGTATTAACCCCTCTCTCTCTCAGTGCAGTGTTAATGTACTGGAGTGTCCAGTCAGTGTGTCTGTATTAACCCCTCTCTCTCAGTGCAGTGTTAATGTACTGGAGTGTCCAGTCAGTGTGTCTGTATGAACCCCTCTCTCTCTCAGTGCAGTGTTAATGTACTGGAGTGTCCAGTCAGTGTGTGTGTATTAACCCCTCTCTCTCTCAGTGCAGTGTTAATGTACTGGAGTGTCCAGTCAGTGTGTCTGTATTAACCCCTCTCTCTCTCAGTGCAGTGTTAATGTACTGGAGTGTCCAGTCAGTGTGTCTGTATTAACCCCTCTCTCTCTCAGTGCAGTGTTCATGTACTGGAGTGTCCAGTCAGTGTGTCTGTATTAACCCCTCTCTCTCTCTCAGTGCAGTGTTAGTGTACTGGAGTGTCCTGTCAGTGTGTGTGTATTAACCCCTCTCTCTCTCAGTGCAGTGTTAATGTACTGGAGTGTCCAGTCAGTGTGTCTGTATTAACCCCTCTCTCTCTCAGTGCAGTGTTAATGTACTGGAGTGTCCAGTCAGTGTGTGTGTATTAACCCCTCTCTCTCTCAGTGCAGTGTTAATGTACTGGAGTGTCCAGTCAGTGTGTGTGTATTAACCCCTCTCTCTCTCAGTGCAGTGTTAATGTACTGGAGTGTCCAGTCAGTGTGTGTGTATGAACCCCTCTCTCTCTCAGTGCAGTGTTAATGTACTGGAGTGTCCAGTCAGTGTGTGTGTATTAACCCCTCTCTCTCTCAGTGCAGTGTTAATGTACTGGAGTGTCCAGTCAGTGTGTGTGTATTAACCCCTCTCTCTCTCAGTGCAGTGTTAATGTACTGGAGTGTCCAGTCAGTGTGTCTGTATTAACCCCTCTCTCTCTCAGTGCAGTGTTAATGTACTGGAGTGTCCAGTCAGTGTGTCTGTATTAACCCCTCTCTCTCTCAGTGCAGTGTTCATGTACTGGAGTGTCCAGTCAGTGTGTGTGTATTAACCCCTCTCTCTCTCAGTGCAGTGTTCATGTACTGGAGTGTCCAGTCAGTGTGTCTGTATTAACCCCTCTCTCTCTCAGTGCAGTGTTAATGTACTGGAGTGTCCTTCCTCATACAGCGCAGGGAGAACAGTAGCTCAGGCCCAGCTTGACGTCTTTTACCTGTTAGCTCACTGATCAGTCCTCCACGCATACCTGAGCAGCCAGCAGGAGGCGCTGTGCTCATCTTGAGCTCGAACTGGTGTCCCCTCCTGCGCAGCCCAGCGGTCCTGACCCGCAGCGGCAGCGCCGAGCGGCGGGGAGGGGACTGTGGGTCGGGGACGAGCCGAGGAGACTCTCGGCTGTGTGCAACCTGATCCCTCCTCTCCCAGCATCCTCCTGGCCTTGCGGGTGAGCTCCCCGCTGTCTCGCTCCGCCGCGGTCCTCTTCCCGATTTCCACAGCGCCTTTCCCCCTCCGAATCCTTCCCTGTGTCCGGAATCACTCCCAGTCCCCTGCGCTCCGTCTCCCGTCTCCCGAGGCCCCCCGCAGATCCAGAATCCACCTGGACGATCTCCAGGGCCGGGCAGCTCCGCTCCCCTCCGCTCCTTAATTAGTTAATTGCCGATGAGCTCGGCGATGAAGGAGCAGCGTGCCAGCGTGAGCACCCAGCTGTCCAGGCCAGACGTGGACGGGGGGCAGTCCGCAGTGTTATTATTATTATTATTATTATTAATAATATCGAAGAATCATAACAATAATAACAGCGATCGCGGCCAAGAACTCTGGGACATTACGCAACCCTTCTCACTTGTTTTGCTCTTGTGTTTGATAACGAGCTTCGCTTTAATTTCGGAGAAAGAAATCTCTTCCGGAGAGGAAGCTGGAGCCGGTGCTGGAGGAGGGGGGGTCGACGGTGACGCGTCTCTAACAATGCGCTCCGAGGGGGGGTGACAGCGCACGCCGCTGACTCGAACAATGCTTTCCGACCGAGAGAGAGGGGCACGGTCAGACTCCCCCTCTCCTCTCCCCGCCCTCCACCTCCTCTTATAAGGAGCGGAGCACGAGCAGAGAGCCAGACACCGGAGCCCCGCAGACGCCCCGCAGACGCCCCCAGACGGAGCCCGTGCCGACGCCAGGTGAACTCAGGTAAACAGCGGTGTGTCCAGCAGACTGGACCGGGGCGGGCGGGCAGCCAGGTGAGGATTTTCGAGGGCGCGCTGATGACCGGATCCGGAGGCTGGACTGTTTCGGGGTTCAGGGGGCTGTGAGGGGTGGGGATTATCGCCACACCGACCTGGGAGCTGGACCTGCTCTGAGCACAACTGGGGCTCCCAGGACTGACTGGGGGCGCGGAAAGGAGACGCTCCGGGATGGCAGCCCCCGGCCCGGCCTGGAGTCTGGGACCACAGGATTCCCTGGAAGGAGGGAGGATCGGATGGGATCCTGTTTCTTCTCAGAGGGATGGGCCGCCCCAGACAGTGACAGCTGGGGTGCCACGTGTCTCCCGCAGACACTGGAAGACAGAGGACTGTACCCCGACACTGGCAGACTGTACTCCAACATGGGAAAGGCTGCACCCCAACATTGGAAGACTGTCCCCCGACACTGGCAGACTGTACCCCGACACGAGCAGGCTGCACCCCGATACGATACAGATGGCAGTCTCTCCAGGAGTGAACTGTGCTGCCCAGCGCTGCTCTGCCCCTGGGAGTGTTGCCCTGGTAACCGGCGCCCCCACCTTGTGGCACAGGGGGGTGCTCTCTGCTCCACTGCTTCAGCGGGACGTCCGCTAACCTGCTCTTCGTGTCTTCCTTTCCCAGCAGCCCGGAAGCACTGACCGCAGCCTGCGAGGACGATGGACCCCGGTCTGCTCCCTCACCTGCTGATGCTGGTGGCCGCAGTCCACAGCACTGATGCAGCACCCCGCCGATCAGCGCCCCAATCCCAGCCCAGGTCAGTGTCTCCACACGCTCACTGTGACAAGCTTCACTTCCACGCACGACTGCTCCGTGTGCTGGGACAGATCCCCGATCCTCTCTGCTCTGACATGATCCCTGACACAGAGGAAGGTCAGTGTGATCGTGTCCAGGAGGGGTGAATCAGGGAGCTGTGGGCTGGGACAGATCCCTGACACAGAGGAAGGTCAGTGTGATCATGTCCAGGAGGGGTGAATCAGGGAGCTGTGTGCTGGGACAGATCCCTGACACAGAGGAAGGTCAGTGTGATCGTGTCCAGGAGGGGTGAATCAGGGAGCTGTGGGCTGGGACAGATCCCTGACACAGAGGAAGGTCAGTGTGATCGTGTCCAGGAGGGGTGAATCAGGGAGCTGTGGGCTGGGACAGATCCCTGACACAGAGGAAGGTCAGTGTGATCGTGTCCAGGAGGGGTGAATCAGGGAGCTGTGGGCTGGGACAGATCCCTGACACAGAGGAAGGTCAGTGTGATCATGTCCAGGAGGGGTGAATCAGGGAGCTGTGTGCTGGGACAGATCCCTGACACAGAGGAAGGTCAGTGTGATCGTGTCCAGGAGGGGTGAATCAGGGAGCTGTGTGCTGGGACAGATCCCTGACACAGAGGAAGGTCAGTGTGATCGTGTCCAGGAGGGGTGAATCAGGGAGCTGTGTGCTGGGACAGATCCCTGACACAGAGGAAGGTCAGTGTGATCGTGTCCAGGAGGGGTGAATCAGGGAGCTGTGGGCTGGGACAGATCCCTGACACAGAGGAAGGTCAGTGTGATCGTGTCCAGGAGGGGTGAATCAGGGAGCTGTGGGCTGGGACAGATCCCTGACACAGAGGAAGGTCAGTGTGATCGTGTCCAGGAGGGGTGAATCAGGGAGCTGTGGGCTGGGACAGATCCCTGACACAGAGGAAGGTCAGTGTGATCGTGTCCAGGAGGGGTGAATCAGGGAGCTGTGGGCTGGGACAGATCCCTGACACAGAGGAAGGTCAGTGTGATCGTGTCCAGGAGGGGTGAATCAGGGAGCTGCGTGCTGGGACAGATCCCTGACACAGAGGAAGGTCAGTGTGATCGTGTCCAGGAGGGGTGAATCAGGGAGCTGTGGGCTGGGACAGATCCCTGACACAGAGGAAGGTCAGTGTGATCGTGTCCAGGAGGGGTGAATCAGGGAGCTGTGGGCTGGGACAGATGAATGGATCACTGTGGATGAGAGCTGCTGGAAACACATCTGCAGGTGCAACAGCAGCTTCTGTTACAGCCATGGGAACCTGGTGTGGACAATGGCTACAGGCAGTTCAGAGAGCAGTAGGACATGATGAAGACTGTAGATCAGACAGCTGTGTGACAGAGGGGTCCAGCAGAGGGGTCCATCTAATCTCTCCTTCTGCCCCCCCCCCGCAGGTCTCCGCAGGCCCTGAGCCCCGCCCTGGGCCAGGGGCCGCACAGGCTCCGGGTCGAGAGGTCGCCGTCTCTCCCCGCCCTGCGCGCGGGGGTCATCTGGAGAGGCTTCGCCTCCTGGTCGAGGGTGATCCGGCCGGAAGATCTCCGGGACTCCCAGAGGCTGCCCACAAGGTGCCCGCCCGTCTGTCCTGATCTGTGCCCTTCTCTGCGCCAACGCCTTCCCGCTGCTCGAGCAGGCTGGGTACTGGCTGCCGTTCCCACCCGGCCCTGCAGGGGGCCTCGCTCCGGACATGCCTTGCTGTGGACGTGACTTTCGGCTGCGTCCGGCTGGTCGCCAGCGCCCCACTACAGTGTCCATCGCCCCCCAGGCCCCCCCCCCGGACCCCTGATCCGCTCCCTCTCCCCCGAGAGCTGCGCTCACCCCTCCCCCCTCTCTCTCCCTCAGGCCCGACTCTGCGCCGGCCCGCCCCAGGAGGTCCCAGAACCCGGGGGGCCGGGGGTGCCAGCTGGGGACCTGTCAGCTGCACAACCTGGCCAGCCTGCTGTACCGGATCGGCGCCAAGAGCGGCAAGGAGGAGTCCAGCGGCGCGTCGGACCCGCGCGGCTACGGGCGCAGGCGGCGCTGAGGGGGCGGGGAGGCCCGGACTGCCCCTGGGGGGCGCTCGGGAGGCGCCGCGCCCCAGACCGCGTTGACCGTGGGTCCTGGAGCGAGAGCTGCTGGAGCAGAGCATGCTGGTCCGCGTGTGGCAGCTGTGGAGAGTGAAAGACTGCTGTAAATAATGACAGGTCCTGCACAGATGATTATTGTTATTAATATTATTATTATTATTATTATTATTATTAATATTATTATTGCACAGAGATGATTTATGAGCCTGACCCTCTCCTCTCATGTTCCGGAGGGGTGCAGTGTGCAAAAGCACCGTACAGAGCCCAGAGCCCATAGCCCAGGGCCCAGAACCCAGAGCCCACAGCCCTGAGCCCAGAGCCCAGAGCCCAGAGGCCAGAACCCAGAGGCCAGAACCCACAGCCCAGAACCCAGAGCCCAGAGCCATGCTGTAAATCCCTGGATGATCTGTAAAGGGAGAGACGAGGAGCGAGTTCAATAAAGAGGTTCCTACACCAGCCCTGTCCTTCAGTGTGGGTCTGTCTCCGCGCCTGCGTGCCGGTTGGTGATCGTTACCGGGGTAAATACTCTGCTTAGGGAAAAGACACACACAGAGATTCAGCTCTACTGAAATGCAGTAGCTATCCAAACCGAGTTTGTGGGAAGACTCTCCAAAAAAAGTACAACGGTGTAGCTAGAATTCGGGGCACGTTACCGAAGGTGTCCACCCATCACGGCCCAGGCCTGCTGGTGCGGTGTGCAGATCAGAGCGACTGCAAGCCCTCTGCTGCCACCTGCTGGCGGCACTCCCACAGCGCCGCAGGCCAGCCCAAACGCATCATTCCCAGCGTCGGCTCCCCTGCTTGCTCTCGATCGGTCTCCTTGCAGGAGAAGGAGACAGGGGTGGCAGCAGGAGTTATCTGCTGCGTTATGTGCTGCGCGTGCTGTTGGATGTTACTGACTACAGGGCGGAGACTAAATCATTTCCCTTCTAATTCAAACCCAAACCGCCCTGACTACCGCAGCACGCTGGTGAGACCGCGTACTATTCCAAAAGCCACAGCTCTCCGTCAGCTCCCGGCGCCACTGACTGATTCACACGGGCGAGAGCCATGCTCCCTGCTCCTGCTCCGGCTGCTTCCGGTGTCTCCGCCTGCCAGGTGTGAGAGAGCGACCCCAGCACAGGGTCAGGGGTCAGGGGTCAGGGGTCAGGGCAAGCAGGCACAGCTTCGACAAGTCAAGATCTGCGTCTGTGGCTGGAGGGCTGCCAGTTCGTATCCCGCGGCCGACAGAGGAATCCTACTCCGTTGGGCCCCTGAGCGAGGCCCTGAACCCCAGCTGCTCCAGGGGCGCCGTATAAACGTCTGACCCTGCACTCTGACCCCCAGCTTCTCTCCCTGTCTGTGTGTCTCCTGGAGAGCAAGCTGGGGTCTGAGAGAAGACACATTCCTCATGCAAGAAATTGTATCTGGCCAATAAAGTGATCTTATAAATCATATAAATACCTCTGTCAAAGCGCCGTGGAAGTCGGCTGCTTGTGGCGGTGGCGCCCTTGAGCTCCTGCCCCGACACGCCCTGCGCTGCGGAGGCGCGAGACTCTCCCCTCCTCCTGTAACCCGAGCCGGCTGCCGCCTGTGCCCTCCCCTCCGGCTCCGGGCCGACAGCTCCGCAGACTCGCGCGCGCAGCCGAGGGAGCAGGCTGTGTCCCGCTGTGTCCCGCTGTGTCCCGCTGCGTCCCGCTCTGTCCCGCTCTGTCCCGCCCTCGCCCTCGCCCAGCCGGCAGCAGCATGGCTGCCTGCGTGCTGACGGAGGACCACTTCAGCTGCCCGGTCTGCCTGGACCTGCTGCAGGACCCCGTGGCGCTGCCCTGCGGGCACACCTACTGCATGGACTGCATCAGGGGCCACTGGGACAAGTCGGCGCCCACCGGCGTCTACAGCTGCCCCCAGTGCCGGGAGACCTTCTCCCCCAGGCCTGTCCTGCGCAGAAACACCATGCTGGCCGGAGTGGTGGAGACGCTGAAGAGGCCCGGGCACACAGCCGCTCCTCCTCCTCCTCCTCGCCCCTGTTTTGCCCCCGGAGACGTGCCGTGTGACGTCTGCGCAGGGAGGAAGATGAGAGCTGTGAAGTCCTGCCTGGTGTGTGTGGCCTCTTACTGCCAGACTCACCTCGACCTCCACAACGAATCCCCCGCTTTCAAGAAGCACTCGCAGGTCAGCACCAGGGGGGGGCCCCAGCACCGGGCTTGTCCGGCTCACCAGAAACTGCGGGACGCGTACTGCCGCACCGATGAGACCTACATCTGCCCGCTGTGCTCCGAACGCGACCACAGGGGCCATGACACCGTCTCCACTGCAGCGGAGAGGATGGAGAAACAGGTGAGGAATCCCACTCTTTACCGAGGGCGAGATCGGAGAGACCCGGGGCTCGGGGGTGTTCCAGGACTAGAACATGAGAAGGGCTTTGATTTCACACGGGCTGGATCAGGAGTGCAGGACAGTCTGCTTGTCTCTGTAGAATGCAATCAGCATGTTTTAACAAGGGGCAAAGGGGATGTTCAACTCTACAGGAAAGCTCAGGAATTCGACGTGCCATAGGAAAAGAAGTGGTTCAGGCGGGGAGCTGCGTCAGCAGGTGCAGGCTGCAAAGGAACAAGAAACAGGTTCATTCCAGCTGAGAAGAGAAGAAAGAAAACACAACGTTTCGGCCGTGGAGCCTTCTTCAGGTGTGAGAAGCCTTTTTCAGGTGTAGGCTCCACGGCCAAAACGTTGTGTTTTCTTTCTTCTCTTCTCAGCTGGAATGAACCTGTTTCTTGTTCCTTTGGAAAATAAGGTTTGTTTCTTTGAGACTCCATACCTGATGGAAATCACTTTGCCGCTGTTTAAGGGGAAGAAGGAAGTGATAACGCTGTGAGTTTCAGTGAACTGGCTGGAATCAAGCACGACTGGTTCAGCCACTCTCCGGAATGTGCGCGTCAGGAACATGTCTCTGCATTCCTCCACAGAGGCAGCTCAGGGCGACACAGGCACAGACCCAGAGCAGGATCCAGGAGAGAGAGAAGGAGATGCAGGACCTGAGCCAGGCTGTGGAGTTACTCAGAGTGGGTACTGACGCACTGACACCCACAGACTGAGAAGACTGAGTTAGACATGTTCACTTCCGCGTTTGGTTCAGACAGAATGGTATGCTTGTCACAGGTCTCCTTTCTGAAGTGATAATCTTAGCTGGGAAGAGAAAAAGAGAGTTCTGACTGAAAGACAAATCTGGGTTTCTTCCTCTGATTGGAGATGAAAGTCTCCTTTTGACTCTCCAGTTTCAGTGTTTCCCCTCTGTAATCTGCGGTGTGTCTCCTCACCCAGAGCTCGGCTCAGAGAGCTTTGGAAGACAGCGAACGGATCTTTACTGAGCTGGTCCGCTCCATTCAGAAAATGCGTTCTGAAGTCGAAGAGCTGGTGCGATCTCAAGAGAGGGCTGCAGTGGGTCAGGCTGAAGGGCTCCTGGAGCGACTGGAGCAGGAGATCGCTGAGCTGAGGAGGAGAGACGCTGAGCTGAGCCAGCTCTCACACACAGAGGATCACATCCATTTCCTCCAGGTAACAGCACTGCTCTGGGACTCTCTGCAGTCCAGAAGGGAGTCTCTCACACAGAGCTCTCCAATGGAGCTGCTCCTGGCTTCTCCCCAGGAATGTGTGCTGGAGTGTGTTTGACTGGAAACTCCTCTCTCTCCTCCCTGCTGCAGAATTTCCAGTCCGTCTGTGTCCCTCCTGGAGCAGGGGAACTACCGAGCATTGCTGTCAACCCACACTTCTCATTTGGGGCTGTGAGGGAAGCTCTTTCAGAACTTCAGGAACTGCTGGAGGACATTTGCAAAGGGGAATCCCTCAAGATCTCCAGGAGAGGTTGGTGGAGAAACTCTTTCCAGGCGCTCTGGCGAGCGGCTGATCTCACTCTGTTCCCAGATCCGTGTTTCACAGCCCCTCACTCCACAGATCCAGTCTGAGTGCAAGCGTTTTCTCGCCTGGCTGTCGTTACCAAGCCTTTGGCTTCTTGTCAGTCCAGCCTCCCTTATGCAGAGCTGTGAGGGTCTTGATGTTCCTAAAGATTTTAATTTGTATTGATCGGAACTCTATTCTTTGGGAGTTATCCATCCATCCACCCATCAATTCATCCACTCATCAGTCCAAACACCCACCCATTAATCCTCCCATCCACTCATCAATCCACCCATCAACTAATCAATTAATCAATTCATCCACTCATCAGTCCACCCATCAGCTCATCAATTAATCAATTCATCAGTCCACCCATCAACTCAATCATTAATCCATCTGCCAGTAATCCACCTACCCCCTCATCAATCCAACCAAATATCCACTCGATCCATCCATCCACCCAGTTAACCACTCTTCAATCCGACCATCAGTTAATCAACTCATCCACTAATCATTTCACCCACCCATCGGTCCGTCATCAGAAAGCTGCTCCGTGCAGACAGAGGTGACCTGTGACCTGTGACCTGTGACCCGCAAGGCTCAGCTCAGCTTCTCTCTCCGTCTCCCTAGTGAACGAGGTTCCTGTCTACAGTCTGAAGACCCCAGAGCCCAGGCTCAGAGCGGAGATTCCCCAGCGTGAGTCTGTTTTCACAGGGAAGAGACGAGCGCACAGACGCACACTCGCTGCAGCACGGTCACGCAGCACTACTGCATCACAATCACGCAACTCCTTTCAGTCCACTTGTAACCGTTCCTGGAGAGAACGCAGGAGCAGGCCGAGGAGCGGCTCTGCAGGGGTTCGAGTGATCTGAATGCCAAGGGTCGTCCGCGTTGTAGGAGCTCTTAGAATCAACCAGTCAGGCAGGCTCAATGAGCTTCATCTCTAAGATAATGACGGACGTGATGTACAGTACATCACCGTGACTGACCCGCCCCTCAACAGGAGGCTCATGAGGCACAAGCACATGGACAATCCCCAGCCATCCACAAGGGTGTGTTGTAGAAGGACTTACTATACCACCCGCTCTGTCTCTACACAGAGACAACAGCACCCAGCTCTGCACTCAACTACCCGTCCCAGCTGAACCCACAAGTCCTCTTATATACTAACCTAGATCTAACTCACCCCATGTGACAATGCGGCTCTCAGACCGTCACCAGTTCGCTGATCACACAATCAGTGCACCACACGTTACCCTAGCTACACACAATAGGGGACCTGATGACCTCTAGTGGCAGGTAGGCAGAAATGACTGGCTGTTCGAAAAACAAGACACAGTGGCCCAGGGACCGATCAGTCTTCTAGCTGCATTGGGAAAGAGCTATAGGAGAGCTGCGTAAGATCCGGGGAGAGCTCGTATTGAAAGTGCGTTTGGAAATAACGGGGGTTTAGAGAGGGTGAGCTGCTTCTGAGAACACGCTACATCACCCGCGGCGCGTTGCTCCAGCGACGTGTGCCCTGTGCGTCCCTGGCAAAGGTCGCGCAGACCTGGACGGGGGACGAAGAGCCTGTGATCAGAGGAAGGGTCTCAGGGTGGGCTCCGGCGGGGGGTCAGTGGGGTGCTGAGCGCACTGGGCTGTGGTGACCGGCGATGCCACACGGATGGGGTGTAGGGTCCCCGATCTAGAGAATCTGTAGAAATGTTCACCTCACAGAGGTGTTCTGGCTCCTTCCAGACATTGCTGGTGAAGACCCCCGGAGAGATTTCAACCAGCTGAATACAGGTAGTTTGTTTTTTAGCAGCTAAATAATCTGAGGGCCTCATTCAGCTGTGTCTGGAGAGAAGCCGGAGTATCAGATTGTTCCACACCCCCGCCCCCCTCTGTGTAAAGAACCAAGGGAAAAAACACTGAACACTGTTAAAGTGGAACTCGCGGATGCGAACGCTTTGTGGGGGTGGGCACACGGTGGAGGGCTCTTAGTGTCCTGGGCGGACCTGTCCAGTGGTTTCTCTCTGTGTCCCAGTGCCTGAAGCCCCAGTCGGCACTCTGAAGATCCCAGAGCAGGTTTGCCACACTGTGAGGGTTTCTTCCTCAGGCTGGGGTAAAGGAGGTCTCAGCACAACACAGCCCAGCACAGCACAGCACAGCCCAGCCCGGCACGGCACGGCACGGCACGGCACGGCACAGCACAGCACAGCACAGCACAGCTCAGCACGGCACGGCACGGCACGGCCCGGCACGGCACGGCCCGGCACGGCACGGCTCGGCACAGCACAGCACAGCACAGCACAGCCCAGCACAGCCCAGCACAGCTCAGCTCGGCACAGCACGGCACAGCACGGCACAGCACGGCACAGCTCGGCCCAGCACGGCACAGCACAGCTTAGCCCAGCCCAGCCCAGCACAGCACAGCACAGCACAGCACAGCACAGCATAGCACAGCCCAGCACAGCCCAGCACAGCACAGCACAGCTCAGCTCAGCACAGCACAGCACAGCACAGCACAGCACAGCACAGCTCAGCCCAGCCCAGCCCAGTCCAGCCGGCACAGTACAGCACAGCACAGCACAGTATAGCACAGCACAGCACAGCTCAGCACAGCTCAGCACAGCACAGCACAACACAGCGCACCACAGCATAGCACAGCTCAGCTCAGCTCAGCTCAGCACAACACAGCGCAGCGCAACGCAGCGCAGCTCAGCTCAGCTCAGCACAGCACAGCACAGCTCAGCACAGCACAGCACAGCACAGCACAGCTCAGCTCAGCTCAGCTCAGCTCACCACAGCACAGCACAACACAGCATAGCACAGCTCAGCAAAGCGCAACACAGCGCAGCACAGCACAGCACAACACAGCGCAGCCCAGCACAGCTCAGCTCAGCTCAGAACAGTACAGCTCAGCCCAGCACAGCCTAGCAGAGCTCAGCCCAGCGCAGCCCAGCAGAGCTCAGCACAGCACAACAGGGGGACGAGGAAGGCTGCTGGGTAGCCAAGCAAACAAGCCTTAAGATGTATAAGGTGCTGATTTGGAATATACTGTACATCTGCTGGAGCACTGAACACCTGTTGTGTTATCATATAAAAATGGGATGCTGTGCTTACTATATATATATAACTTTACAGAAAGGGTATATTCAGATTCCAGATGACAGTATTGGTTATTTACAGTATATTGTTATTCCCCTGAGACATAAACACATTCTCAAAACCCTGGAGGACCAAGGAACTGCCCTGATCCATCTCCCTCAGTCCTGTTTCTCTCTGTGTCTCTGTCTCTCCAGTGAAGGAAACTCCGGCCTTCAGTCTGCAGACTCCAGAGCCCAGGACCAGAGCAGAGCTTTTACACTGTGAGTCTGTTTTCACTCCTGCTCCCCACTGAAAAATTCACTCACACACACCTGGAGCTGACTGTCCTCTTCTCTCCAATCAGAAACCCCAGTGTGTATCTTACTGGGCTGTGGGGGCGAGACTCTAGTGGAGATCTGCTCAGGGATTGGTCTGTTCTGCCTGTCACTCCTCTGACAGTCCTCTTCTCTCCAATCAGAAACCCCAGTGTGTATCTTACTGGGCTGTGGGGGCGGGACTCTAGTGGAGATCTGCTCAGGGATTGGTCTGTTCTGCCTGTCTGTCCTCTGACTGTCCTCTTCTCTCCAATCAGATGCCTGTCAGCTCACACTGGACCCCAACACAGCGCACAGACACCTCCGTCTGTCTGAGGGGAACAGGAGGGTGATGAGGAAGACACAGCAGTGCTCGCATCCCGCTCACCCCGAGAGATTCGACTCCTGCCCCCAGGTGCTGTGCAGAGAGGGGCTGTCCGGCAGTCGCCATTACTGGGAGGTGCAGTGGAGTGGGGGAAAGGCATCGATCGGCGTCACTTACAAAGGACTCAGCAGGAAAGGGGAGGGTGATGACTGTCGCCTGGAACTCAACGACCAGTCCTGGAGTCTGTGCTGCTCCGGGTCCAGCTGCTCCTTCTGGCACAATAAGGAGAAAACTGCAGTAGCTGCCCCTCCCTCCTCCAGGATAGGGGTGTATGTGGACCACAGGGCTGGAACTCTGTCCTTTTACAGCGTCTCTGGAGACACAGCGACCCTCCTGCACAGAGTCCAGGCCTCCTTCACGGAGCCCCTCTATCCCGGGTTCGGAGTCTGGGCGTTTGGCTCCAGTGTGGCACTGTGCCAGCTGGACTAGCCCCTCTGTCGCCGATCGTGTAAATAACTGGAATCAAAGCCCGTACTGTGAAGGCGAGGATGGAGGAATACCTGTAACTGCCTGGTGTGTTTTCTGTCTTTCTAATTGTACAGCGGGGTGAGCAGCCTGGCCGGTGACCTGCATTATTCTCGCCAGGCGTGAAGGTGAGCCCAGAGCCCAGAGCCATGCAGGAGACCCCGTCTCTCCGGTGTCGCAGTCGCAGGCAGGAGGGAAACCGCAGGCGAAAATGTCATGAATCTAAACACCTTTTCCATTCTCAGCAAACCCTGCAAGAAGAGCCCTTCCAACTCGTTGTCATGCCTCAGTCTGAGGACTGCACTGGGTCGCGGTGAGCACCCTCAAGGCCTGTTCGCTCTTGGGGACACTGCTCACATCGGGGTGACAGGATTAGTGAGCCCCAGGGGGACTGACCCCTCTGGCTCTGCTTGGACCCGGCGCTGCAGACTGGAGGGGCGCAGGACATGGGGGCAGGCTGTTGATCCCCTGCTGAAACCCCCAGAGAGACAGCGGGGTCCCTCAGACAGACCCCCCAGCCGGGAGCTCAGGGGAGGGGTCAGGGGCCAGACGTGAGGTCAAAGGTCAGGAACAAGCGTCTTTGAGACAGAAGCTCGGCGCGGCAACTTGACTCGGAACGGGACGCAGTGCAGACAGAAAACACTTTCCAGTCTCAGAGTCTGATTATTGTCTGAGCTGCGGTCGGGACTGGGGGACGGCTCGTCGGAGGAAGAGAAGGTCTTGCAGTACATCTTCAGCCCCTCCAGCCTGAACCAGGAGCACGACGCCGCGTGGCAGAATTCCTGCCCATCAGCCCCTCTGAGCTCTCTCTGCCCCAGCTGGGGTACTTCCTGATTAGGGATCCAGCACGGGCCCCCGGGCAGACAGCCCCTTTCCAGACCCCTGCATTGTCTGAAAATCGGTTTTCAATGTACCAGAGTAATAAATGTCAAAATGAAGTAAATGACCCTGTTGTTAATGGTGTTAGTGTGAATACCATGACAGCACACATCTGAACGGCACAGCAAACGCCATCACACTGAGTACAGCAGGCCTGCGACAGGAAGACAGCCAGAACAGTATGGTCAATAACACTCACTGTAGTATATGCCATTGAAAAAAGAAAAAAACTGTCATGTAATTTGTAAACGACGTGAATCATGTTCGCAATGAGCATATAAATCGTGCCAGTACCACGTTAAAATTACTACGCGGACAATCGTTAAACTAAAAGCACAACACTGCAGTACAGGACCATCTGTACGAATGCCAACAGCAGGGCTTTGCATGCTGTACGATTCACAGGCCACGATTCACACACACACACACAGACTGTCACAGGAACGGAATAGCTGAGTTTTACTGCTGTCAGCTCGTTCTTCCAGTCTGACTGTCCTATTGCTCTCCAGGGCGGGAAAGTCCCGGCTGGATGTGTGCTCACGCTGCCAGAGAGGTCAGGCTGCGCCTGGAGCTGCTGGCCAGCCTGAAGCGGTTCAGAGCAGGCCCCCTCCCCCGCGCAGCCTGGACACGCCTCCTCCACACTGGTTTCGTTTCTCTGAAAGCGAAAGTCTCCTCTGCCTCTCAGTCAGTCTGCAGGAAGATGGCAGAAGCCAGCGTCTGTATCACCCAGGACCAGTTCAGCTGCTCGATCTGTCTGGACGTGCTGAGAGATCCAGCGACTCTTCCCTGTGGACACAGTTACTGTATGGGCTGTATTAAGACTCACTGGGATCAGGATGATCAGACTGGAGTCTACAGCTGCCCCCAGTGCAGAGAGACCTTCACCCCAAGGCCTGTTCTGGGCAGAAACACCCTGCTGGCTGAAGTGGTGGAGAAACTGAAGGAGACAGGGCTCAGTGGTCCTCCTCCTGCTCCCAGTCCTGCTGGCCCTGGAGATGTGCTGTGTGATGTCTGCACTGGGAGACAGGTGAGAGCTGTGAAGTCCTGCCTGGTGTGTCTGGCCTCTTACTGTCAGACTCACCTCCAGCCTCACTGTGAAGCTGCTCCACTGAAGAGACACCAGCTGGTCGAGGCCACAGGACAGCTGGACAAGAAACTCTGTTCTCGTCACGGCAAGCTGCTGGAGGTCTACTGCCGTGCTGACAGAACGTGTGTTTGTCTGATGTGCACGGTGGACGATCACAGAGGCCACAACATCGTCCCAGCCGCAGCGGAGAGGACAGAGAGACAGGTGAGGAGCTGAACTGTTCGCTTGCAGCAGCTGTGATAGAGGATCCGATGCAGCACTGAGTAAAGAGGTTGCAGGACATGCTACACATTAAGTGTGTCTACACATGTGCTGTGGTGCTGTGTGTAACACACAGGGAATGCATGGGCACACTTGTCTGTAGCACAGGTTCTGATGTCTCTGCAGGGTGAAGGCATTTGGATTGAAGTCGTGTTTCTCTTTTGAGCGTGATCTGATGCAAACTGGTTTGTTTTCTGCACAATGACAGCACACACAGCCCTTAATGTGAGACACACACAGCTCTGGACATGTGAAACACACACACACACACACACACACAGACACACACCTCTGCACATTAGACATACTCACTCAGCTCTGGACATGAGACACACAAACACAGCTCTGGACATGAAACACACACACACAATCTGCCACTAGCGCTGCAGTCCAGAGTCCACAGACTGACTTGAAGGAAGTACTGTAGCACAATGAGCAGAACTGACTGTTTACAGTTAAACCTCAGGCACTGCAGTGTGTTGTAGGGAGAGTCCACAGCAGAATTGTCCTGAGTGTCTGTGTTTCTCCACAGAAGCAGCTGGGGGCGACACAGAGACAAACCCAGCAGAGACTCCAGGAGAGAGAGAAGGAGCTGCAGGAGCTGAGACAGGCTGTGGACTCACTCAGAGTGGGTATTGACCAGAGGGGTGGACGCACTTGCACAAGTCTGACTCTGGCCTGGGGTCCTTACTCCTCACCAGGCTTGAAACAGACTCCTGCTGTTGTACGTGGCTCCTCAGGAGGAGCAGAAAGGCGAGGATGGATATCGTATCATCAGGAATAGCCACAGGGCCACAAGTGGTGCATTTCAGTAATGGACCCACCAAACACCCACTCACAGTAATACCATAGGGTGTCCAGAGCTGGAGTATAAATCCCTCTGGGACACTGCTGGAGCGCTGGACACCGCTGGGACACTCACTCATGAGTGTGCTCCGGAAGTCACAAGGAAACTCATCTCAACCCTGCGCTGGGACTCCTCCTGTCCCTCCTGTCCCTCCACGCCGACTCTCGCCTCCTCTCCAGCCATCAGCCAGCGAGGAGGCCGGCGTGGGGCCAGGTCTCGGCCATCTGGGCTCGAATATTGATCATTCCGATCATATCGATCATCCTGATCAAGCCCGATGTCACGGTGCGGGTGCCTGGGGTCTAGTGGTGGGAGAACTGGACCGGAGCTGAGATGTTTCAGAGATAGAAGGGAGCAGCTGGGTCCTTGGAGTGTACTAACCCCCCCTGTTTCCCTCAGAGCTCTGCGCAGAGGGCGGTGGAGGACAGCGACAGGATCTTCTCCGAGCTGGACCGCTCCGTCAAGAGGATGCGTCATGCCGTCGCACAGCTGATCCAAGTTAACCAGCAGGCGGTGGAGATCAGGGGCGCAGCTCTCCTGGAGCGACTGGAGCAGGAGATCGCCGAGCTGAGGAGGAGAGACGCTGAGCTGAGCCAGATCTCACACACAGAGGATCACATCCATTTCCTCCAGGTAACAGCACTGCTCTGGGACTCTCTGCAGTCCAGTTCCAGTTTGAGCTGTCAGTTGATCCAGGCTTCTCCTCAGAATAAAAATAATAATAATAATAATAAACTTTATTTTATATAGCGCCTTCTCAAAGCACTTTACAGAATGGCAACAACAATATAAAAAAGAAAAACTACATAAGATAAGCAGGATGAGGAGACAGTAGATGCTGGTAGCAGAGGAGTAAAGAACAGTTCAGTGAAGACTCTTCTGAAGAAGGAGGTGTTGAGTCTGGATTTGAGGGAGTTTAGAGAAGGAGACTCTCTGGTATCCTTCAGGAGAAAGTTCCAGAACTTGGGGGCACAGCAGCAGTAGCCCTGTCACCCCCAGAGTGTGGACAGTTAGGAGAGCAGAATTAGCAGAGTGAAGGTTGAGAGGTGGGGAGCAGGATGACCGCAGCTCAGACAGGTACTGAGGTGCCGAGCCAGGCAGAGCCTCACAGGCGAGCAGGAGGATTTTAAAGTCCACGCGGAACCTGACAGGAAGCCAGTGCAGGGACTCCAGGACAGGAGTAATGTGATCACTTGCACTGGAACTGGTCAGGACTGTGGCTGCCGAATTTTGGACAGACTGAAGTTTGTTCAATGCAGATTTAGATACCCCAGAGAGCAGAGCTTTACAGTAGTGGATTTGGGAAAAGACAAATGTGTTGATCAGCCACAGTTAGTGATAACACAGGGTGTAGTCCAGCGATAATTCTGAGGTGAAAGAAAGATGTTCTGACAATATGCTGCACATGTGGGTCCAGTGTCAAGCCTGAATCAAATATCACCCCAGGGTTTGATTTGCTTCCTTGAGCTTCTCTCTCCCTTTCCGCTGCGGTAGAGCTACAAGTCCTTCTGTGGCCGGCCTGCAGGGGGCGATGTGCCCAACATCTCTGTCAATCCGGACTTCTCTTTCGGGGAAGTGAAGAAGAGCGTCCTTAAGCTGAAAAGGCAACTGGAGGACATCTGGAAGGAGGAGTCAGTCAAGATCTCCAGGACAGGTCGGTGGACAAACTCACTGTGACGTCTTTCCAGAAAATCTCCGGTTTTCCATTCCTTGACTTAAGAGCGTAATTCGTTCCCAAAACTGTTTGTAAGGGGAAGATCTGTCAAATGAAATTCTCTTCATTTAGAGAAAAGTAAAGCCTCCAGCTTCATTCCCAGAGTCTAGAAAGCGGTCCAGTATATCTGATTCTTACATTGTCCAAGGAGCAGCGCTGCGTGCTTGTGGAAGTTACCCTAGCACAGCAGTTAACACAGTTAACGGACAAGGCACGCCGAGGACTGTGTTGGGGGTGACTCTGTGAGGACGGTGTCTCCTGTTCAGACTAGGAAGGACGCGCCTTTGTTGTAGTAAAAATCTCTTTGTCACTTCCAAGGGGTCTCCACGCACTGTATCCGATTGGAATGGCTACTCCTGTGTTTGTCCAGTTGGATTAAGAGAAGGCCGTTCGGAGCAACAAGCCCATTTGGCAGTTAGTCCGCTGTTTCTTGACAGAAGCCAAGCTTTGGGCTTCAACCACACAGCTGTTCCACACCCCTGCCACCCTTTGTGTAAATATCTGTGGAAACCATACAGATTTAACCTTTCGATGAAGTACCTGGAGAAGCACTGCCGGCGCCAGGGGAAAAATCTGTAGGGGGGCGTCTGAGATTCTGACAGTAACGAGGCTCTGAATCGTTAAGAAAAAATAGTTGTAAAACCCACAGAAAGCACAAACTTCTATAACCCCAGTCCTAGTTACAAAACAATTGTAAGCACAAGGATAAACCACTGCCCGGAATCGGTCCACCTGCGCACACAGGAGGTATTAACGTTATCCATGTCTCCCCAGTGAATGAAGCCGCTGTCTACAAGCTGAAGGCCCTGCAGCCCAGGACCAGAGCCGAGTTCTTACACTGTGAGTCTGTTTCTGCTGGGAGAAACCTGGTTACTGCAAAGAGCAGAGCTGATGAACACTGTGTCAGACAGGAGCCCTACCAGACACGCCCCAGTCTGACTCACCCCCAATCAACCACACACATCTGTGAACAGACTCACCTCCAACCACACACATCTGTGAACAGACTCACCTCCAATCACACACATCTGTAAACAGACTCACCTCCAACCACACACATCTGTGAACAGACTCGCCTCCAATCACACACATCTGTAAACAGACTCACCTCCAACCACACACATCTGTGAACAGACTCACCTCCAATCACACACATCTGTAAACAGACTCACCTCCAACCACACACATCTGTGAACAGACTCACCTCCAATCACACACATCTGTAAACAGACTCACCTCCAACCACACACATCTGTGAACAGACTCGCCTCCAACCACACACATCTGTGAACAGGGCGGTGGCTCTGTGGCTCAGGATCGGCGCCTGTGGCTGGAAGGTTGCTGGTTCAAATCCCACAGCCAGCAGAGGTATTCTACTCCGTTGGGCCCCTGAGCAAGGCCCTGAACCCCAACTGCTCCAGGGGCGCTGTACAATGGCTGACCCTGCGCTCTGACCCCCAGCTTCTCTCCCTGACTGTGTGTCTCATGGAGAGCAAGCTGGGGTCTGCGAAGAGACAAATTTCTAATGCAAGAAATTGTATGTGGCTAAAAAAGTGATCTTATCTTACATCTGTGAAAAGACATGACCCCGATCAGACTCACCCTATGTGTATCTTACTGGGCTGTGGGGGCGGGACTCTAGTGGAGATCTGCTCAGGGATTGGTCTGCTCTGCCTGCCTGTCCTCTGACTGTCCTCTTCTCTCCAATCAGAAACCCCAGTGTGTATCTTACTGGGCTGTGAGGGTGGGACTCTAGTGGAGATCTGCTCAGGGATTGGTCTGCTCTGCCTGCCTGTCCTCTGACTGTCCTCTTCTCTCCAATCAGAAACCCCAGTGTGTATCTTACTGGGCTGTGAGGGTGGGACTCTAGTGGAGATCTGCTCAGGGATTGGTCTGCTCTGCCTGCCTGTCCTCTGACTGTCCTCTTCTCTCCAATCAGATGCCTGTCAGCTCACACTGGACCCCAACACAGCGCACAGACACCTGCGTCTGTCCGAGGGGAACAGGAGGGTGACCTGGGTGCGGCAGGAGCGCTCGCCGGTCGATCTCCCGCAGAGGTTCGACTGCTGGGGCCAGGTGCTGTGCAGAGAGGGGCTGTCGGGGGGCCGCTTCTACTGGGAGGTGGAGTGGAGCCGGGGCGTGGCGGCGGTGGGCGTGGCGTACGCGGGGCTGGCGCGGAAAGGCCGGGAGGCCGCCTGCGCCCTGGGGAACAACGCCCTCTCCTGGCGGCTGTCCTGCTCGGGTGCCGGCTGCGCGGCCTGCCACAGCCGGAGCACGACGGCGATCGCCGCCCCGCCGGGCCCCCGCGTGGGCGTGTTCCTGGACCACGCGGCCGGCCGGCTGTCCTTCTACAGCGTGTCCGGCGATGAGCTCACCCTGCTGCACAGCTTCCAGGCCGCCTTCACCGAGCCCCTGTACCCCGGCTTCGGCGTCTACGGCTACTGGGGCACCACGGTCGCGCTGTGCCAGCTGGAGCTGCCCCCGCCGCTGTGACCGCCGTCCGCAGAGCGACCCCCCCGGCGTCCGGGCCACCCCCCTCCTGAGGCAGAGCGACCCCCCCCGGCGTCCGGCCCGTCCCTCCTCCTGAGGCAGAGCGACCCCCCCCCCAGCGTTCCGCCCGCCCCCCTCCTGAGGCAGAGCGACCCCCCCCAGCATTCCGCCCGCCCCCCTCCTGAGGCAGAGCGACCCCCCCGGCGTCCGGCCCGTCCCTCCTCCTGAGGCAGAGCGACCCCCCCGGCGTCCGGCCCGTCCCTCCTCCTGAGGCAGAGCGAACCCCCCCCGGCGTCCGGCCCGTCCCCCCTCCTGAGGCAGAGCGACCCCCCCGGCGTCCGGCCCGTCCCTCCTCCTGAGGCAGAGCGACCCCCCCGGCGTCCGGCCCGTCCCTCCTCCTGAGGCAGAGCGACCCCCCCCCGGCGTCCGGCCCGTCCCCCCTCCTGAGGCAGAGCGACTCCCCCCGGCGTCCGGCCCACCCCCCCTCCTGAGGCAGAGCGACCTCCCCCCCAGCGTCCCGCCTGCCGCCCCTCCTGAGGCAGAGCGACCCCCCCCGGCGTCCACCCTCAGTATCCTGAAGAGGACAGGCGTGTCCTGAGCAGAGTGACCCCTCCACTGTCCACTCTCAGTGTCCTCAGCAGGACAGGCATGTCCTGAGCAGAGTGGCCCCTCCACTGTCCACCCTCAGTGTCCTGAAGAGGACAGGCATGTCCTGAGCAGAGTGACCCCTCCACTGTCCACCCTCAGTGTCCTGAGCAGAGTGACCCCTCCACTGTCCACCCTCAGTGTCCTGAGCAGAGTGACCTTTCCAGTTTGCCTGGGTCACCCCGCGCTCCTCGATTCCTGACACACCTGAGTGCGCTGATGGAAACTCCAGCCGGATCCCGAAGGGCTCAGAGAGAATCCCTGGATCAGCAGTTCCCGGCTGGATTCGCTCTCCTGAACGTTTTGTTTGTAGCCGACTCAGCGCCGTTACCATAACCTCCAGGTCCCGCAGTCCCCTCGGCCGTCATAGGAGTCTCCCCCACCAAAACACAGACGAGGGAACGTTCCCGAGAACAACTCACACGGAGAACAAGACTGTTTCAAGGGAGAGGGGCCAAAGCACATTCTTCTCCAGCTATGTGCCAATTAAGTGCGATTATGGGTAACCGTATTCAAACGCTTTTCTCATTCCGTTTGAATGTTTTCCTATTGCAATGTGCGTGTCAAGTGAGATGAAGTGAGTAAAACGGTCATTCATCTGTGTGAATACTGACGTGACCGACGGGAGCTCATGCAGACTCCACACAGACAGGCTCCTGAGGGCTGCCGGGTCTTTGCCATACAGTACCATTCGAATGCGCGGCAGCACGGTGGTGCAGTGGTGAGCCCCGCGCTGGCGCCCTGGGTGCAATTCCTGGGGTGCTGTCTGTGTGGAGTCTGTATGTTCTCATCGTGCTCGTGAGAGTCTCCTCCAGGAGCTCCGGTTTCCCGCCACAGTCCTGCTGGGGTTAATTGTCTTCCGGAAAAATTGCCCCTGGTGTGTGTGTGTGTGTGTGTGTGTTATACCCTACATTGCGCCTGGTGCTTGCTGGGATAGGCTCGGTCTCTCCCAGTGACCCTGGACTGGATAAAGCAGTGAGAGAATTTAGATTCTCAAGCGTCCTCTGTTTCACCAACTGTCCACTAGGTGGCAGCAGTCAAGATGGTGTTGAATGATGGTTTGTCGCAAGCATGGAAACTGCGTGATACAGGCGTGGCCGAACTGTGATCTCTGTCTCATGCAGACGTGTAGCAGGAACATAACTTGTACTTTGCTCCATAATAAACTGTAAAAGTGAATTCTGCATTTGTACAACAAAGGAGAGTTTTCGTACTCCAAATAAACTGTTCACTCACATGAGAGAGAATCACAACGGGTCCCAGTCCTACTGGGAGAGGGAGGAGGGAACTCAGCTGAACTGGCAGCCCAGTGTGTGATCTCCTGTCACAGCCTGAGGAACAGTGAGCCTGTCTCCCAATAATGCTCCAGCCGCCTACAGTATATGTCAATATTTTATGATATGTCTTTGTTGTAAATGTCTGTAGTTTTTTTTTTTTTTAGTTTTTGTTCTGCTTCATGTGAATTTCATTACTTTCATTTGCTTTGGCGACACTGATTGTACCCACCGGTCATGCTAATAAAGCACCTGGAACTGAACTGAAAATTGAGAGAGCTGTTCACTCACACCAGGGAGAGAGAGTCATCGTCATGCGATGTCCAGAGAAGGGAAGCTGGGGTGTCCAGATGGTGAAAGGTCAGGGGGTAACAGCGCAGTCCATCTCCAGGGGAGGGGGGAGAATGTGACATTTTCAGATCTACCTCTGGGCAGGAATCAGGTCACACAGGACTCCCCAGGAAGAGTTTCACTTTATTGTCCTTACAAAGTAAAAACCCTCGAGCACTTCGTTATCGTCCGACTCACAGCTAAGAGAAGAGCAGCTGGAGAGGAGGAGTGAAAACAGGCCGCTTCCTCCCGCCTCTGACTGCCAGGCCCGGCCCTTCGCGCCGGACCCCCTCAGCGCCGCAGCGGAGAGGACGACGCGTCTCTAAAAGCTCAGCCAGTAGCGGGGTACGGGCGAGGGATGACAGCAGCGAGGTCTGTGTGCCGGTAGTAGTGGTTATGGAACGTAGAGAAAACATTGGGGTGACCCACACACGAGCGAGGAAGAGGAGGGGGTGCAGGATCAGGTGCCAGTCTTGTCGGCTGAGCTTAAGAAGTTCGGCTGCCTTCATCCCTCCCCAGCTGTCGATACAACTGCATTGAAAAGGGCTCAAAGCAACAAGACAATAACAAGCAGTTTCACAGACATGACCCTTCCTCTGCTGTGTAATATACCAGGCACTCAGGAAATACACACACACACGAGCCCAGCCAGTGGTCAAGCCTCAGGAAAAACACACACACACACAAAAGAGCCCAGCTAGCGGTCAAGCCTCAGGAAACACACACACACCTCAGGAAATACACACACAGACGAGAGAGCCCAGCCTGCAGGCACACAGGCAGTTACGAGAGCTAAGAGGCGTTACAGACGCACCCCCATACTGATGCACTGGGGGGGGGAGCGAGCCAGAGAGTCGGCATGAAGCACAGCAGCGCGGAGCAGCGCCTCCCCCGGCGGCCGGGAGAGAATCCGAGGGGGTCCGGCAGGGCGGAGCTCACTTGAGGGCTGGTTTGGTTTCTCTCACCAGCTCCAGCTGTTCAATATCTCTCATGAAGGTCTTCAGGCAGTCCCTGCGATACTGGAAGACAACCACGAGCCCAGTAATGGAACAAGAAGGCGAAATAGCTCGGCTTTTGTACGGAGCCCGGGAGGGGTCATCCGTAGGGAAAAAAAAGTTATATCGAGGGAACGATTTTACAGTTCGTGCGCACGAAATAACTAAATGGTTCCCTCGTTTTCTTTAATTCGTGCGCACGAAATAACGTTTTCTAGGACTGGTAGGACAGGTGTGGCACTAGCAGTGAGAGAGAGGTGCAGTCCTCACTAGTAGTTCAAGAGCACAGTAGCTACACTGCCCGAGTAACTCATCCCCAAACCAAAATAAAACTTGATCATCTCTATCCATTACCCTCCTCTACAGCAGCGTCAGACACTTACTGTAGGCTTCATTGTACGACTATGAAGACGCGGTAACGTGTTAACTGGCGTTTGACAGCGTTGTCAGGAGCCGGGGATAATGCTGGCGTTTTAGAAACTTTCTATGTGCGTGCGACTAGACAGAGAAAACGGAGGAAAGAGATAGAAAACGTTCTTTCGTGCGCACGCCGTACTTGTGCCAGAAAGGGACGTGCCCATGGGAACGGACAGCCACATGGCGGAGGTGTTGTGGCCCTCAGGAAGATTGTGAGATCAGGACACAGACCTGCCGGTTTGTCTTCTTCTTGTGACTTAAAGCGAAAACGGTTTCCTTATTTGACCTGGAGTGCACTGGGGGAAAGCAGCCCAGCAGTGTCCTGTCCTGGGAGTGTGTGTGACTGTGAGAGATTAAGTGTGTGTGTACCAGTGTGTGTCCCCAGTCCGTGAGGCAGCAGAAGGACCTGTGACGGTAGACTATTCGCCACGCTGATCGCTCGGCACACTTGTGTCTGTTGTTTTGCAGGAAAACATGGTTTTGTCTCAGGAGACCGTGAGCAACACATCTTACACGTGTCTGAACAGCAGCACAAATCGGTGTGAGAAATACAGAAGGCTGATCTTTAGACAAGTTATGAGGAGCTGGACTGAAATGCGATGTCACTTACCTTTGTTTTCTCAAGGAATTTTTTACTGATCATACTCTTTGAACTGTGGTTCTTTAAAGTCCGATGGTATATTTCCTCTGTCCGTTTTATAATCCCCAGTGCCAATAGCATGGTCTGTTAGAGGAAACACCAGTAACATTTATTTTACTGCTCCACAGACAATACATCTGTAGTAATAGACTGTCTGGAGTTTAAGTAGAAAAATCCCATTTCAGCCAAGCTAACCAGTCATCTGACACAAATGAGCTGATAAATACGAAGGAACAGAGAACTTAATACTTTGGCATTAACTTGTCTGGCTGAGGAAATCAGAGCACTGGCCCAAGGTCACAGCTGTCGAGAGCTCCAGAGGAATCCCCCAAATAGCCCACACCCCAGTACAATTACCCCACACCCCAGCAAGGCAGAAAGACAAAGAGCTGTGAGTGGGGTGAGAGTGTTTGCACAGCGGAGAAGAGGAGAGATTAGACTCTGACCTCTTCCTGAAGGTCTGTTTAGCAAGCGTATCATGTGGCCGTGACAGCAGCACAGTGGCATCATTGCAGCCTTGCACTGCTGGGGTGCTGTCTGTGTGGAGTTTGCATGTTCTCCCTGTGTTCATGTGGGTGTCCTCTGGGTGCCCTGGTTTCCTCCCACAGTCCAGGCACACTGGTAGACAAATTGAGTCCTGAGAAAATTGTGTGTGTGTGAGTGTGCATGTCTGTGCGTGTGAGCGGGTGTGAGTGGGCATGCGTCTGTGTGAGTGTGTGTGTGTGCCTATGTGAGCATGTTATTTTTCCTGGGAGAGTCTCCTCAGCTGCTCTGTCTTTGCTCTGGATGAGAGCAGGCCCTGTCCTGTCACAGGACACATGCTGGAGTCAAGCAAGACAAAGGTAGCTCCCGTGGACTAGAACACAGCATGCAAGCTCCACACAGACACGTCTTCTAGTCTGCAGTTAAAGTCAGATCTTATCTTACTTCAGCTTGATGTCTTGTCACATACAGTTTTCCACATACAGTTCATTTATTTCTCCTTAAGGATTCAACTCAATCACCCGTCTGTATTGCCTTTTACCAACTACAATAGCCAGGTTTGTGCCGACTGAATTGATATTTAAAGATCTGTCAAACATTAAATTTCACGATTTCGGTTCTTACCTCAAAGAACTCGCCCAGCACCTCCACAAACTGGCTGAGGCCAGCGTCGCCGTGGAGACGCTTCTTGAAATCCGTCAGCTCTTGGGTTACTCTCTTGAACGTGGCTGCAGGGAGGAAGAGTGCGGTGGTGAGCTGTGCTGCTGGTGGTGCTGTGGTCACGCAGGGCTCTGCTCTAACTGCCTTTGGGACGCGACGCGACGCTGTGCTGGGTTTCGTCCTGGCCCAGTCCCAGGAAACGTTCAGACTGGACCCAGGAGAAGACCGAGACACCAGAGGGGCACCCAGGTGCCGTGTCCCCCCCCCCCCGAAGAATGAAGAGAACAGGGTGGGGGGGGGACGGCATCAGGGCAGGACCGCGGAGTCTCGGGAGAGGAGCGCTGCTGGGCCGCTCTGCTGGGACACTGGGATGGAGGAATAATGAGAGCAATCCCGACGCTGCTGTAGCCCTGTGCAGGCGATGGGGACCCCCCACACGCCACAGGCTCCCACTGGCGGCCAGCTCCTTCACCACCGGGCCTCACAGACTGTCGCTGACCCGTGCGCACAGCGCAGGGGCCTTCGGCAACACCTACCTATTTCCGTGCGCATCTCTGCGATTTTCCTGGTCTCCTCCTCAATCGCGTTCCTGTTTTTCTGAATGTCAGACGCCAGCTGGGTGATTTTGTCTCTGGTTCTTTTCTCTTTCTCTTCGGCCTCTTTCATCTTGTCCCGGTATTCCGCGGCCTTGACCGAGGCCACCGTTGTCCCGGTGACCGTCCCCGCCAGCGTCGCCGCGGCAATGACAGGGCCGACGACCGGCACGAAGAACAGCAGGCCCGAGGCCACGGCCCCGCCCACCGAGGTGGAGATGGCGGCGGTGGTGGCCACGGTGTGCTTGTGGTCGTGCTCCTCGGCCAGCTGCTCGTACCTGCGCCGGTCGCTCTCCGCCTGCCGCTTCTCATCTTCGGTCTCTCTCTTCAGCTCCTCTTTGAGCTCTATCACCTGCTGCTTCTGCTTTATGGTGGCATTTTTCTCCTGGATTTCCTCCTCCAGTTCCTGCTTCTTCCTCTTCATCTCGCTTATGCTGGTGTTGATAGTGAACTCGTAGAGGAAGAACTCTTCCTTCACCGTTTCCACGTTCTGGGGAAGACCACAAGGGCATTACAACCTGTCAAACGTGCAGCATCAGGAACATCGTGCTTCTAATCGTTTCACAAAGTACTGAACATGCATGTGGTCTCCAATATCCTCAGATCCAACCATTACTGTATATTTGTTTTCGCAGTGGTGAAACTCGCATTTAAAATACAGTATTAATGAGACAGCACTGACTGCAAGAATGAGAACACAGCCCTTCCAGTCATTTCCATCAGCCGTCGGCAGCAAAATCACAACAAACTACCTATCGGAAGGCGCAAGACCACCTCTGCTCACAGCAACACCCTCTTTCTCCACCAGACCACTCTCCTGCTGACAGCTCTATGTCCAGGGACCACACACTGCTAACTGGCCATGTGTACAGCACCAATACAGTATGATCATTAAAGCAACAGCGTGTCGAAAGATCCAGATCCCAGCATGCACACTGTGAAGATGAGAAGGAATTAAGAACCGAGGAAGAGGGGAGTCCTGGCAGAGAACTGCCGACGGTCTCTCTGAGAGGAGAGCCCCCTGCAGCAGTGAAGGCGTGACTTCGATTTCAAGCTCAGAGCCAGGCCTGTACTGTCTCTACTTTCTTTCCACGTTAGTGTTGGAAAAGATACTGAAGATATCAAATCCTTCCAAGAGGACATGGTCTCTGGAGGGCTGGGGTAGTAAATAATAATAATAATAATAATAATAATAATAATTAATAATTGCTTACACTTATATAGCGCTTTTCTGGACACTCCACTCAAAGCGCTTTACAGGTAATGGGGATCCCCTCCACCACCACCAGTGTGCAGCCCCACCTGGATGATGCGACGGCAGCCATAGTGCGCCAGAACACTCACCACACACCAGCTCTCAGTGGGGAGGAGATCAGAGTAATGAAGCCAGTTCATAGAGGGGGATTATTAGGAGGCCATGATTGATAAGGACCAATGGGAAATTTGGCCAGGACACTGGGGTAACACCCCTACTCTTCTCGAGAAACGCCCTGGGATTGTTAATGACCACAGAGAGTCAGGACCTCGGTTTTACATCTCATCTGAAGGACGGCACCTGTTTACAGTGTAGTGTCCCCGTCACTATACTGGGGCATCAGGACCCACACAGACCACAGGGTGAGCGCCCCCTGCTGGCCCCACTAACACCTCTTCCAGCAGCAGCCTCAGCTCTCCCAGGAGTCTCCCCTCCAGGTACTGGCCAGGCTCACACTGCTGGGCTCCAGTGGGGCTGTGAGCTGGGTGAGAGCACCCCCTGCTGGCCCCACTAACACCTCTCCCAGCAGCAGCCTCAGCTCTCCCAGGAGTCTCCCCTCCAGGTACTGGCCAGGCTCACACTGCTGGGCTCCAGTGGGGCTGCCAGCTGGGAGCTGCAGGGTGATATGGTCTAGTCTGCCATCCATAATTATTACTTTACATGCATGCTGAACAACATACCTGTGCCATTTTCTCTATAGTACCACGTACATCACAGGACGATGACACTTCCGCAATGATGCTCACAGAGCTTTTAAAATCCTGCAACACCTTCTTCAGTTTCTCTTGCATCTCCACTGTTCGCTCCTGCAAGGGTCCTATACTCTGCGCTTCTATCTTCGTGGCTGAGAACAACGCTTGAACATCTTCGATGTCCTTCTGCACCGCCCCCCAGTCTTGAAATTTCTTTAAATTCTGCACTGTTCTCTTTGAAAGCTGTTGATCAAACATTGTTGTAGACGGTTTGGCTTTTTTTAGCTGTAAAATTATAGAAACATAAAAGAACGAGGTTAAGCGTGCAATGTTATATGACTCCAAACATTCCTAGAAGCACACAGTAAAAAATTAAATTTTCATTCTAATCAAATTGGGGTTTCGTTCTGTTTTTTGAGAAATTTAGAACTACTTAAAATCCCACCTGTGATCTTTCATGTTGCTGTCAACACATAATGAAAAAACCTGACTGCTGGTTCATCTGCAGTCATTGAGCACCAGTATGTTCTCTCCCTGACCGGAGGCCCAGAGGCGACACGGGCTTGAGATACAGGTGTCACCTGCTCTGTGACCAGGAGGCGGCTTGAGAACAGGGTATGAAGAATCGTTACACCCGGCCTTCTGTGTACGAGCCCCGAGCAGGTAGCTCTGCCCAGACCCGGGACACCCTGACCCGGCGGCAGACCACACAAAACACAAGCTGGAAACCACAGTGTTCGGTTCAAGCAGTCACAATCCAGATTCAGCATTACCCACTAGTGAAAATGGTGAAAACATCGTGTGCAGCAATTCGGCAAACTGGGACACCACAGGAATTTGTGAATTTTGTGGAACTGGATGTACTTTTCAAAAGTCAGGATCAATCCAGGTGTCTAAGGCAATTATCACAGTTTGTGATTTCTAAACAGTCCTGAAGCTCGTGAATTTAGACTAAAGGTAAATAATTAAAATTGCTGTTTTGACAAAGTCGATGGTTTACAAACTTTTATGGAAAAAAATTAATACAACTTGCAGAAAGCTATTAGTCACAGAGAAAACAATATTCCTGAGTTAGGACCAGACAATATTGTGTTATTATGTACCACACATTGCATATTAAAGAGATGGAAAGACTTTCCATTTTGAAAACCTGCTTTCATTTTGTGATCACTAAGGAGTATTCAGACACTGTAATGTAATATAGTAGCTCTTTCACCTTTATGAAATAATTAAAACCTCTTGTGAATGAAATCAAATCAGTCTAAAACATAATTCCAGTGTACCTGTAAATATAACACTAACAGTTCATAGTATATACAAAAAAGCGAAACAGATATTCAAATATGCACAATAAAAAATACAAAACACACTTACAGCTTTGAAACGTTCTTCGTTACTTCACACAAGTGAAAATCCCCTTTTAGTTTCGGGTGTTTGTAAGCAGCCATATACAGTATCTTGCAAGCCTCCAGGGTAATAAAATGTTTAAGCCCAACAGATTCTTAGAGAAAAACAGACAACGCCTCAAACATATCAGCTTCTCCTCAGAGCATAATTTACAAGAAACAGAAACTGAAACCAGGTTATTTCACACTCTCATTATATTTGTATAGTTCATATTTTGATCTGAAATGAATTATATATACAGTGTCCTCCAAATGTCCTGGGCAGTGAGGTCTGAAATGAACTGTTCACTCTGATTTTATGTTTAATGTAATGAATTCAGCTCCAGTCAATCAGAGGTTTTGTGGGCGGGGGTGTAGAAGCTGGATCGTAGTTTCAGCTTGAAAAGCAGGTGATGCCCAATTAAAACTGGACTTTGACTTGTCCAGGGCCGGTGTCAAGTCCTCTGTTGCCATTGAGACAGAAGAGCCCGAGATCAACCTTCACCAAAGTGAGGTAAAGGCTGAAGAAAGCAAGGGTCTGCAGATCGTCTTGTGTCCAACCTGCAGGAGGTCATGTCCGCACACCTGCGGGAGGTCATGTCTGCTCACCTGCTGGAGGTCATGTCTGCTCACCTGCTGGAGGTCATGTCTGCTCACCTGCGGGAGGTCATGTCTGCTCACCTGCGGGAGGTCATGTCCACACACCTGCTGGAGGTCATGTCCACACACCTGCGGGAGGTCATGTCTGCTCACCTGTGGGAGGTCATGTCTGCTCACCTGCTGGAGGTCATGTCTGCTCACCTGCGGGAGGTCATGTCTGCACACCTGTGGGGGGTCATGTCACGGCTGCCTCAGGAACTGGTTCACTCCTTGTACTGCTTATGGACCTGATGCTTGTACCATCACTTACTGAGGATGAGGTCTGATATTTTAGTGGAAAACAAATCACCTCCAATTTTAGGAGCTTAATTCAAGTGACACTAAGTCAAGTGTAACGAGTTAAAGCCACCTGCTACAACAGTTTGCGGGTTCCACAGCGACTCGAAGGCCAGATTATAAGATGACTGGGAAGTATCGGGTGTGCTGGCTCTCTCCGTCTCTCTGATCCTCGTTTCCAGGTGTATTTCCTGTACACAGACACTCCAGCCCGATCCGACAGGACAGACACCTAAACACGACCTGGAAAGGAAACCTCAACCTCAGGAGGTTCTCTCATCACATTATCTACCTTGCTAAGCCTATCAAATCGAAACAACAAGTTTCAGATGTTCAGAAAAGCTCTACCATAAGGTCCCTCATCATGCTGAATCTTAAATTAGTGTAAAAATCACAACCTGTAAAACAGGATAATTATTTACTGTGACTCGTTTAGAAATAAATATATAAACATTAAGGTTTCTCCACTACTTGTTCAATTGATTAAATCTATATTTTAAATATGGTAATATGCAAATAAATGTAATAATTCCTTCCAAAACAAAAACCAACAACCACCCTTGATAAAGATGAAGAAAAGGCGTGTTCTCTATAATAAACAGTACAGATGAGCTCTATTTTATGCCCACAAGAATGTGAAAACTACAGGGTTTTATTCGATACGATTATTTCAAATCAAATTATTTTAAATGAGCAATATGATTTTTTTTTTCAACAAAAAACCTAGGTATCAAAATTTCTGGTAAAAAAACACACCAGCTCCTTATCTGTACTGCCTATCTTATAAAGCATTACGTGCTCATATTTATGAAGGGTGCAAAGAACACCTGCACCGCGGTTCTCCCCATGCTCTGGCAGTAAACTGTCTGATTTCCGGGAAATCACCCCCGCCATACACACACCCACCCACTGTGGCTATAAACAGCTCAGACAACCCTGCTCTTGCTACACCAGCAGCCCTGAGCAGACAGCAGACAGCAGCCAGCAGGAAAGATGGCCAGCGGCAGCCTGCAGCAAGCGGACGAGGGTGAGTTCTGGGGACGGCAGCGGTTTCTCTTCAGGATGTTTCGTGTCAGCGTGCAGCACACACTAGAGAAAGGAGGCGCAGTCTGGCGGATTAAGGTGATCGGAGGCCCCCCATCCCATTACCTGAAAAAAGCGAGAGGCAATACTGTAATAGTTCAGGGACGCGTCCGGAGAAAGAGCTGCTACCGCCGGTTCAAGCGGAATGTCAGGCGACACTCGCAGGGAACACACACACACACACTCACTCACTCACACACACACTCCAACAGCCTCTAATGCAAGTACAGCAGTGCAACCAATCAATCAGATTCACGGCCAACCCGCGAGCTGGCAACAGAAATCGCGCGCACGCTTGCTTTGACACCGACGACACACAACAGCAGCAAGATCACCACCGCGGAGACCAGTGAGCTCCCTGTCCGAGCGCCTTATTTCAAGAGCAGCGGGACACTCCCCACCCGTGCAAGTCCCTGCAGTCAACAGACTCAAATCACTCAATACACTGCATCGACGAGTGGATGTTTTTCTATATGGGCTTTCAAGACGGGATCAAACTCGCTGATAACTTCGGGGACACCCGTGAAGTTCCCGCTGTCGGGGCGCCCCTAAAAGGCAGCTCTCGCTCCGACTTCACCACTGCAACCAGCCGCATCAGGACGTCAGTCCAACACTCATACTCACTGTCAAACTGTCCTGTGAGCTCTGACTCGATTAGACCATCAGCACAGCGCACAACGAATGCAACCCCAGGCTTCCCACGGCTCTCCGACACGTCGTGTTCTTCCCAGTCGCCAGAGCCTGCGGTCCGTCAGGACTGTTCATCACCCAAATAATTCACATGCGAGACAAAACACTGCACCTTTCGAGGGGGAACACAGCAGCCACCCTCTTGACACACTCGCCATTCCGGAGTTCTCTCCTGAAGAGGGTTTTAGAGAAATACCTCTTAGCGTTGATGTTGTCTTTCCGGTGCCGCAGCATCCGCGTCTCGGTTTTGACACGATGACGGGCCCAGTTTAGCCCAGTGTGGCCGCCCCTGTCCCCCTACTTCACCGCAGCAGGCCGGGGCCGAGCTGTAGGAAGCGGGAGCTGCTGTTGAGGCCCCTGACTCGTGTTCCTGTGTCCCCGTCGCGGGAGCTGCTCGTCCTCCTGAGCGGCGTGGCTGTAGACCGCGCCCAGGCCGGAGCTACTGGAGCTGCAGCTCACTGTTCAGCTGCTGCACCGTGAGCCGTGAACTCAGCAGACGTGAAATAACCAGTCAGTCTGGGGATCTTTTTCAGTAGATCCGGCTCACACTGCTCTTTTAAAAATGCCTCACTCTCTAGTGAGCTCCACACTTTAGGGCCACCCTAGGGGGAAAGAGAATAATAATAATAATAATAATAATAATTGCTTACACTTATATAGCGCTTTTCTGGACACTCCACTCAAAGCGCTTTACAGGTAATGGGGTCTCCCCTCCACCACCATACTTTCCCCCTACTTACTTGCTCGAGTCCGGTACTCGCATACAAGCTTTGTAACCCAGAGGTCGCATTCGTGTAGAGAGCCGATTCAAAAAAGCAGATATCCAGAAGACCAAAGAGCGTCCAAAACCAGAGACGAAAGCCGTAAGCCGTAGTCAAAGAAAGGGAAAAGAGTCCGAAAGGCCAGAAAGATCAACCGTGCCGCAGGGCAGAGAGAAAAGTCCAGTCCGGGGAAGTTTGTGCTCAGGCAGTGTCCTAAAATAGAGACGTGCCGGGGGGGGGGGTCCTCGCCTTGTTAAAGGGACAGAGTGAGATACCGGAGATGTAACCCCAAGAGCTTCAGCGTGTCATAGGTCAGACGTGGCTGATCTGGGAGCAGTTCCCTGGGGTAGCCTGCTGACTGCACTGGCCTTACTGGTGACGTACAGTGGTGATTGTTCCTGATCCCAGGTGCGACAGCCCTGACGATCGTTGAGAGGCTGGGCGACATGTTGCCTCTCGAGGAGCTCTGGAGAGGACAGGAGGAGACCGCCAAGTGGCTCCACATCGCGTACCTGTCTCTCCACGACTTCCCGGACGTGGAGGCCGAGCTGAGACAGAACGCAGTTTCCTGCCGGCAGCAGCAGAGTCTTGCATCCAACTTGATTAGCAAGGTAAGTGGACAGGAGTAAAGTGAGAGTCCCGACTCTCCATATGTAAACGGAGGTTTGTTTGGATGTAAGATACTGTGCATGGATCAAACACTGCCGTTGACTGTCTTATCGAAGAGGAGACGTCCTGTGTCTGTGTGCATCGATACAGCAGAGAGCAGCTCACCAGTGGCGTGACCCTTCGCATTGACCAGATCTGTAATACAATTTCTTTCTGTAATAAAAGTGTAATAAAACAGACGGATGTTCAAATGAAGTGACAGAGCCAATCCCTAATACATGTTTTAGTGACCTCTAGTGGCAAGTCTGTGGTCACTGCACCCTTTAGCTCCATTGCGTGTACAGTATGACAACAAATCAGATTCAATTAAATCAATTCAGTATTCTATCAGAAGGATTTGTAGCCCAAGCCTTTTATAATGCCGAACTCTTTATTCCTCTTTTAGTTTAAAGCAACAGGTTATCAGATTTTGGAGGATTTAATTCCACAAGTGAGAGACGCCGTTGAGCTCCAGGATGCTGAACTGGCTCTGGACACCATTGAAATGGCAAAGAACTGGACAGCAGAAATGAAAGAAGAAGCTACAAACACCAGAGACAGGTTGGTTCTCAATTATGTGATGAACTGCTTATTTATGAAAATCCTGAAATGATTTACTTTGAAAACCTTGACATTTTGTACAAACTGTTTATAAACCACCTTAGGTGCTTTATACCTTTTCAACATACATCTTTGCTGCACAAAATTAAAAGCCGAGGCCTGTGCAGGGCTGAGACAGGACAGGACACTTCAGAGCACAGCCTGGGTCTCTACTCTGTCAGTGGTTTGACGGATCTGCAACAAAAACATTCTGCAAAGATAAAGGTTCCCAGTGGTCTCCCTTCTGTGGACACACCCTCTCTCTCCTCACACCTGAAGACACTGGACAGTCTCTCTCTCTGTCTCTCTCTCCTACTCTTTAAATCCCCGCTCCCTCCCTCTCTCCTCACACCTGAAGACACTGGACAGTCTCTCTCTCTCTCCTCACACCTGAAGACACTGGACAGTCTCTCTCTCTCTCCTCACACCTGAAGACACTGGACAGTCTCTCCCTCTCTCCTCACACCTGAAGACACTGGACAGTCTCTCTCTCCTCACACCTGAAGACACTGGACAGTCTCTCCCTCTCTCCTCACACCTGAAGACACTGGACAGTCTCTCTCTCTCTCCTCACACCTGAAGACACTGGACAGTCTCTCCCTCTCTCCTCACACCTGAAGACACTGGACAGTCTCTCTCTCTCTCCTCACACCTGAAGACACTGGACAGTCTCTCTCTCTCTCCTCACACCTGAAGACACTGGACAGTCTCTCTCTCTCTCCTGCTCTTTATATCCCTGCTACTGTCCTCTCTTCTTCTCACACCTGAAGACACTTTACAGACTTTGCCAGATTTTATTAACCTTCCAAATCATTTTAAATAACAAACGATTACATTAATTTTATGATGAACACTGTGTGATCAGTGGAGTCCCACAAGGGACTGTGCTAGGACCACAGCTCGTCAGTGTGTGTCTCAGTGAAATGTGACAGAAAGCAGGCAGGTTGGTCCTCTAGATGCAGCAGGAGAGCAGCTGTGTTGTGTGCAGGTGAAGGAAGCTATTCTGCATTCAGGGTTCCTTTCATTTGCTTTAAATTTGAAAGAATCAGAAGGTTTATAATAGAATCTCTGAAGAACCTTTACTTTTCTCTGTTTCTGTGTTCAGTACCTGTTATTATTTCCCCTCACACAATGATGTCATTTATTGTCTTAGTTGGTTTAGAACAAATTCACTTTACATACTGTTGTATCCTCACATGAAGCAAAGAATGACACGGAGGTGGCTGTGGAACGATGAACTATATATATTCAAGTAAAGTTTGGTCGTACAGATCATTACCCTTCCGATCCGACATCTCACTCTCGCGCCAGCTCCCCTCAGCTGTCCTCCAGCTCCCCAGTTCTTCCTGGTTTTCTCCCTCGCCTTCTGGCTCCAAAACTAGACCAGCCGGGTGACTCCTACAACTTCGGGAAATGGGGTAGGGCCACCTGATGGACTATTACTTGTAATTCCAAATAATACTTATACATTGATATATATATATATCACTTTACTACACATGCTTACCATGACAAATGGTCAGGTGTTGTCATTTTGAGCAGTCCATGAGCTGAATTGCAGTGACTTGTGTTGGCCACTGTTTTGATTGAAGGTTAACACACAAAGACAGGGGTAAACTGGTGGGTTATACTGCCCCCTAAGGGCTGGGAGGCTCAACGCCTCTGGGGAATTTCCCTCCCACAGTGATCATAATGTATAGACCTTCGTTACTTTAATGTTCTTTTCATTTAGATATCAAAAGATTATCATGGACGTCAATAACAACATCAGTACAGCGAAAAAGAAGAAGCAGGAGGTGATCTCTGAGAAACAAAGCCTGGAGCAGAAAGCCAAAATGGCAGCAGAGCAGAAAAAACTGATAGAAGAGAAAAAGGGGAAATACGAAGAGGAAAGAAAGAAGGTCGAAGAGGAACTGGCTTCTTCCAAAAAGAAAGCTAAAACACTGGAAGAAAAACACATCAAGGATGATATTGATGATGATTCCCGTGACCCGCTGACAGAGCTTCTGTGTCCAGAACCAAAAACAAGACGACAGAAGAGGAAAGGAGGAGGGGGCGTATTGGGGTTTCTTGGAGTCACTAAAATTGTGGAAATCATGTGTGACGCAGAGGGTAAAGAAAGAGAACAGGACAGGAAAGACCGAGAAGAAGTGAGGGAGCAGATCACAAAGCAGAGAGAAGAGATGCTCAAGCTGTCCTCTGCAGAGACCAGTGCAGCAGAGGAGATGATTGAAAAGCAGGCAATACTGGAGAAGCTGAAAAACGCACAAGGTAAAATCCAGGACTCAGTCCTGATTGAAAGAATTAGTGTTCAAGGCTGCCAGGTGACTCTCCCTGTCAGTGCAGTCTGAGCTTGGGGCTCTGTGTCTGTGCAGTCTGGGCTCTGGGCTCTGTGTCTGCACAGTCTGGGCTCTGGGCTCTGTGCAGTCTGGGCTCTGGGCTCTGTGACTTTGCAGTCTGGGCTCAAGCCTCTGTGTCTGTACAGTCTGGGCTCAGGTCTCTGTGTCTGTGCAGTATGAGCTCTGGGCTCTGTGTCTGTACAGTCTGGCTCTGGTCTCTGTGTCTGTGCAGTATGAGCTCTGGGCTCTGTGTCTGTGCAGTATGAGCTCTGGGCTCTGTGTCTGTACAGTCTGGGCTCTGTCTGTGCAGTCTGACCTCAAGCCTCTGTGTCTGTGCAGTATGAGCTCTGGGCTCTGTGCAGTCTGACCTCAAGCCTCTGTGTCTGTGCAGTCTGTCTCTGTGTCTGTGCAGTCTGGGCTCTGTGTCTGTGCAGTCTGGGCTCTGTGTGCAGTATGAGCTCTGGGCTCTGTGTCTGTACAGTCTGAGCTCTGTGTCTGTGCAGTCTGACCTCAAGCCTCTGTGTCTGTGCAGTCTGTCTCTGTGTCTGTGCAGTCTGGGCTCTGTGTGCAGTCTGACCTCAAGCCTCTGTGTCTGTGCAGTCTGAGCTCTGTGTCTGTGCAGTCTGACCTCAAGCCTCTGTGTCTGTGCAGTCTGTCTCTGTGTCTGTGCAGTCTGGGCTCTGTGTCTGTGCAGTCTGGGCTCTGTGTGCAGTCTGACCTCAAGCCTCTGTGTCTGTGCAGTCTGAGCTCTGTGTCTGTGCAGTCTGACCTCAAGCCTCTGTGTCTGTGCAGTCTGTCTCTGTGTCTGTGCAGTCTGGGCTCTGTGTCTGTGCAGTCTGGGCTCTGTGTGCAGTCTGACCTCAAGCCTCTGTGTCTGTGCAGTCTGTCTCTGTGTCTGTGCAGTCTGGGCTCTGTGTCTGTGCAGTCTGGGCTCTGTGTGCAGTCTGACCTCAAGCCTCTGTGTCTGTGCAGTCTGGGCTCTGTGTCTGTGCAGTCTGACCTCAAGCCTCTGTGTCTGTGCAGTCTGTCTCTGTGTCTGTGCAGTCTGGGCTCTGTGTCTGTGCAGTCTGGGCTCTGTGTGCAGTCTGACCTCAAGCCTCTGTGTCTGTGCAGTCTGGGCTCTGTGTCTGTGCAGTCTGACCTCAAGCCTCTGTGTCTGTGCAGTCTGACCTCAAGCCTCTGTGTCTGTGCAGTCTGGGCTCTGTGTCTGTGCAGTCTGGGCTCTGTGTGCAGTCTGACCTCAAGCCTCTGTGTCTGTGCAGTCTGGGCTCTGTGTCTGTGCAGTCCTGCCCGCTGGCTCTGAGGGACCTGCCTCTCCTCTATGTCTCTCTCACACACGAACAGTGAGGGCAGGCGCCTCTCTGCACTTCCTCTGGGACACCCCTTTGCTTGGACAGCACCTAGGAGGCTGTTTCCTTGCCCAGTGCTCCAGCAGCCCTGTTCCTTGTGTCTGTGCTTTCAGACATGATGGGGGATGAGAACTCTCTCCTCACTGTGGTCCAGCATCTGGCTCAAGTTGATGCACAGCTTCAACGCTGCATTGATTTCTGGGAGAAGATGGATTCTGTTCTCAGCCTGCTCTCACAAAAGACGGAGAAAGGCAATCCGTATCTGAAGAAAGTGGAGGATGAGCGATACAGGGTCAAATATCTGAAGACTCTTGATGGCTCTGAAAAAGTAGGTGTATAATTTTTTCATGATTCGTGCTCTGAGTAGGTCAAGATCTGTTTAAGTCTCTTCTAGAAAAATCAGGTTGGGTCTTTATTCCTCAGGGGCTGTGGACATGTAAATTGTACAGTGTTACAGACCCAATACTTCCAATACAGGACAGTGCTGTATAACCCCAGAGTGACCTGCTTTTACTCCTTCTGCCCCTTCTGCAGCTGGGTTAGATCCTCATCAGTGGAGAGAGAGATGAGCCATGCAGATTGTATTAAAGGTCTCATGCATGTTTAATGAGCAGGATGTGAACCCCAATGTTCTAGCTGAAGTCCACTGTGGTCTCTGTACAGTCCCCCCTCACCCTCTCTCTCTCTCTCTCTCTCTCTCTCCTCCCCCTGACCAGTCCGGTCCCCCCTCTCTCTCTCCTCCCCCTGACCAGTCCGGTCCCCCCTCACCCCCTGTCTCTCTCTTCTCCCCCTGACCAGTCCGGTGCCCCCTCTCTCTCTCTCCCCTCGCCCTGCCCTGTGTGCAGGGGGCTGGTGTCTCCACCAGTGACTATGGCAGATGTGTGTCCAGCAGGGAAGAGCTGAGAGTGGTGATTCATGAGGTTCATGAGAGAGGGAAAGGGCTGCTGGTTCCCCTGACAGGTCTGTGTTTTGTGTTCCAGTTCTGGAAGGCATTTGGAGCCCTGTGTGGGAGATATGTGCAGATCACCAGCGGGGTTGAGGGGAAGAATCTCTATGCGTTCCTGGACGGCAGAGCAGACATCATGACGAAGGAAGAGAGAAAGAAAACCATCGAGACTCTGGCAGAGCAGTTAGGAGGCACAGCGGCCCCAGCAATCCAGAGCCAGTGAGCCTCCTGGCTTGGCTCCAGTCAAGATCTCTGTGTCTGCTGACAGTCAGCTTGTCTCATGGGTGTCTGGGCAGCCCTCTGTCAGAGCTACTGCTCATTGATCCAGTGATACACAGCCCACTGTCTGAGCTGCTGCTCATCAATCCAGTGATACACAGCCCACTGTCTGAACTGCTGCTCATCAATCCAGTGATACACAGCCCACTGTCTGAGCTGCTGCTCATCGATCCAGTGATACACAGCCCACTGTCAGAGCTACTGCTCATCGATCCAGTGATACACAGCCCACTGTCTGAGCTGCTGCTCATCGATCCAGTGGTACACAGCCCACTGTCAGAGCTACTGCTCATCGATCCAGTGATACACAGCCCACTGTCAGAGCTACTGCTCATCGATCCAGTGATACACAGCCCACTGTCTGAGCTGCTGCTCATCAATCCAGTGATACACAGCCCACTGTCTGAGCTGCTGCTCATCGATCCAGTGATACACAGCCCTCTGTCAGAGCTGCTGCTCATCAATCCAGTGAAACACAGCCCACTGTCAGAGCTGCTGCTCATCGATCCAGTGATACACACCCCACAGGCTACTGCTTATTGATCCAGTAAGACACCTCTCACAGACTATTGGTTATTGATCCAGTAACACATACACCACACTGCTGTTATTGATCCAGTAAGACACCTCTCACAGGCTATGGCTTACTGCTGCAGCATTGCTTTATGAAAATGAAGTTTCTGCGAGCAGTAATGCCCGCTGTTTCAGTATTAGCACCACACTGTGCTTCACTCTGCCTCACCATGTGTAATAAACTCTGAGCCGCCCGAACTTGCCGTCTGAGTTTCCTGTGTTATTCTCAAGCCCCCGTCTCTCCCAGTCCTCCAGCACAGTCTGCCAGGGCAGCAGGGTCAAGCTGAGCCTCTCTGAACCCGAGCCCACGGGCGGCTGGCTCTCCTGAGCGCTGAACTGAGCTAGACAGACGAGCCTCACAGCGAGAGGAAGGGTGTATGTTAATTGAATATTCTGCACTTACCGTTCTGTGAGGGGATGAGGTCAGTGATGTGACCACACATCCGGTACTTCAGATGGTCTTTCCCCAGTACAGAATGTAGGATGAAGGATTTTATCGGCTCTAGACTCTGATTTGCTGTACAAGCAGTGGGAGGTGTTGTACCTTTTTTCGCCACTAGCAGGGTGACTTGGTATTCCAAGGCCTCCCTGGTGGTCTAGGGGTCCGGGTTCGATTCCCAGTCAGGGAAGTGTGTACCCACATCATCTCTTTATTGCCAGCAGCCATAGCACCTGCAGCTCCCAGCTAGCAGCCCACTGGATCCCAGCAGTGAGACCCTGGACAGTACTCGGAGGGGAGACATGGGAGAGGTGTTAGTGGGGCCAGCAGGGGGCGCTCACCCTGCAGTCTGTGTGGGTCCTAATGCCCCAGTATAGTGATGAAGACACTAGACTGTAAAAAGGCGCCGTCCTTCGGATGAGACGTAAAACCGAGGTCCTGACTCTCTGTGGTCATTAACAATCCCAGGGTGTCTCTCGAGAAGAGTAGGGGTGTTACCCCAAATTTCCCCCTGGCCTTTACCCATCATGGCCTCCTAATAACCCCCCTCTCTGAACTGGCTCCATCACTCTGCTCTCCTCCCACTGAGAGCTGGTGTGTGAGCAGACTGGAGCTTCATCCAGGTGGGGGTGGAGGGGATCCCCATGACTGGTAAAGAGCTCTGAGTGCAGAGTCCAGAAATATATACTTATATTTAATTAGATATATTTATATATACAAATATATACACTAATAATAATATTATGAAGGTCTTAATAATAATTTAATATTATTATTATTAAGTTTGGGTCCTATTATATTTAAACTTTAACAGTGCGGTTGTATTAGAATAATCTATTCTCTATATCCTCTTTGAACGTTTGTCACAATCAGAACTCTGACTGTTTCATCTCTGTTGTTGTAAATAGCTTTTTAATTTAGACCAAACAAGTGACCCATACTGGCATTCTCTTGACTATCCTGTTACTGGAGTTTTTAGTTTGTTAACTGTTACGCATTAAGAAAGCAGTAAGAGCCAGTCAGACCTGTCATTGAGGCCTGTGCCAGAAGAGGTTTATTCTTTAAATATTCATAAGACTTCCCTACACCTACCCACCTCTGCTCCCAGTTCTTATATCCTGTCAAAAGGGTCCCATGATTTCTAACTGTGCCATCTGATTGCCGTGTGGCATCATGGGATCTGTAGTTTTTCATGATTTCTTATTGTACTCTGTCCAACTGCTGTGTGGAATCGTGGGATTTGTAGTTTTCTCCACCCCTATTCTCCTAAAGTTGTCTATCGACCTTCTATGACCTCTCCCCTGAGCTTCCTGCAATGAACACGAAAAAGATTTCAATTTAAATTTTATTTTTATACATTACCTAATCAAACTGTAATTATTGCCGATTGTTAATTCTCTTATTCTGCTGCGTGATTTCAAAGTGCCCAGTGATGAAGCTGAGAGCTTGGGAAGGTACGTCCTGTAGGTGGCGCTGCAGAGCTGCAGTCCTGGCGCAGGCTGGGGTCACCCACCTCTGCGGGCAGCGGTCTGACAGACAGCTAGCCCCTGGCTGACACTCCGCAGCAGGAACTGCGCGGCTCCAATAAGTCACACCAACACACTGTGTCGGCCTGCGTTTGTATTTAAGAGAAAAAATGAGATCATTCCACTGTGGTCCAGCTGAGAAGTCAAGTTAGTGCAACATGAATTCATCCGGATGATTTCTCTTCTAATAATGTTGTTACATTGGCACAGGATGTTAAGTAAATGTTTGAACTGTACTGAGCACGAGGGAGAGAGACACGCATCTAAACAGATGAGTTTTGGGGACACCCCCCATCGCCCCGATATGCCCTTGCCTCCCCAGTGCCGTGCTCTCCATTGACACACACGTCCGGTCAGATTCAATGTTCCCATTCAGGACAGGAGGAATACCCTACAGCCGGACACGCCCCTGTGGTTGAAAACAATCCAGCGTCTCAGAGATTTCAATCCAGGTGGCAGAACTCCGGAGGAGCAGGGAGCAAGGGATTGCTGGCAAGACCTTGTGATAAAAACCCTGTCCCGCTCTGCCTCTCTCTCGCGATCCAGCTGGGACTCCTCTCGCATTCCGCTCCACGTTTTCCAAGCAGCTCCTGAACTCTGTCCAAAACTCCCACTTCCTGAAGCTCTGGGCTGCTCCAGGAAGTTACACACAGGCACATATTTTCTTTCAAACCGCCTCCCAGTCGCTCTCCGGCTCTGGGCAGTAAAATGGCAGAAGCTAATGTCTCAGTGGCTCAGGACCAGTTCAGCTGCTCCGTGTGTCTGGATACTCTGAAGGATCCAGTGTCTCTTCCCTGTGGACACAGTTACTGTATGGGCTGTATTAAGAGTCACTGGGATCAGGATGATCGGACTGGAGTCTACAGCTGCCCCCAGTGCAGACAGACCTTCACCCCAAGGCCTGTTCTGGGCAGAAACACCCTGCTGGCTGAAGTGGTGGAGAAACTGAGGAAGAGAGGCTCCAGTACTCCTCTTCCTCCTCCTGCTCACAGTCCTGCTGGCCCCGGAGATGTGCTGTGTGATTTCTGCTCCAGGAGGAAGATGAGAGCTGTGAAGTCCTGTCTGGTGTGTCTGGCCTCTTATTGTCAGACTCACCTCCAGCCTCACTATGAAGCTCCTGCCTTCAAGAAGCACAGACTGACCTCTGTCAGCAGACACCTGCAGGAGATCTGTCCAGATCATCAGAAACTGCGCGAGGTTTACTGCCGGACGGACCAGACCTGCGTCTGTCTGCTGTGCTCAGACAAAGACCACAGAAGCCACGACACCGTGTCCACTGAGACTGAAAGAGCTGAGAAACAGGTGAGGACTTGAAGCGTTTGTTAGAACAAGGTGTTCAGTAGGATCCATTTGTTTTCCAGCCTTGTGGAAACCTGCTGCTTTTTACATTGTGCCTTAAGGCACCGGATCATTACTGTAGATTCCTTCTCCTTTCTCTAAAATCTAAAATTAATTGGGAAAACTGAAGTGTGACACTTTGTGAGAGGCTCAGTTGTAGACATTTAGGCAAAAGGCACCCAGATTTGTTCAGCAGCCTGGAGAAAGGCAGTCCTGGGATGCAGAAGCCGAAATGATGTCTGTAGCATTCCTAGAATTGGGAAGGCTTTCGGATTGAGAGGATAAAAGCTCCAGCTGCTGGGTTTCGCGTGAGAATCGATCGATTTTCCTGTAGAAATCAGTTCTTTGTGTTTTTTCTTGAAGCCCTCCTCCTTCACACCTGAGACACTTTTCTCTCTCAGGGAAACCAGCATGGCGTCTGGTCTGTCTTCTCTCCTCTCACCCCGTCTCTCCAGCCGGTTCCCGATTCTCCATCTCCCTCAGCTCCTCACTGGATCCCTGTCTCTCTTTCCTCCTGGCTCCGGCAGGCTCGTTATCTCTCTTCATTAAAGAAGTGCCGTCTTAAGAGCTCTCTCTCCGGGGCGATCAGGCATAGCAGTGACACCCTGACGAAGCAGTGGGGTCACACGGAGCAGCGCCTCTGTGTGCGGCTCGTTGTCAAAGCCTCCACGCACGGCTGCACTGCGTTTGTGTACCTGATTCACAACCCTGGAGCACAAGACCCAGGCACACGAGTGGAAACTTGAACTAAGAGCAGGAGGCACTTCCACACCCCCACCACTCTCTGTGTAAAGAACGAGCTGCCCGGCCATGTTGCCTGAAGCCGATACCCTGGCTTCTCTCCAGACACAGCTGGGTGAGCTCCTCCAGTCAAGACAGGAGGCACTACTGTACACAGAGGGGGGGTGGGGGTGTGGAACAAGCTGCCCAGCCATGTTGTTTTTCAAGAAGAGGCTGGATGAGAAACTCAGATCAATTAGCTGCTAAAGCCAGACGGGTAGTCTGCCTGTCTGCCTAAACGGCCTCCACTCCTTTGTCCCCTCAGTAATGTTCTTGCGTAGATCTGACATGTGTAAGTTGTACAGAGAGAACCCACAGCAGATACATCCTGAGTGTCTGTGTTTCTCCACAGAAGCAGCTGGGGGCGACACAGAGACAAACCCAGCAGAGACTCCAGGAGAGAGAGAAGGAGCTGCAGGAGCTGAGACAGGCTGTGGACTCACTCAGAGTGGGTATTGACCAGAGGAGTGGACACACTGACACACATTCCCACAGCTGGACACTGGACACACCAGTACCCTGAGAAAATACCACACACAGTAGAATGTAGTTCAAGCAGGTAGCTGCGTCAGCATGCGTAGGCTGCAAAGGAACAAGTAAGGGTTTATTCCCTGCGGAAAAGAGAGGAAAGGAAACAGGTTTCGGCTGTGGAGTCTTCTTCAGGCGTGAAGAAGCAGTAGAATGAGGTTTGAGTGTCTCCTCACTCAGAATCACAGAGGGGGCGGGCTGGCACGATGAATTACAAAGAAGAGAATCAGTTATTTATTGTTATTGATCGCAAAGCCGTTTGTATACCAACAGCAGGTAGAGCAGCGATCAGGCTTGACTGAGACGTCCCCCGACGCAGTACCGACCTGACCCAGAGGACTGACCCGACAAACTGACCCGTCCCGTCTGAGCCTCTGCGAATCTAGAGACGCTGCTGTCAGAACCTCGAATCAGGCAGTTCGTCTCAGCGTCTCAGTGCCTTGGTACCGATGGCCCATGTCCTCCCTCAGAGCTCGGCGCGGAGGGCAGTGGAGGACAGCGAGCGGGTCTTTAACGAGCTGGTCCGCTCGGTCCTGAGGCTCGGCTCCCAGGTGAAGGAGCAGATCGAGGCCGGCGAGAGGGAGGCGGTGGGTCAGACCGAGCGCCATGTCGAGGAGCTGGAGCAGGAGATCGCCGAGCTGAGGAGGAGAGACGCTGAGCTGAGCCAGCTCTCACACACAGAGGATCACATCCATTTCCTCCAGGTAACAGCACTGCTCTGGGACTCTCTGCAGTCCAGAAGGGAGTCTCTCACACAGTTCTCCAATGGAGCTGCTCCTGGCTTCTCCCCAGGAATGTGTGCTGGAGCCCAGTGTGTTTGACTGGAAACTCCTCTCTCTCTCGCTCTCGCTGCAGACGTTCCAGGCCCTCTCCTCTCTCTGGCCCGGAGTCTCCAGGAAGGCACCCGTGAGCGCGGAGAGCACGTTTGGGGCGGTCCGGCGCCTGGTTTCGGAGCTGAAGGAGCTCACCGAGGACCTCTGCAGGCAGAGGCTCGTCAGGATCGCAGACGCAGGTGGGCGGAGGGCCTCTCCTTTCGTCTGGTGCTTTAATGGGGTTCATAACGAACGTTCAGGAGTCGAGTTCAACTAGCCACAGCTGTCAGTAATCTGCAATCACTCCTGACTTTTCCTCACCAGAAACACTGTACTTCCTGTACGTGATTCCTCCTCTCCCTCACACACGTCTCCTGCCCCTCTGCCCCTCTGCCCCTCCACAGGGGGTCCCAGCCTGCTCCCCTCTGGCCAGGAGGTCAGCTCTCAGCCAGGCTGCTGCTGCCCGACTTACTCTGACTGAAACACTCGATAATCCTGTCAAGACGCCGAGTTCTGGGTCAGACTCAGCTACCCCGGCCTGCAGGAGCACAGGCTGTACAAGACAGACCCTCACCCACCCTTCCTCACCGCCCAGCTCTGGGCCCAGCAGTGCCACACTCCCCCACCAGGGGGCAGCATTTCTCTCTGTGCCCCGAGTCCACCCTCTAATGAGATCCCTTTCCTCTCTCTCTCCCGGTGAAGTTAAGATCCCCCAGCCGAAGCCTCCAGCACCCCCAGGGAGAGAGGAGTTCCTGAAACGTGAGTCCTGCTTCACAGAGCAGCACCGTTAGAGACGCACAGCACACCGAGGGCACACTGACAGCACCGTTAGAGACGCACAGCACACCGAGGGCACACTGACAGCACCGTTAGAGACACACAGCACACCGAGGGCACCGTTAGAGACGCACAGCACACCGAGGGCACACTGACAGCACCGTTAGAGACACACAGCACACCGAGGGCACACTGACAGCACCGTTAGAGACACACAGCACACCGAGAGCACCGTTAGAGACACACAGCACACCGAGGGCACACTGACAGCACCGTTAGAGACGCACAGCACACCGAGAGCACCGTTAGAGAGACGCAGCACACCGAGGGCACACTGACAGCACCGTTAGAGACACACAGCACACCGAGGGCACACTGACAGCACCGTTAGAGACGCACAGCACACCGAGGGCACCGTTAGAGACGCACAGCACACCGAGGGCACCGTTAGAGACGCACAGCACACCGAGGGCACACTGACAGCACAGTTAGAGACGCACAGCACACCGAGGGCACCGTTAGAGACGCACAGCACACCGAGGGCACACTGACAGCACAGCTCGAGACACACAGCACACCGAGGGCACACTGACAGCACAGCTCGAGACACACAGCACACCGAGGGCACCGTTAGAGACGCACAGCACACCGAGGGCACACTGACAGCACCGTTAGAGACACACAGCACACCGAGGGCACCGTTAGAGACGCACAGCACACCGAGGGCACACTGACAGCACAGCTCGAGACGCACAGCACAGCGAGGGCACCGTTAGAGACGCACAGCACAGCGAGGGCACACTGACAGCACAGTTAGAGACACACAGCACACCGAGGGCACCGTTAGAGACGCACAGCACAGGGTGGCACTGTTACAACCCCAAGTGTCTAGGGGTAAAGGGGTATAACATTTAGGATAATTTTTGGATGCAGGTGTGCTCTGGTGAGAGACTAGGAGGCGTGAGAACGAGGGTTGGTGCAAAAAGTGATGGTTTTAAGGTGAATGAGTGACTGGTGTGAAATAGGACACAATAACACACAGTAGGGAACTAGAGTGGTGCCACAGAAAAGAAAATCACACACAAAATGGAGCTGGCCAGGACAGTGAGGGAAAGCTGACCTGACTACAGAAGAAAACCTGAAACACTCGGTCTTCAGCGTCTTCAACACCCTAGCTCACCTCCACTGACTCCCCAAAACCACACAAGACAAACGGCACTCACCCCTACTGAACTAGTGTGACCGACACAAGAATCAACTACGTGTGTGTGGAATGTACCCAACAACCTGAACTAACCCTCTACACAGAAGGGCACAGCAGAACACAGACGCTGATACAATACGACTGGGCAAGGGAATTGCTAAATAAGGATAAACAAACAAAAGGACAAAGAGACAAACAGAAATTAACAAAACAACAAAGCCAAAGCGATACAAAAACACACACAAACCAACAGCAAAGCGAAGCCAAGCAGGACCCAAGTCAAACAAAAGGGCTCTTCCTTCTGAAAGCCTCCATCTTATATAGTGAATAAGATGCACTCTGATTGGCTGAGAAGCTGATTGAAGATGATGTCACACAGAAACAACAGTGTGATGGTGGGCCAATGGGGGAGGGAGAACAATCAAAGTCAGCAGTGTGGAACATCACAACAAACACACACAGACCACACACTGGGACGTAACAGGCACAGTTAGAGGAGCTTCGGTGGACAGTTACTTTCAGACCACATGATGATAAAAAAACACCTGAATGGGCTGTGTGTTCCTGTGTGTTTGTGTTGGGGGTGGACTTATGTTTGTCTCTGTCTGTTCCATCAATCAGAAACCCCAGTGTGTATCTTACTGGGCTGTGGGGCCGGGACTCTAGTGGAGATCTGCTCAGGGATTGGTCTGTTCTGCCTGTCTGTCCTCTGACTGTCCTCTTCTCTCCAATCAGAAACCCCAGTGTGTATCTTACTGGGCTGTGGGGGGCGGGACCCCAGTGGAGATCTGCTCAGGGATTGGTCTCCTCTGCCTGTCTGTCCTCTGACCGTCCTCTTCTCTCCAATCAGATGCCTGTCAGCTCACACTGGACCCCAACACAGCGCACAGACACCTCTGTCTGTCTGAGGGGAACAGGAGGGTGACCTGGAGCAGGGAGCCCCAGCAGTACCCCGATCACCCCGAGAGATTCGACCACTGGCAGCAGGTGCTGTGCAGAGAGGGGCTGTCTGGGACTCGCTGTTACTGGGAGGTGGAGTGGAGTGGGGGGTGTGTGGCTATCGGAGTCATGTATAGGGGAATCAGCAGGAAGGGACGGAATGTTCCCAGCCATCTCGGACACAACGACCAGTCCTGGAGTCTGTGCTGCTCCGGGTCCAGCTGCTCCTTCTGGCACAATAAGGAGAAAACTGCAGTAGCTGCCCCTCCCTCCTCCAGGATAGGGGTGTATGTGGACCACAGGGCCGGAACTCTGTCGTTTTACAGCGTCTCCACGGCCCTGAGCTTTTATCAACGACTGTGGTCCCTGTACAGCGCCCCTGAAACCATGTCCCTCCTCCACAGAGTCCAGACCACGTTCTCAGAGCCCCTGTATGCTGGCTTCATGGTGGGGTCAGACTGTTCCCTCTCCCTGCCACAGCTGGGGTAGAGGTGGGCCCCTCTGTCGTGTGTGAACACCAGGCCGCTGAGCTCTCCGGACTCCGGAATCAGGGGACACGACAGCTACTCTCGTTCACACGCAGCTCGCGGCCCGACGTTGTCTTCCGTTGAAACCAATGGAATTATTTTCGTCCTTTTCGACCACTTCAGAAAGCATTTCTTTGGCCGTGAAACCAGTTTGCAAAGGTTTTATTGTTAATAATGACCCTGGTGCTAGTGGGAGAGGGATCCGACTGGTTCGGCAGAGCTCAGTCCAGTCCAGTCCAGTCCAGTCCAGTTGAACCTGGAGATCTGACTGGGTCAGCAGAGCCCAGTCCAGTCGAGTCCAGTCCACTCCAGAGAGTGTGCAGGAGGGACACTGCTGAACCTGGAGATCTGACTGGGTCAGCAGAGCTCATAGTAGACACAGGCTGCTAAGACCTGTCTGAACCAAGCTGAGCTACTTCAGGAGCTCCAGTGGAAAGTAGTTTATGTGCTAAACTGGAGGGAACTTAAAGACCAAATATAAATACATTCAAATAAATGCAGATACTCTCCTTTAAGGTAGTAATAGAATAATATTAATCACATATAACACACATAGCTAATCAGAATGGTTCCACTGACTCAGGAAAATGGTCCTGTGAAGCGTTTCTCAACCTGCCTTGTGTCTGTGGCTTGGCATGGCCCTGGACTGGAAGACGCTGTTGAAAATGGATGAATGATGAGCGCTACCGTGGAATCGATAATGAATCGTGAATGAATACTGGGGTCAGCAGAAGGTCTCCTCCTCCTCGTCTCCCTGCGGTCCTGCTGCTGGCTGACACTGCCCTGACACACGGACTGCAGCCCCGGGGTGACTTGTCCTGGTGGGACGAGTCCGAGGAAATGACCAGTCTCACACCAGCAGCCTGTGATGCAACTTCAGCTTTATTTAGCGACAGGCGAGGAAGGAGTACAGCACAGGTACCGTGAAGACAACAGGTCTCTGACAGCAGGGACACTGAACACCACCAGGAGAGAGAGACCAGGGGCACAGCAGTGCAGTCCGCCTCTCGGCTCCCCAGCTGCTGGGCTCTTGCACTGCACGGGCCTGATGGGGCAGGAAAGCTGGCTCGTATATTAGACCTGTGGACTTAATTCGATTTCAGCGCCACACCGGTCTGAGCTCTGCCAGCGTGAAATCTATCAGCCTGCTGAGAGCACCGGGGGGTGTGGGGGGGTTTGGGATCCGGCTCCCTCTGGTGGAGGAAGGGAAGATGGCGCTTTGCTGGGCATGCTGTGTTCCTGATTAATTTCTGGGGCACTCAGGATGGAAAAGTGTGACCCCCACTTTATAGATCTTTTTGAGTGTGTTCTCCAGCTCACCCACAGTGGTAACTTTGGTTTCATTTTCATCATTGGTTGCAATGGCTGCCCAGGACCTCAGCTTATTCTTATTGAGCTGACAGCAGGCAGCTGCCCAGATGTGGCTGGGCACAGTGACCCGGTCATTGCCCACTTTTTGGTTGCCAGGGACGGCGCCAACAAGGGCGTAAGTTACTGTGCACCCCTGACTCTTGTCTCTCATGGTTCGGTTCTCGTAGTTGTTCCACGTGCCCTGGTTCAGCTGCCTGAACTGAGGCACGATGTTGGTGAGGGTGAAGGTGGCAGTCTTGGAATCGCAATCATCGTGGTGCAGACTTGGGTTCAGATGCCCTCGGTCATATCTGCTGCTGTTTGTTGTGTAATCATCAGAAACTGCCTGGCTCTCTTTAAGCTTCTTTCTATCAATACTGGTCAGTATTTCATCTTGCATGTCTTTAAAACTCTTCTTGTTCTCCGCCAACTGTAAAATGAATAAAAAAGCAGTTTGTTTAGTTGAATGGATGAAATGATGTGTCCTGGGCACAGTCAGAAGACTGTATAATACCGTTGTTGCGAAACAGATTTGTACCTGGGGCTCTATAAACCAGTCTGCTCTCTCACACACTCCAGCCTGTGGCCTGTAGAGATACGCAGAGTAAACCGGAATCCTTTTCTGTCTGTCGTACAGCGTGGCAAAGTGGTATCTGTTATTGTACCGCTGGCAGATGCGGGCTGCGTGGTGAGGCATGCCAACACGGGCCTCCTGACCTTTGAAGAAGAACTGCGAGCAGGGCTTGTTCTTGAAGGTGCCTTTCAGAACCTCAGCCTGCGCCAGGAGAAGGAGGCACAGGCCAGCCTGCAGGAGTGGGAGCAGCAGCATGGCTAATGAGTGAAGTTTTCACTGGAGAAGAGAGGACAGAGCGGGAATTCAGTCCAGAGCAGACAGGGGGTGATGTACAACGTAATCACATTCTGTATTCTGTCACCCAGCTGTAGCGCAGTGTTAGTGTCCATTCTGTCACTCAGCTGTAGCGCAGTGTTAGTGTCCATTCTGTCACTCAGCTGTAGTGCAGTGTTAGTGTTCTTTCTGTCACACAGCTGTAGTGCAGTGTCAGTGTTCATTCTGTCACACACCTGTAGTGCAGTGTCCATTCCGTCACCCAGCTGTAGTGCAGTGTCAGTGTTCATTCTGTCACACAGCTGTAGTGCAGTGCCAGTGTTCATTCTGTCACCCAGCTGTAGAGCAGTGTCAGTGTCATGGTCCATTCTGTCACACTGCTTTAGTGCAGGGCTAGTGTCAGTTTCTATTCTGTAACACAGCTGTAGTGAAGTGTCAATGTCCATTCTGTCACTCAGCTGTAGTGCAGTGTCAGTGTCCATTCTGTCACTCAGCTGTAGTGCAGTGTCAGTGTCCATTCTGTCACACAGCTGTAGTGCAGGGCTAGTGTCAGTGTCTATTCTGTAACACAGCTGTAGTGAAGTGTCAATGTCCATTCTGTCACTCAGCTGTAGTGCAGTGTCAGTGTCCATTCTGTCACTCAGCTGTAGTGCAGTGTCAGTGTCCATTCTGTCACACAGCTGTAGTGCAGGGCTAGTGTCAGTGTCTATTCTGTAACACAGCTGTAGTGAAGTGTCAATGTCCATTCTGTCACTCAGCTGTAGTGCAGTGTCAGTGTCCATTCTGTCAAACACCTGTAGTGCAGTGTCAGTGTCCATTCCATCACCCAGTTGAAGTGCAGTGTCAGTGTTCATTCTGTCACACAGCTGTAGAGCAGTGTCAGTGTCCATTCTGTCACACGGCTTTAGTGCAGTGTCAGTGTCCATTCTGTCACTCAGCTGTAGTGCAGTGCTAGTGTCAGTGTCTGTTCTGTCACCCAGCTGTAGTGCAGTGTTAATGTTCATTCTGTCACACGCCTGTAATGCAGTGTCAGTGTCCATTCTGTCACTCAGCTGTAGTGCAGTGTCAGTGTTCATTCTGTCACACACCTGTAGTGCAGTGCTAGTGTCAGTGTCCATCCTGTCACTCAACTGTAGTGCAGTGCTAGTGTCAGTGTCCATTCTGTCACCCAGCTGTAGTGCAGTGTTAGTGTCCATTCCGTCACCCAGCTGTAGTGCAGTGTCAGTGTTCATTCTGTCACACACCTGTAATGCAGTGTCAGTGTCCATTCTGTAACACAGCTGTAGTGCAGTGTCAGTGTCCATTCTGTCACTCAGGTGTAGTGCAGTGTCAGTGTCCATTCTGTCACCCAGCTGTAGTGCAGTGTTAGTGTCAGTGTCCATTCTGTCACCCAGCTGTAGTGCAGTGTTAGTGTTCATTCTGTCAAACGGCTGTAGTGCAGTGTTAGTGTCAGTGTCCATTCTGTCACCCAGCTGTAGTGCAGTGTCAGTGTCCATTCTGTCACTCAGCTGTAGTGCAGTGTCAGTGTCCATTCTGTCACTCAGCTGTAGTGCAGTGTTAGTGTTCATTCTGTCACACGGCTTTAGTGCAGTGTCAGTGTCAGTGTCCATTCTGTCACCCAGCTGTAGTGCAGTGTCAGTGTCCATTCTGTCACTCAGCTGTAGTGCAGTGTTAGTGTTCATTCTGTCACACAGCTTTAGTGCGGTGTCAGTGTCCATTCTGTCACTCAGCTGTAGTGCAGTGTCAGTGTCCATTCTGTCACTCAGCTTTAGTGCGGTGTCAGTGTCCATTCTGTCACTCAGCTGTAGTGCAGTGTCAGTGTCCATTCTGTAACACAGCTGTAGTGCAGTGTCAGTGTCCATTCTGTCACTCAGGTGTAGTGCAGTGTCAGTGTCCATTCTGTCACCCAGCTGTAGTGCAGTGTTAGTGTCAGTGTCCATTCTGTCACCCAGCTGTAGTGCAGTGTTAGTGTTCATTCTGTCAAACGGCTGTAGTGCAGTGTTAGTGTCAGTGTCCATTCTGTCACCCAGCTGTAGTGCAGTGTCAGTGTCCATTCTGTCACTCAGCTGTAGTGCAGTGTCAGTGTCCATTCTGTCACTCAGCTGTAGTGCAGTGTTAGTGTTCATTCTGTCACACGGCTTTAGTGCAGTGTCAGTGTCAGTGTTCATTCTGTCACCCAGCTGTAGTGCAGTGTCAGTGTCCATTCTGTCACTCAGCTGTAGTGCAGTGTCAGTGTCCATTCTGTCACTCAGCTGTAGTGCAGTGTCAGTGTTCATTCTGTCACACAGCTTTAGTGCGGTGTCAGTGTCCATTCTGTCACTCAGCTGTAGTGCAGTGTCAGTGTCCATTCTGTCACTCAGCTGTAGTGCAGTGTTAGTATCCATTCTGTCACCCAGCTGTAGTGCAGTGTTAGTGTCAGTGTCCATTCTGTCACCCAGCTGTAGTGCAGTGTTAGTGTTCATTCTGTCACACGGCTGTAGTGCAGTGTTAGTGTCAGTGTCCATTCTGTCACCCAGCTGTAGTGCAGTGTTAGTGTTCATTCTGTCACTCAGCTGTAGTGCAGTGTTAGTGTTCATTCTGTCACACAGCTTTAGTGCAGTGTCAGTGTCCATTCTGTCACTCAGCTGTAGTGCAGTGTCAGTGTCCATTCTGTCACTCAGCTGTAGTGCAGTGTCAGTGTCCATTCTGTCACTCAGCTGTAGTGCAGTGTTATTGTCCATTCCGTCACCCAGCTGTAGTGCAGTGTCAGTGTTCATTCTGTCACACACCTCTAATGCAGTGTCAGTGTCCATTCTGTCACTCAGCTGTAGTGCAGTGTCAGTGTCCATTCTGTCACCCAGCTGTAGTGCAGTGTTAGTGTCAGTGTCCATTCTGTCACTCAGCTGTAGTGCAGTGTCAGTGTCCATTCTGTCACTCAGCTGTAGTGCAGTGTCAGTGTCCATTCTGTCACCCTGCTGTAGTGCAGTGTTAGTGTCAGTGTCCATTCTGTCACTCAGCTGTAGTGCAGTGTCAGTGTCCATTCTGTCACTCAGCTGTAGCGCAGTGTTAGTGTCCATTCTGTCATCCAGCTGTAGTACAGTGTCAGTGTCCATTCTGTCACTCAGCTGTAGTGCAGTGTTAGTGTTCATTCTGTCACTCAGCTGTAGTGCAGTGTCAGTGTCCATTCTGTCACCCAGCTGTAGTGCAGTGTCAGTGTCCATTCTGTCACTCAGCTGTAGTGCAGTGTCAGTGTTCATTCTGTCACACGGCTTTAGTGCAGTGTTAGTGTCAGTGTCTATTCTGTCACTCAGCCATAGTGCTGTGTTTTTCAGAGCTGTAGTTTATAGTTATAGTGTTAGCACTTAATAATACTGGGCTCTGTGTGAAATAATTGCTGGTATATGTCAGTATGGCTACAAATCTTTGTAACTATATAACAATAAGAACTGAAAAATGAAAATACCTGTAATTAGTTTGCTTCTCCTGAGGTTAGTAAGAGAAGGAGTAACCAGTTTCAAACAACAAGACCTGAAACTGAAACAAACCAAACTGCTATGGAATACACTGAGACTACAGAGAATAAAAAGGTGTAAAAACTTTAGCCGCTCGGCTGTTCTCACCCAGCACTTCATTGTTTTGTGTGCTGATCTTTTGAAGACTGTCTCCTGCTCTTCTGAAGACTGTCCCACCAGTACATACAGCAGGATGTCCATGTTACGAGCACAGCCAGACCCAATTGTCCCGAATTATTCAATCTGCATTCCACACCCTTCCCTTTCCTATTCAAACCCTCAGCTCGCTCCAAACCAGCGCTTTCCGCCTCCTGAGCTCTCAGTACCAATGACCTTCTCTCGGACCTCGCCTATCGGACCCCTACCCGACTGGTGCCTGTCGACCACTCCTTCGTCTCACCCTTCTCGGATTGGTAGCCTAGCTCTCCTCTCGGGACTCGACTACGCCTGGATGACCTGGATCGACTGCTCCCCTGCCTGGCCCTTCTCGGACTCGTTCACCTCGGGCCTCATCAGAGACCTGCACAGGGTTCGTAAACCTCATCGGAAGAGTCCAGTGTCTCACTCTCACTGCTGGAGTGACTCTCTGTCTCTCTCTCGGCTGTGGTGCTGGTGGGGTGCTCTGTGCAGCACGCGGACACTCGCAGAGACGGGACGCTCCCTACCTGCAGCTCCTCCGGGATCCGTCTGAGTCTCCTCTTCCCAGCAGGGAGCTGTCTGTTAGCAGGGGCTCAACAGAGGCTGTTAAATAGCCCCCCGGCAGGAAACCCCCACCTCAGCACTGGCCACTTACCTGGGCTTCTGCTCTCTTTCTTCCGGTGACATTAAAGTGGTTTAATGGGTTACTTCGTCTTACTTCCTGTGACATGTCTGCTGACATTTAGTGGGTTAATGGTTGCAAGAACAACAGAGAACGGTCGCTGTACAGACAAATCCTGCAAGGGATGGAGCACGAGGTTTCCTGAGGGGGTTCTGAGCTCCGCAGGAACTCTGTGGGTGGGGGGGTGGAACAAGCCGCCGAACCCTGTTGTTGAAGCCAATATTCTGCCTTCTCACCAGACACAGCTGGATGAGCTCCTCCAGTCAGGACAGGAGGCACTACTGTACACAGAGAGTGCTGGGGGTATGGAACAAGCTGCCCAGCCCTGTTGTTGAACCCAATATTCTGGCTTCTCACCAGACACAGCTGGATGAGCTCCTCCAGTCAGGACAGGAGGCACTACTGTACAAAGAGGGGGGTGGGGGTGTCGAACATGCTGCCCAGCCCTGTTGTTGAAGCTGGTACCCTGTTTTCTGACGGCATGAGGGAGGACGCAGCACCGCTGAGGGACATCGACACAGCTGCAGGGTCTTCGTCTGAAGGGCTGGGAGGACAGGAGGGACAGTCTCAGGAGGGGGACAGACAAGGGGCTCCTCGTCACTTTCTAAGCTACCTCTCTGAGATGACTTCCAGGCGACCTCTTTGAATGAAGCTTAGTGTGTTTGTGGTTGGAAAGTACTGAGCACCAGCGCGCTCCTCTTACTCGCTTACAGGCAGCTAGCAAAACACACTGATGCCTGGTCTTGATTTAGCACACGTGTGAATAGAACAAGACAAACCTGTGTTTACTTTTTTCCATGACTTCACAGCTGCATCACACACTCAGGTGCCCAGCGGTGTGAAACAGCTGGTCTGACTCTGGCCTGGGGTCCTACTCCTCACCAGGCTTGAGGGAGTTTGAAACAGACTCCTGCTGCTGCACGTGACTCCTCAGGAGGAGCAGAGAGACGAGGATCATCAGGAATAGCCACTGGGCTGAAAGAGGAATGCGGCTGTCTGAGTCAGTGCTCTCTGGAAATGTCCGTTTTCCTCACAGTGAAGCTCTTCTCAGGCCCAGACTCCTTGTGTCTCTGCATCTGCTCTCTCACAGACGAGGGCTGTGTCTCTGGGCTGCCAGGAAGCTCAGAGCTCAGAGCTCAGGTCTCCAGTGCACGAGGTCACTGTGGCCACTTGAGAAACGTGGGTTTAGCACACAGAGCTGAGGTGCTGTGATAAGGGTTTGTACACATGTTGCCTCTTCTGTTTCTAACACTTCCTCTCACACTGAGACCTCTGAGGCCGCAGTGGTATTCCAGCGATGCGATCTCATTCCTCCTTCAGTGGGGAGACAGACTGTCCGCTCTGAGGCACACAGACCCTTCCTCTGAACAGGAACTGGAACTCTAGTGCCATATGTAACCAGTGCATGTACTGGTACAGTGGAATTCATACTTACAGAAAGTCTCTTGAAAAAAAAACACAGTGCAGACAGTGCATTTAGACAATACACAAGCAGACAGCAGACAACATACAAGTCAACAAGTAAAGAGCTCGAATGGAGTCAATGCAGACATGTACACCATGACTGCGGAATGAAAGAAATCACACTCCACTGAGGGAGACGGTGTCGGTGTGATTCGAGGAGCATGGCCAAGTGTGCTCGCCAGAAGCTGTTGCGGAATGTGGGGGTAAGAGCCCGTGTCTGTGCCTCTGGCCTGAGGGCAGTGGGGTGAAGAGCTCACGCCCGGGGGGGTGACTGTCCCCTGTGATGGCCGGAGTTCTACCACGGCAGCCGTCCTCATAGAGCTGCTCTCTCGGACAGCGTGTCCCCTGCTGACGAAGACCTCTGAGGCTGAGACAGTGCCGGGCCTCAGGAGACCTCAGCCCCCTGAGCTCGGGATCGGCTGGCAGCTCCGTCGCCAGCAGTGACCGCTGGACGTGTGTCTGGGAAAGTCTCTCCTGGCAGACCTGCCGCAGGACCCCCGTCCGGAGTGACCGGGCCACACAAGGACACCCCTCCCTCCACTCCTCACCCACTCTGGCCCCTGCCCAGCTGGGCGGGAGCTCTTGTCCAGCTGTGGGCCTGCGGCAGGTGTGTGGCACGTGTCTCAGTCAGACAGTTCCCATCAGACCAGAGAAGAGCTGTCTCCCTGCCTCTCAGCAGGGCTGGAGCTGACTGCCAGTTGGTGTATCAGAGAGCTCCAGGTATGTCTGACCTCAGGGACACCTGGAACTTGTCCAGAGAGGCCACTACTCTCACACTGGCCGCCCACAGCGTCTGGGTACCGGCCAGCTCTTGATGATCGACCTCTCCATGCTCAGAGGGATTCTCTCTGAACTCTGAAATGGTTTTACTCCCTTCTCCTTTCTATCCTGTAACGTTACCCCTGAGGTGTGTATTCTGGACTCGTGTGGAGCAGTGTCACTGCACGCAGACAGGGGGCGCTCAACCAGCTGTGAGGCTCGTTAAACTGTGAGGCCGCAGCACAGCAGGAAACTGCCACACAGACTGCAGTCCTGTTTGTGTCACGGAGAGAAACGCCAGACAGCACCCTCTTGTGCTTCATCACTTTTATCACATGGCCATTTCACATACACTGGCCTGAACGCAGGTGTACGCTATAACAGAGAGCAGGTGTGACAGTTTCACCACATTCAAACACCAAGACTTACCTGTTTAGTTCGCAAAAAAAAGAGAAAATTGTCATGTTGTGGAAGTTTGCGTGTTTTCTTTTATGTGTATGAGAGAGAGGTTAAAGAGAAAAAAGTTTTGGTTTACCAGATGCCCCAAGTCTGTCCCAGCTGAGCCCCTCCGCCCAGGACCGGAGTGTTGGGGTGCACTGCAGACAGCTGGGAAGAAGTAACACTGACGCCCCAAACTGATGCTTAAGAAGAATCTTTATTGAAAGCAAAGCACAGCAACAGCTAATATGATCTCAAAATCTCCACTACATTTTTATTCCAAACATTTTTTGCACAATTTAAAATTCTTATATGTTCCAACATAAAATGATCCTAATTAAACCAAACATGATCCTAATTAAAGTCACTTTATTTTACCCCCAAACCAAAAACCATCACCATCTCCAGCCCTGTCAGAACCAGTCCAGCTCCAGAGCATCTCGTAGTTACAAACAATAAGAAAAATTAGTTTCTTCTCACTCACCAGCTGTCAGGGTGACAGTCTATAAAGGTTTTGTGGTCCACACACCAAGAATGTTCCACAGGTTGTCACAGGACACTGTCTGCTTGTTGGCCTTTCACACTCTGAACCTCAGCTCTCAGATGTTTCAATCAAAATTCAAACCCTTCTTTTGGGAACTTCTTTTGGGAAGTCACGACAGGAAGTGACGTCAGTGACCCAGGTTCCCTGTGTTCTGTGATTGGCAGTTCTCTGGTCTCTCTCCTGCAGCAGTCAGAGGACCAGAGAGCAGAGCTCTTTCACCCCCAGACATCATCAGAGAGCCGAGCTCAGAGTCGCAGCAGGGTGAGTGAACAGACTACAAGATCTCTGGCAACGTTTACCTAACCGAGATCCTCTGGAGCTGAACTCTACCCTCACGTCCTTACTGATGGTGCATCTGTCCCCTTCGCCAGCGCACTCAGCCAGCAGTGCAAAGCTCTGATCAGAGACTGCTCTGATCCATTCTGAGCAGTGTGTACCCCAGAGGTACAGGCAGCACCCTTTAACAGGCCATCTCTCGTCGTCACTGGGCTCATCCTTTCCTAAAACGTCTATTCAGAAAGGACAGAAATCACTGCAACAAAACACCTCCTTGTATCTCTTTCAGCTGCAACATCCCAGACACATCCGGATGCCCAACGCTTTCTCCCCACCCCTGGGAATCTGAGCTGTATCAAGCATCCCGGTAAAGAAATCATCTGGAGAAGAGAAATCAGACACCTTCCTCTCCTGCAGTGATGTACAGACGTGTCCGGCTGGTGAGGAAGACACACAGACTTCACTGCTGGTCTGACTCAACACAGGGGGAGATTGAGTCCCGAGGCCACTAAACAGTGAAGAAACACTCCCCAGCTGCTGTTCCAGAGTGACCCCTGAACACCGAACAGCCTGTGTGCAGAAGATGGATGGAATAGATCAAGAATCTTTACAGGTGCTTTGTTGCAACAATTCTGTGCTTCCAGAACATAATTTAAAAAGTCGGGATGATATTTTTATCACAATTTGTCTGAACTATTTGGTAATTTACCAAATCCAGCAATATTTTTTAGGACAATGTAACCAATTTTGTCTTAGGGAGTTTCTATCGGACACAGAGCTCCCACACTTGTCTTCAGCTACGTTGGAAATTCAATACCGGATTTCAATCCTGAACTGATCCGCACATGACTGTGGAAATGTGGGAAATTCAATCGGACCTCTGTGAGATGAAAGTCAATTTTACTCAGGACAGATGGCACTGCAAAGAGAGCCCGAACCCCAGGGGTACAGTTCGCCTGCTCATTGCTCATCACTTGCAAACATTATACTCGTTTATACAGTCAGGATTATTATTGTCTACATAGCAATCAAAATGGACAGGACGTTTCCATTCACACCTCACTGCGATCTGTGTCGTGAGCTTTTCTGGCTCTGAGTACTGACCATTTTTTTGTTTCCTGAGGTTATAAATGTCAAATTTCTCCCTGCTCAGACAATGTTGTCTTCTTCTCCGACTTCCACAGATCTTTTTCACTTCATCTTTTGTGGTGCGGATAAACGTATGAATGAACCTGTTATCAGCGGGGATCTCTCTGTTCTTAATGAGTTCATTCCAGTCAGATGGTACGCTATCAATAACATGCCTTTTCAGAAACTTCTTATAACTTTGACTTACAAATTCACAAAAGCACTTGATCTCCCTAACCTTCGAGTTCACCTTGACATGTTGCTCAGAGCTACCGTACACTTCTCCCCCCACGAGCATCAGACAGTTTCTGTACACCATGATCTTCCTCAGCTCCACCGAGGAGCGGAAGGTCTTCACAGTCCAGTCTCCTCTCTTGGCTGTCATGTTCTGCTGTCTGTTGCCTCCCAGGTAATAGGTTCCACACACCTGATGCTGAGAGCTCACTGTGTGAGCCCCCAGCAGGAGCAGAACGAGAGCCATCTTCACCACCATCTTGTCCTGGCTGAAAAACACACATTTCAAAAGCATGAGCCCCCTGTAAGTGGAAGGACAGGCGAAGAGCTGAGCTCACTCTCTCCCTGCAATCTACAGCAGGGGCTCAGCTCGGTCCCCTCTCCCCTGTGATACTCAGGGTTTCTAACGCTTAGGAAAGTGTTTGTGTCACACAGAGCAACAATGAACCATCCTGTATCACCAAGAACACATCTCAGAGCTCAGAAAGGCCCAAACAAAGAAATATGAAGAAAACGCGTGTATATCTATCAGACACAGCACTCCTGCACAGACACAGAGAGCACAGTGACAAGATACCTGTCTGTTAGACACATACTCCTGCAAAGACACACAGAGCACAGTGACAAGACACCTGTCTGTCAGACACAGAGCTTCTGCACAGACACACAGAGCACAGTGACAAGACACTTGTCTGTCAGACACACAGCTCCTGCACAGACACACAGAGCACAGTGACAAGACACCTGTCTATCAGACACAGAGCTTCTGCACAGACACACAGAGCACAGTGACAAGACACCTGTCTGTCAGACACACAGCTCCTGCACAGACACACAGAGCACAGTGACAAGACACCTGTCTATCAGACACACACTCCTGCACAGACACACAGAGCACAGTGACAAGACACCTGTCTATCAGACACAGAGCTTCTGCACAGACACACAGAGCACAGTGACAAGACACCTGTCTGTCAGACACACACTCCTGCACAGACACACAGAGCACAGTGACAAGACACCTGTCTATCAGACACACACTCCTGCACAGACACACAGAGCACAGTGACAAGACACCTGTCTGTCAGACACAGAGCTTCTGCACAGACACACAGAGCACAGTGACAAGACACCTGTCTATCAGACACAGAGCTCCTGCACAGACACACAGAGCACAGTGACAAGACACCTGTCTATCAGAAACACACTCCTGCACAGACACACAGAGCACAGTGACAAGACACCTGTCTATCAGACACACAGCTCCTGCACAGACACACAGAGCACAGTGACAAGACACCTGTCTATCAGACACACACTCCTGCACAGACACACAGAGCACAGTGACAAGATACCTGTCTATCAGACACACACTCCTGCACAGACACACAGAGCACAGTGACAAGACACCTGTCTATCAGACACAGAGCTTCTGCACAGACACACAGAGCACAGTGACAAGACACCTGTCTGTCAGACACAGCACTCCTGCACAGACACACAGAGCACAGTGACAAGACACCTGTCTGTCAGACACACAGCTCCTGCACAGACACACAGAGCACAGTGACAAGATACCTGTCTATCAGACACAGAGCTCCTGCACAGACACACAGAGCACAGTGACAAGACACCTGTCTGTCAGACACACAGCTCCTGCACAGACACACAGAGCACAGTGACAAGACACCTGTCTGTCAGACACACAGCTTCTGCACAGACACACAGAGCACAGTGACAAGACACCTGTCTGTCAGACACACACTCCTGCACAGACACACAGAGCACAGTGACAAGACACCTGTCTGTCAGACACAGAGCTTCTGCACAGACACACAGAGCACAGTGACAAGACACCTGTCTATCAGACACACACTCCTGCACAGACACACAGAGCACAGTGACAAGACACCTGTCTATCAGACACAGAGCTTCTGCACAGACACACAAGGCACAGTGACAAGACACCTGTCTATCAGACACACAGCTCCTGCACAGACACACAGAGCACAGTGACAAGACACCTGTCTGTCAGACACACAGCTCCTGCACAGACACACAGAGCACAGTGACAAGACACCTGTCTGTCAGACACACAGCTTCTGCACAGACACACAGAGCACAGTGACAAGACACCTGTCTATCAGACACACACTCCTGCACAGACACACAGAGCACAGTGACAAGACACCTGTCTGTCAGACACAGAGCTTCTGCACAGACACACAGAGCACAGTGACAAGACACCTGTCTATCAGACACACAGCTCCTGCACAGACACACAGAGCACAGTGACAAGACACCTGTCTATCAGACACACACTCCTGCACAGACACACAGAGCACAGTGACAAGACACCTGTCTGTCAGACACAGAGCTTCTGCACAGACACACAGAGCACAGTGACAAGACACCTGTCTATCAGACACAGAGCTCCTGCACAGACACACAGAGCACAGTGACAAGACACCTGTCTATCAGACACACACTCCTGCACAGACACACAGAGCACAGTGACAAGACACCTGTCTATCAGACACACAGCTCCTGCACAGACACACAGAGCACAGTGACAAGACACCTGTCTATCAGACACACACTCCTGCACAGACACACAGAGCACAGTGACAAGATACCTGTCTATCAGACACACACTCCTGCACAGACACACAGAGCACAGTGACAAGACACCTGTCTATCAGACACAGAGCTTCTGCACAGACACACAGAGCACAGTGACAAGACACCTGTCTGTCAGACACAGCACTCCTGCACAGACACACAGAGCACAGTGACAAGACACCTGTCTGTCAGACACACAGCTCCTGCACAGACACACAGAGCACAGTGACAAGATACCTGTCTATCAGACACAGAGCTCCTGCACAGACACACAGAGCACAGTGACAAGACACCTGTCTGTCAGACACACAGCTCCTGCACAGACACACAGAGCACAGTGACAAGACACCTGTCTGTCAGACACACAGCTTCTGCACAGACACACAGAGCACAGTGACAAGACACCTGTCTGTCAGACACACACTCCTGCACAGACACACAGAGCACAGTGACAAGACACCTGTCTGTCAGACACAGAGCTTCTGCACAGACACACAGAGCACAGTGACAAGACACCTGTCTATCAGACACACACTCCTGCACAGACACACAGAGCACAGTGACAAGACACCTGTCTATCAGACACAGAGCTTCTGCACAGACACACAGAGCACAGTGACAAGACACCTGTCTATCAGACACACAGCTCCTGCACAGACACACAGAGCACAGTGACAAGACACCTGTCTGTCAGACACACAGCTCCTGCACAGACACACAGAGCACAGTGACAAGACACCTGTCTGTCAGACACACAGCTTCTGCACAGACACACAGAGCACAGTGACAAGACACCTGTCTATCAGACACACACTCCTGCACAGACACACAGAGCACAGTGACAAGACACCTGTCTGTCAGACACAGAGCTTCTGCACAGACACACAGAGCACAGTGACAAGACACCTGTCTATCAGACACACAGCTCCTGCACAGACACACAGAGCACAGTGACAAGACACCTGTCTATCAGACACACACTCCTGCACAGACACACAGAGCACAGTGACAAGACACCTGTCTGTCAGACACAGAGCTTCTGCACAGACACACAGAGCACAGTGACAAGACACCTGTCTATCAGACACACACTCCTGCACAGACACACAGAGCACAGTGACAAGACACCTGTCTATCAGACACACACTCCTGCACAGACACACAGAGCACAGTGACAAGACACCTGTCTATCAGACACACACTCCTGCACAGACACACAGAGCACAGTGACAAGACACCTGTCTGTCAGACACAGAGCTCCTGCACAGACACACAGAGCACAGTGACAAGACACCTGTCTGTCAGACACAGAGCTCCTGCACAGACACACAGAGCACAGTGACAAGACACCTGTCTATCAGACACACACTCCTGCACAGACACACAGAGCACAGTGACAAGATACCTGTCTGTCAGACACAGAGCTCCTGCACAGACACACAGAGCACAGTGACAAGACACCTGTCTGTCAGACACAGAGCTCCTGCACAGACACACAGAGCACAGTGACAAGACACCTGTCTGTCAGACACACAGCTTCTGCACAGACACACAGAGCACAGTGACAAGACACCTGTCTGTCAGACACACAGCTCCTGCACAGACACACAGAGCACAGTGACAAGACACCTGTCTATCAGACACAGAGCTTCTGCACAGACACACAGAGCACAGTGACAAGACACCTGTCTATCAGACACAGAGCTTCTGCACAGACACACAGAGCACAGTGACAAGACACCTGTCTATCAGACACACACTCCTGCACAGACACACAGAGCACAGTGACAAGATACCTGTCTATCAGACACACACTCCTGCACAGACACACAGAGCACAGTGACAAGACACCTGTCTATCAGACACACACTCCTGCACAGACACACAGAGCACAGTGACAAAACACCTGTCTCTCGGACACAGAGCTCCTGCAGACACACAGAGCACAGTGACAAGACACCTGTCTGTCAGACACAGAGCTCCTGCACAGACACACAGAGCACAGTGACAAGACACCTGTCTGTCAGACACACAGCTCCTGCACAGACACACAGAGCACAGTGACAAGATACCTGTCTATCAGACACAGAGCTTCTGCACAGACACACAGAGCACAGTGACAAGACACCTGTCTGTCAGACACACAGCTCCTGCACAGACACACAGAGCACAGTGACAAGACACCTGTCTATCAGACACACACTCCTGCACAGACACACAGAGCACAGTGACAAGACACCTGTCTATCAGACACACACTCCTGCACAGACACACAGAGCACAGTGACAAGACACCTGTCTATCAGACACACACTCCTGCACAGACACACAGAGCACAGTGACAAGACACCTGTCTGTCAGACACAGCACTCCTGCACAGACACACAGAGCACAGTGACAAGACACCTGTCTATCAGACACACACTCCTGCACAGACACACAGAGCACAGTGACAAGACACCTGTCTATCAGACACAGAGCTCCTGCACAGACACACAGAGCACAGTGACAAGACACCTGTCTATCAGACACACACTCCTGCACAGACACACAGAGCACAGTGACAAGACACCTGTCTATCAGACACACACTCCTGCACAGACACACAGAGCACAGTGACAAGACACCTGTCTATCAGACACACACTCCTGCACAGACACACAGAGCACAGTGACAAGACACCTGTCTATCAGACACAGAGCTTCTGCACAGACACACAGAGCACAGTGACAAGACACCTGTCTGTCAGACACAGCACTCCTGCACAGACACAGAGCACAGTGACAAGACACCTGTCTATCAGACACACAGCTCCTGCACAGACACACAGAGCACAGTGACAAGACACCTGTCTATCAGACACACACTCCTGCACAGACACACAGAGCACAGTGACAAGACACCTGTCTATCAGACACACACTCCTGCACAGACACACAGAGCACAGTGACAAGACACCTGTCTATCAGACACACACTCCTGCACAGACACACAGAGCACAGTGACAAGACACCTGTCTATCAGACACAGAGCTTCTGCACAGACACACAGAGCACAGTGACAAGACACCTGTCTGTCAGACACAGCACTCCTGCACAGACACAGAGCACAGTGACAAGACACCTGTCTATCAGACACACAGCTCCTGCACAGACACACAGAGCACAGTGACAAGACACCTGTCTGTCAGACACAGCACTCCTGCACAGACACACAGAGCACAGTGACAAGACACCTGTCTATCAGACACACACTCCTCCACAGACACACAGAGCACAGTGACAAGATACCTGTCTGTCAGACACACACTCCTGCACAGACACACAGAGCACAGTGACAAGACACCTGTCTGTCAGACACACAGCTTCTACACAGACACACAGAGCACAGTGACAAGATACCTGTCTGTCAGACACACACTCCTGCACAGACACACAGAGCACAGTGACAAGACACCTGTCTATCAGACACACACTCCTGCACAGACACACAGAGCACAGTGACAAGACACCTGTCTGTCAGACACACAGCTTCTGCACAGACACACAGAGCACAGTGACAAGACACCTGTCTATCAGACACACACTCCTGCACAGACACACAGAGCACAGTGACAAGACACCTGTCTATCAGACACACACTCCTGCACAGACACACAGAGCACAGTGACAAGACACCTGTCTATCAGACACAGAGCTCCTGCACAGACACACAGAGCACAGTGACAAGACACCTGTCTGTCAGACACAGAGCTTCTGCACAGACACACAGAGCACAGTGACAAGACACCTGTCTATCAGACACACAGCTCCTGCACAGACACACAGAGCACAGTGACAAGACACCTGTCTGTCAGACACACACTCCTGCACAGACACACAGAGCACAGTGACAAGACACCTGTCTGTCAGACACACAGCTCCTGCACAGACACACAGAGCACAGTGATAAGACACCTGTCTATCAGACACACACTCCTGCACAGACACACAGAGCACAGTGACAAGACACCTGTCTGTCAGACACACACTCCTGCACAGACACACAGAGCACAGTGACAAGACACCTGTCTGTCAGACACACAGCTCCTGCACAGACACACAGAGCACAGTGACAAGACACCTGTCTGTCAGACACAGCACTCCTGCACAGACACACAGAGCACAGTGACAAGACACCTGTCTATCAGACACAGAGCTTCTGCACAGACACACAGAGCACAGTGACAAGACACCTGTCTATCAGACACACACTCCTGCACAGACACACAGAGCACAGTGACAAGACACCTGTCTATCAGACACAGAGCTTCTGCACAGACACACAGAGCACAGTGACAAGACACCTGTCTGTCAGACACAGCACTCCTGCACAGACACACAGAGCACAGTGACAAGACACCTGTCTATCAGACACAGAGCTTCTGCACAGACACACAGAGCACAGTGACAAGACACCTGTCTATCAGACACACACTCCTGCACAGACACACAGAGCACAGTGACAAGATACCTGTCTATCAGACACACACTCCTGCACAGACACACAGAGCACAGTGACAAGACACCTGTCTATCAGACACAGAGCTCCTGCACAGACACACAGAGCACAGTGACAAGACACCTGTCTGTCAGACACAGAGCTTCTGCACAGACACACAGAGCACAGTGACAAGACACCTGTCTATCAGACACACAGCTCCTGCACAGACACACAGAGCACAGTGACAAGACACCTGTCTGTCAGACACACACTCCTGCACAGACACACAGAGCACAGTGACAAGACACCTGTCTGTCAGACACACAGCTCCTGCACAGACACACAGAGCACAGTGACAAGACACCTGTCTATCAGACACACACTCCTGCACAGACACACAGAGCACAGTGACAAGACACCTGTCTGTCAGACACACACTCCTGCACAGACACACAGAGCACAGTGACAAGACACCTGTCTATCAGACACAGAGCTTCTGCACAGACACACAGAGCACAGTGACAAGACACCTGTCTGTCAGACACAGCACTCCTGCACAGACACACAGAGCACAGTGACAAGTAACCTGTCTATCAGACACAGAGCTTCTGCACAGACACACAGAGCACAGTGACAAGACACCTGTCTATCAGACACACAGCTCCTGCACAGACACACAGAGCACAGTGACAAGACCCCTGTCTATCAGACACACAGCTCCTGCACAGACACACAGAGCACAGTGACAAGACACCTGTCTATCAGACACACAGCTCCTGCACAGACACACAGAGCACAGTGACAAGACACCTGTCTATCAGACACAGAGCTCCTGCACAGACACACAGAGCACAGTGACAAGACACCTGTCTATCAGACACACACTCCTGCACAGACACACAGAGCACAGTGACAAGACACTTGTCTGTCAGACACAGAGCTTCTGCACAGACACACAGAGCACAGTGACAAGACACCTGTCTATCAGACACACACTCCTGCACAGACACAGAGCACAGTGACAAGACACCTGTCTATCAGACACACAGCTCCTGCACAGACACACAGAGCACAGTGACAAGACACCTGTCTATCAGACACACACTCCTGCACAGACACACAGAGCACAGTGACAAGACACCTGTCTGTCAGACACAGCACTCCTGCACAGACACACAGAGCACAGTGACAAGACACCTGTCTGTCAGACACACACTCCTGCACAGACACACAGAGCACAGTGACAAGACACCTGTCTATCAGACACACAGCTCCTGCACAGACACACAGAGCACAGTGACAAGACACCTGTCTGTCAGACACAGAGCTTCTGCACAGACACACAGAGCACAGTGACAAGACACCTGTCTGTCAGACACAGCACTCCTGCACAGACACACAGAGCACAGTGACAAGACACCTGTTTATAAGACTGTAATCATTCTAGAGAAGATGAATCAGTTGCTGTCTTGAAAGGAGGCACTTCTGTACACAAAGGGCAGTAGGAGTCTGGAACAAGCCACATGGTCATGCTGTTGAACCTGATATCCTGGATTCTTTCAGGACAGCTGGATATGATCCAGGATCAATTGGCTACTAGTGACCAAACCGGCCATATGGGCTGAGCAGTTCCTCTCGTGTGTGCCTGTTCTGAAGCTCCTATCTGCCTTGACTGTCCTGAAAGTGCCTCCCACTCTTGTTTGGGTGCAGACTCTGAGTAAAGGCTTCTCTCTGTACAGTACCTGCTGTTGTCTGTTGCCACAGCAGCACAGGAGTGTTCTCTGGGGCTGGTGGTCCGCACGTCTCCTGGCACAGCAAGACTGAGCTCTGAGTGTCCTCCCACAGTCTAGAGCCAAAGAGGAAGAACACCAGGTCCTGTTGAACACCCACTGCAAGACCTCTGTGTTTCATCAACAGATGAATTACACACCTGATCATCATTCTGTGGTTTAAAACGCTCAGATCTTCATGTTCCAGCAGTCATGGCGATGTGGTCTCGCCTGCGGGGGCTTCAGACTGCGAACTTAAGACTGTGCTGTACTAAAACACGAGAAAACTTCCGAGGCCACAGTATCTATTCATAGTTTGTACCAGTGGATGTGAGAAGGACGCTGTGGTCTGAAATGCGAGAACAAAGACCCAGATCGTTTCCTGAGGCGTGTCAGGCAGTGGATTAGAGAGCAGGTGAGGTTCACCACAGCAGTGAGCTCCCTGTTCCTCAGTGTGTCTCTCCGCACACAGCTCATCTTACTCGTGCAGAATGGACGCAGAAACCTTACCAGTCAGACGTGTCAAACATCCTTGTTATAATTGGAAACAGACATTTTGTCCCAGTAGATAAGCTCACCTGAATGGTGGGATTGAGCCCAGCAGATGGCTCAACACGCATGTAAAACAACAAACTGAAACAAAAGCTCAGGCACTATAGTTTTCCCTTCAGTTAATCTTTTAATCTGCCATTCAGCTGTCATTATTAAATAGCACAATTACCAAGTTTCACTGCTCTGTCCCAGTAGCGACACTCCTCACTGTACCGTAGTGAAGAGATATCCCAGGTACGGTGTGAGCACTCAGTCCCACTGGAGTGACACAGCTCTGTGTCGATCACCAAACCGTCTCAAACTCTGTTAGGCTACTAACTTTGAAAAAAAACACCACTAATTGGTCTGTTCCTCACGAGGTTCAGAGAAGGAGTGATTGATTTCACACACCAGGACATGAAGCAGCTGAGCCTGAAGCAAACCGAGCTGTGAAGCTCTTCCCTGACTCTGGACTGTATGAAAGAGTCTAGATCTTTAGCAGTGTGGCTGTGCTGTCGGAGCGACGCAGGGCTGTGTGGCTGTGAGTATCGAGCTCAATAAAGTCTAAATCTGCACAAGACTGTCCCACCAGTACATACAGCAGGATGTCCAGTGTCTTTATGAAGCTCCAGGTGGACCAGCTCTCACTCTGTGCCTGACCACTGGGACAGTGTGCTCAGGCCCTGCTGGAGTGACTCTCTCTCGGCTGTGGTGCTGGTGGGGTGCTCTGTGCAGTGCGCGGACACTCGCAGAGACGGGACGCTCCCTACCTGCAGCTCCTCCGGGATCCGTCTGAGTCTCCTCTTCCCAGCAGGGATGTGTCTGTTAGCAGGGGCTCAACAGAGGCTGTTAAATAGCCCCCCGGCAGGAAACCCCCACCTCAGCACTGGCCACTTACCTGGGCTTCTGCTCTCTTGCTTCTTGTGACATTAAAGTGGTTTAATGGGTTACTTCGTCTTACTTAATCTTGTGACATGTCTGCTGACATTTAGTGGGTTAATGGTTGCAAGAACAGCAGAGGACGGTCACTGTACAGACACATCCTGCAAGGGATGGAGCACGAGGTGTCCTGAGGGGGTTCTGAGCTCCGCAGGAACTCTGGACCAAGAGCAGTCGGCGTTCCGGTCTTTACATGGAGGGGGGCGGGGGTGTGGAACAATCTGCCCAGCCCTGTGTTGAAGCCGATATCCTAGCTTCTCATCAGACACAGCTGGAAGAGCTCCTCCAGTCAGGACAGGTGGCACTACTGTACACAGAGGAGGGTGGGGGGGTGGAACAAGCTGCCCAGCCCTGTTGTTGAAGCCGATATGTTGGCTTCTCACCAGACACAGCTGGATGAGCTCCTCCAGTCAGGACAGGAGGCTCTACTGTACACAGAGGGTGGTGAGGGTGTGGAACAAGCTGCCCAGCCATGTTGTTGAAGCCAATACCCCCGCTTCTCACATGACACATTTTCTGCCACTCACACAAGGGAGCTGTTTCTAATGTACCCAGCAGCACGGATGAAGTTCCCTGCGGGGAAAATAAAGTTCTTCTGAGTCTCAGTCTCCGAATCCCCCTGTCTGTTCCACGGACACTGACTGGAGCTCTGGAATCCCCTGACAGCCCTGCTCCTGTGGCTGCGGAGCTGACAATCACACAGTCAGCCGGGCTCAAGAGGTGCTGTTGTGGGCAGCCTGTACAGATGCAGCACCCACTGCACACCTCCAGGAATGTCCCTGTCTCCTGGCCCATCTTTCAGTCATTTTCACCTGATGAACTAACACTACGAGCCAAAGCACAGCGTTTCTTCCAGCGCACTGCTCTTAAACTGTGTGTTTCACTGACGCCTGGTTAACAAGGACAACTGTATCCTTGATCTGCAGAGCTGAACTGTCCTCAGAGCAGATCATGCTGAAAGGCCGGTGCTTAGAATTGGGTAACACCTGGGCAGGGCACAGTCTGTCCCCTGACTGTGACTGTGCCATAGCGCAATCATTTTGTCGTTTAAACGCAATAACGATCTCGTATAAACGCAATCCTATCCCGCATAAACAAGATCATTTTTTTTTCTTTGTGGCGATAAAATAAACTCCCTTAAATTTCCATCAGGCCAAGATAACTAGAGACACTAATACTCTCGGCCGCTGTTACACGCCCATCAAGGCGCCATATGTCTCTTTCCCTCGTCGCCATTCCGGCCAGTCAGATCACCCTCCCGTGTCCAAGCAGGAGAACGCTCCAGTGCTGCTCCCAGGAGACACAGCAAGGATACAGGTCTGCTCCGAGGCTCTCCGAGGACACATCATCCCACCTGAACGAGTCCACCTCAGTCCTCACACACCTCCAGACGAGCTGGGACATGTTTCATTCAGGACACATCTGGGCGTGACTCTGTCAACGGTGATTTCTATACTGCAGAGAAGCTTCATTCCTGCCCTCTGGAGCAGAAGGGCTGTGGAGACAGTGTGAGGGAGGACGCAGCACCGCTGAGGGACATCGACACAGCTGCAGGGTCTTCGTCTGAAGGGCTGGGAGGACAGGAGGGACAGTCTCAGGAGGGGGACAGACAAGGGGCTCCTCGTCACTTTCTAAGCTACCTCTCTGAGATGACTTCCAGGCGACCTCTTTGAATGAAGCTTAGTGTGTTTGTGGTTGGAAAGTACTGAGCACCAGCGCGCTCCTCTTACTCGCTTACAGGCAGCTAGCAAGACACACTGATGCCTGGTCTTAATTTAGCACACGTGTGAAGAGAACAAGACAAACCTGTGTTTACTTTTTTCCATGACTTCACAGCTGCATCACACACCCAGGTGCCCAGCGGTGTGAAACAGCTGGTCTGACTCTGGCCTGGGGTCCTACTCCTCACCAGGCTTGAGGGAGTTTGAAACAGACTCCTGCTGCTGCACGTGACTCCTCAGGAGGAGCAGAGAGACGAGGATCATCAGGAATAGCCACTGGGCTGAAAGAGGAATGCGGCTGTCTGAGTCAGTGCTCTCTGGAAATGTCCGTTTTCCTCACAGTGAAGCTCTTCTCAGGCCCAGACTCCTTGTGTCTCTGCATCTGCTCTCTCACAGACGAGGGCTGTGTCTCTGGGCTGCCAGGAAGCTCAGAGCTCAGAGCTCAGGTCTCCAGTGCACGAGGTCACTGTGGCCACTTGAGAAACGTGGGTTTAGCACACAGAGCTGAGGTGCTGTGATAAGGGTTTGTACACATGTTGCCTCTTCTGTTTCTAACACTTCCTCTCACACTGAGACCTCTGAGGCCGCAGTGGTATTCCAGCGATGCGATCTCATTCCTCCTTCAGTGGGGAGACAGACTGTCCGCTCTGAGGCACACAGACCCTTCCTCTGAACAGGAACTGGAACTCTAGTGCCATATGTAACCAGTGCATGTACAGATGCACTACAGAAAGCACACTGACAGGCTGCATCACAGTGTGGTATGGCAACTGCAGTGCTGCTGACCGCAAAGCCCTACAGCGGGTGGTGAAAACTGCCCAGTCCATCACCGGGGTTGCCCTCCCATCCATCCTGGACATTTATGACAGACGGTGCTTGAGGAAAGCTCTAAGCATCATCAAAGACCCCACACACCCCAGCTACAGACTGTTTGACCCTCTACCATCTGGAAAATGGTACCAGAGCATTCGGGCCGGACTACCAGACTCAGAAACAGTTTTTATCCCAACACTATCTAAATATTAAACTCTCAGCCTCTCTCACCTACGATCTGAACCCTCACAGTGCCTTCTCTCTTTATCAAAACTCAAACACACACTGAAATCTACCTCTACCTCACATGTCAAGCAGCTCACTCCCTATAATGTTCTATCCTTTATTTCATTCTGTTGATGTATGATTTTGCACAACTGATGTTGTTTTGCACATGACCTGTTACCTGCTGTTGTTTTGCACATTGCTGCTGCTGGTGCTTTGAATCAATTATATGAACTTTCATTCATAAAATTCCTTTACTAACCCAAGGATGCTGTGCACAGTGACAAAGGAAGAAACAGACAAGAATTACAATAAAAAGTAAAAGAATAAAAGAAACTAGATCATGCAGGACAGACTGTAGGACGATGAGACACAGGCCCTGGTGAAAAAGCGAGAAACAGCGACAGACACTGCTTCAATAAAATGCCGCAGGGATACACGTTTCAGACGGCAACTGTACACTCCCTCACAGCAGCTCCAGAAGACGGTGCTGATCTTCAGACTCCGAGCACATCTTACGCCACAGACAGCCCAGGCAGCACAACCGCCACTCGAGCCTGTTTTATAGTCAGACCCTCCAGAGGATGTGCATTCTGACCCTTAACCAGTCATTATTAACCAACGAGCGCCTGCAGAGAGACTTCAAGCGGCCTTTGGCGGCCTCTAGTGGCCCGTCCGGTCATTACTGTCGCCCCTCTGAGAGGGTTGAGACAATAAAACCACAGGCGGTTCGCTGGACACAGGGTTCGCTTTTCTCTCACGCTGCTCGGGCCTGTGGTCCCTGTCGGAGTCGTGACAAACACCAGCTTGTCTCTGCTGCCTCCGACAGGTCAGGTGGGGCAGGAGAAATGTGACCAGTGTGACCAGCCCTTAACACACAACCTGACGCTTTGATCCTGACACAGCCAATCAGGGTTTGACTTCAGTATCTATCACAGCACACACACACTCACACACTGACACACAGACACACACTGATACACACAGACACACACTCACACACTCACACACTCACACACTCACACACAGACACACACTGATACACACAGACACACACTCACACACTGACACACAGACACACACTGATACACACAGACACACACTGACACACACTGACACACAGAGACACACACACAGACAGAGGAACAAGTCCCGATGCCCCGAGTCTGTCCCAGCTGAGCCCCACCGCCCAGGACTGGAGTGTTGGGGTGCACTGCAGACAGCTGGGAAGAATTAACACTGACGCCCCAAATTGATGCTTAAGAAGAATCTTTATTGAAAGCAAAGCACAGCAACAGATAATATGATCCCAAAATCTCCACTACATTTTTATTCCACAACATTTTTTGTACAATTTAAAATTCTTATGTGTTCCAACATAAAAATGATCCGAATTAAACCAAACATGATCCTAATTAAAGTCACTTTATTTTACCCCCAAACCAAAAACCATCACCATCTCCAGCCCTGTCAGAACCAGTCCAGCTCCAGAGCATCTTGTAGTTACAAACAATAAGAAAAATGAGTTTCTTCTCACTCACCAACTATCAGGGTGACTGTCTATAAAGGTTTTGTGGTCCACACACCAAGAATGTTCCACAGGTTGTCACAGGACACTGTCTGCTTGTTGGCCTTTCACACTCTGAACCTCAGCTCTCAGATGTTTCAATCAAAATTCAAACCCTTCTTTTGGGAACTTCTTTTGGGAAGTCACGACAGGAAGTGATATCAGTGACCCAGGTTCCCTGTGTTCTGTGATTGGCAGCTCTCTGGTCTCTCTCCTGCAGCAGTCAGAGGACCAGAGAGCAGAGCTCTTTCACCCCCAGACATCATCAGAGAGCCGAGCTCAGAGTCGCAGCAGGGTGAGTGACCAGACTACAAGATCTCTCACAACGTTTACCAAACCCAACCGAGATCCTCTGGAGCTGAACTCTACCCTCACGTCCTTACTGATGGTGCATCTGTCCCCTTCACCATCGCACTCAGCCAGCAGTGCAAAGCTCTGATCAGAGACTGCTCTGATCCATTCTGAGCAGTGTGTACCCCAGAGGTACAGGCAGCACCCTTTAACAGGCCATCTCTCGTCGTCACTGGGCTCATCCTTTCCTAAAACTTCTATTCAGAAAGGACAGAAATCACTGCAACAAAACACCTCCTTGTATCTCTTTCAGCTGCAACATCCCAGACACATTCGGATGCCCAACGCTTTCTCCCCACCCCTGGGAATCTGAGCTGTATCAAGCATCCCGGTAAAGAAATCATCTGGAGAAGAGAAATCAGACACCTTCCTCTCCTGCAGTGATGTACAGACGTGTCCGGCTGGTGAGGAAGACACACAGACTTCACTGCTGGTCTGACTCAACACAGGGGGAGATTGAGGCCCGAGGCCACTAAACACTGAAGAAACACTCCCCAGCTGCTGTTCCCAGAGTGACCCCTGAACACTGAGCAGCCTGTGCGCAGAAGATGGATGGAATAGATCAAGAATCTTTACAGGTGCTTTGTTGCAATAATTCTGTGCTTCCAGAACATAATTTAAAAAGTCGGGATGATATTTTTATCACAATTTGTCTGAACTATTTGGTAATTTACCAAATCCAGCAATATTTTTTAGGACAATGTAACCAATTTTGTCTTAGGGAGTTTCTATCAGACACAGAGCTCCCACACTTGTCTTCAGCTACGTTGGAAATTCAATACTGGATTTCAATCCTGAACTGATCCGCACATGACTGTGGAAATGTGGGAAATTCAATCTTGGACCTCTGTGACTGATGGCACTGCAAAGAGAGCCCGAACCCCAGGGGTACAGTTCGCCTGCTCATTGCTCATCAGTTGCAAACGTGATTCCTGTTTCTACAGTCGGGATTATTGTTGTCTACATAGCAAACAAAATGGACAGGAAGCCCGTTTTCACAGGCCACTGCGATCTCTGTCTGAAGTCTTGTGACATTGTTACTGTACTGACCACTTTGTTTTCTCTTAATGTTATAAATTGTAAACTTATTGCTACTAAGGCAATTTTGTGCTTGATTCTGATTTCCACAGATCCTTGTCACTGCATCTGCTGTGGTGACAATAAATGTGTGCATGAGTCTCCCATTAATGGGGATGCATCTGCCCTGCATTTGTGCATTCCAGTTCTGTGGTACTTTATCAATAACATGCCTGTTCAGAAACCTCTCGAAGGCAGAATTCACAAATTCACAACAACACTCAATGCGCTTAACCTTCTTGTTCACATTGTAATATTCATCACGGGTGTCTTCTGACCCGTACACTATTCTGTCCACGAGCATCAGACAGTTTCCGTACACCATGATCTTCCTCAGGTCCACCGAGGAGCTGAAGGTCTTCACAGTCCAGTCTTCCCTCTTGGCTGTCATGTTCTGCTGACTGTTGCCTCCCAGGTAATAGGTTCCACACACCTGACGCTGAGAACTTACTGTGTGAGCCACCAGCAGGAGCAGAACGAGAGCCATCTTCACCACCATCTTCTCCTGGCTGAAAAACACACATTTCAAAAGCATGAGCCCCCTGTAAGTGGAAGGACAGGCAAAGAGCTGAGCTCACTCTCTCCCTGCAATCTACAGCAGGGGCTCAGCTCGGTCCCCTCTCCCCTGTGATACTCAGGGTTTCTAACGCTTAGGAAAGTGTTTGTGTCACACAGAGCAACAATGAACCATCCTGTATCACCGAGAACACATCTCAGAGCTTGTATATCTATCAGACACAGCACTCCTACACAGACACACAGAGAACAGTGACAAGACACCTGTCTATCAGAAACACACTCCTGCACAGACACACAGAGCACAGTGACAAGACACCTGTCTCTCAGACGCACAGACACACAGAGCACAGTGAAAAGACACCTGTCTGTCAGACACAGAGCTTCTGCACAGACACACAGAGCACAGTGACAAGACACCTGTCTATCAGACACACACTCCTGCACAGACACACAGAGCACAGTGACAAGACACCTGTCTGTCAGACACACACTCCTGCACAGACACACAGAGCACAGTGACAAGACACCTGTCTATCAGACACAGAGCTCCTGCACAGACACACAGAGCACAGTGACAAGACACCTGTCTCTCAGACGCACAGACACACAGAGCACAGTGACAAGACACCTATTTATAAAAATGTAATCATTCAAGAGAAGATGAATCAGATGCTTTCTTGAAAGGAGGCACTTCTGTACACAAAGGGCAGTAGGAGTCTGGAACAAGCCACATGGTCATGCTGTTGAACCTGATATCCTGGATTCTTTCAGGACAGCTGGATATGATCCAGGATCAATTGGCTACTAGTGACCGAACCGGCCATATGGGCTGAGCAGTTCCTCTCATGTGTGCCTGTTCTGAAGCTCCTATCTGCCTTGACTGTCCTGAAAGTGTCTCCCACTCTTGTTTGGGTGCAGACTCTGAGTAAAGGCTTCTCTCTGTACAGTACCGGCTGTTGTCTGTTGCCACAGCAGCACAGGAGTGTTCTCTGGGGCTGGTGGTCCGCACGTCTCCTGGCACAGCAAGACTGAGCTCTGAGTGTCCTCCCACAGTCTAGAGCCAAAGAGGAAGAACAACAGGTCCTGTTGAACACCCACTGCAAGACCTCTGTGTTTCATCTACAGATGAATTACACACCTGATCATCATTCTGTGGTTTAAAACGCTCAGATCTTCATGTTCCAGCAGTCATGGCGATGTGGTCTCGCCTGCGGGGGCTTCAGACTGCGAACTTAAGACTGTGCTGTACTAAAACACGAGAAGACTTCCGAGGCCACAGTATCTATTCATAGTTTGTACCAGTGGATGTGAGAAGGACGCTGTGGTCTGAAATGCGAGAACAAAGAGCCAGATCGTTTCCTGAGGCGTGTCAGGCAGTGGATTAGAGAGCAGGTGAGGTTCACCACAGCAGTGAGCTCCCTGTTCCTCAGTGTGTCTCTCCGCACACAGCTCATCTTACTCGTGCAGAATGGACGCAGAAACCTTACCAGTCAGACGTGTCAAACATCCTTGTTATAATTGGAAACAGACATTTTGTCCCAGTAGATAAGCTCACCTGAATGGTGGGATTGAGCCCAGCAGATGGCTCAACACGCATGTAAAACAACAAACTGAAACAAAAGCTCAGGCACTATAGTTTTCCCTTCAGTTAATCTTTTAATCTGCCATTCAGCTGTCATTATTAAATAGCACAATTACCAAGTTTCACTGCTCTGTCCCAGTAGCGACACTCCTCACTGTACCGTAGTGAAGAGATATCCCAGGTACGGTGTGAGCACTCAGTCCCACTGGAGTGACACAGCTCTGTGTCGATCACCAAACCGTCTCAAACTCTGTTAGGCTACTAACTTTGAAAAAAAACACCACTAATTGGTCTGTTCCTCACGAGGTTCAGAGAAGGAGTGATTGATTTCACACACCAGGACATGAAGCAGCTGAGCCTGAAGCAAACCGAGCTGTGAAGCTCTTCCCTGACTCTGGACTGTATGAAAGAGTCTAGATCTTTAGCAGTGTGGCTGTGCTGTCGGAGCGACGCAGGGCTGTGTGGCTGTGAGTATCGAGCTCAATAAAGTCTAAATCTGCACAAGACTGTCCCACCAGTACATACAGCAGGATGTCCAGTGTCTTTATGAAGCTCCAGGTGGACCAGCTCTCACTCTGTGCCTGACCACTGGGACAGTGTGCTCAGGCCCTGCTGGAGTGACTCTCTGTCTCTCTCTCAGCTGTGGTGCTGGTGGGGTGCTCTGTGCAGCACGCGGACACTCGCAGAGACGGGACGCTCCCTACCTGCAGCTCCTCCGGGATCCGTCTGAGTCTCCTCTTCCCAGCAGGGATGTGTCTGTTAGCAGGGGCTCAACAGAGGCTGTTAAATAGCCCCTCGGCAGGAAACCCCCACCTCAGCACTGGCCACTTACCTGGGCTTCTGCTCTCTTGCTTCTTGTGACATTAAAGTGGTTTAATGGGTTACTTCGTCTTACTTAATCTTGTGACATGTCTGCTGACATTTAGTGGGTTAATGGTTGCAAGAACAACAGAGAACGGTCGCTGTACAGACACATCCTGCAAGGGATGGAGCACGAGGTGTCCTGAGGGGGTTCTGAGCTCCGCAGAAACTCTGGACCAAGAGCAGTCGGCGTTCCGGTCTTTACATGGAGGGGGGCGGGGGTGTGGAACAATCTGCCCAGCCATGTTGTTGAAGCCAATGCCCTGGTTTCTCTCCAGACACAGCTGGGTGAGCTCCTCCAGTCAGGACAGGTGGCACTACTGTACACAGAGGAGGGTGGGGGTGTGGAACAAGCTGCCCAGCCATGTTGTTGAAGCCAATACCCCCGCTTCTCACATGACACATTTTCTGCCACTCACACAAGGGAGCTGTTTCTAATGTACCCAGCAGCACGGATGAAGTTCCCTGCGGGGAAAATAAAGTTCTTCTGAGTCTCAGTCTCCGAATCCCCCTGTCTGTTCCACGGACACTGACTGGAGCTCTGGAATCCCCTGACAGCCCTGCTCCTGTGGCTGCGGAGCTGACAATCACACAGTCAGCCGGGCTCAAGAGGTGCTGTTGTGGGCAGCCTGTACAGATGCAGCACCCACTGCACACCTCCAGGAATGTCCCTGTCTCCTGGCCCATCTTTCAGTCATTTTCACCTGATGAACTAACACTACGAGCCAAAGCACAGCGTTTCTTCCAGCGCACTGCTCTTAAACTGTGTGTTTCACTGACGCCTGGTTAACAAGGACAACTGTATCCTTGATCTGCAGAGCTGAACTGTCCTCAGAGCAGATCATGCTGAAAGGCCGGTGCTTAGAATTGGGTAACACCTGGGCAGGGCACAGTCTGTCCCCTGACTGTGACTGTGCCATAGCGCAATCATTTTGTCGTTTAAACGCAATAACGATCTCGTATAAACGCAATCCTATCCCGCATAAACAAGATCATTTTTTTTTCTTTGTGGCGATAAAATAAACTCCCTTAGATTTCCATCAGGCCAAGATAACTAGAGACACTAATACCCTCGGCCGCTGTTACACGCCCATCAAGGCGCCATATCTCTCTTTCCCTCGTCGCCATTCCGGCCAGTCGGATCACCCTCCCGTGTCCAAGCAGGAGAACGCTCCAGTGCTGCTCCCAGGAGACACAGCAAGGATACAGGTCTGCTCTGAGGCTCTCCGAGGACACATCATCCCACCTGAACGAGTCCACCTCAGTCCTCACACACCTCCAGACGAGCTGGGACATGTTTCATTCAGGACACATCTGGGCGTGACTCTGTCAACGGTGATTTCTATACTGCAGAGAAGCTTCATTCCTGCCCTCTGGAGCAGAAGGGCTTTGGAGACAGTGTGAGGGAGGACGCAGCACCGCTGAGGGACATCGACACAGCTGCAGGGTCTTCGTCTGAAGGGCTGTGAGGACAGGAGGGACAGTCTCAGGAGGGGGACAGACAAGGGGCTCCTCGTCACTTTCTAAGCTACCTCTCTGAGATGACTTCCAGGCGACCTCTTTGAATGAAGCTTAGTGTGTTTGTGGTTGGAAAGTACTGAGCACCAGCGCGCTCCTCTTACTCGCTTACAGGCAGCTAGCAAGACACGCTGATGCCTGGTCTTAATTTAGCACACGTGTGAATAGAACAAGACAAACCTGTGTTTACTTTTTTCCATGACTTCACAGCTGCATCACACACCCAGGTGCCCAGCGGTGTGAAACAGCTGGTCTGACTCTGGCCTGGGGTCCTACTCCTCACCAGGCTTGAGGGAGTTTGAAACAGACTCGTGCTGCTGCACGTGACTCCTCAGGAGGAGCAGAGAGACGAGGATCATCAGGAATAGCCACTGGGCTGAAAGAGGAATGTGGCTGTCTGAGTCAGTGCTCTCTGGAAATCTCCGTTTTCCTCACAGTGAAGCTCTTCTCAGGCCCAGACTCCTTGTGTCTCTGCATCTGCTCTCTCACAGACGAGGGCTGTGTCTCTGGGCTGCCAGGAAGCTCAGAGCTCAGAGCTCAGGTCTCCAGTGCACGAGGTCACTGTGGCCACTTGAGAAACGTGGGTTTAGCACACAGAGCTGAGGTGCTGTGATAAGGGCTTGTACACATGTTGCCTCTTCTGTTTCTAACACTTCCTCTCACACTGAGACCTCTGAGGCCGCAGTGGTATTCCAGCGATGCGATCTCATTCCTCCTTCAGTGGGGAGACAGACTGTCCGCTCTGAGGCACACAGACCCTTCCTCTGAACAGGAACTGGAACTCTAGTGCCATATGTAACCAGTGCATGTACAGATGCACTACAGAAAGCACACTGACAGGCTGCATCACAGTGTGGTATGGCAACTGCAGTGCTGCTGACCGCAAAGCCCTACAGCGGGTGGTGAAAACTGCCCAGTCCATCACCGGGGTTGCCCTCCCATCCATCCTGGACATTTATGACAGACGGTGCTTGAGGAAAGCTCTAAGCATCATCAAAGACCCCACACACCCCAGCTACAGACTGTTTGACCCTCTACCATCTGGAAAATGGTACCAGAGCATTCGGGCCGGACTACCAGACTCAGAAACAGTTTTTATCCCAACACTATCTAAATATTAAACTCCCAGCCTCTCTCACCTACGATCTGAACCCTCACAGTGCCTTCTCTCTTTATCAAAACTCAAACACACACTGAAATCTACCTCTGCCTCACATGTCAAGCAGCTCACTCCCTATAATGTTCTATCCTTTATTTCATTCTGTTGATGTATGATTTTGCACAACTGATGTTGTTTTGCACATGACCTGTTACCTGCTGTTGTTTTGCACATTGCTGCTGCTGGTGCTTTGAATCAATTATATGAACTTTCATTCATAAAATTCCTTTACTAACCCAAGGATGCTGTGCACAGTGACAAAGGAAGAAACAGACAAGAATTACAATAAAAAGTAAAAGAATAAAAGAAACTAGATCATGCAGGACAGACTGTAGGACGATGAGACACAGGCCCTGGTGAAAAAGCGAGAAACAGCGACAGACACTGCTCCAATAAAATGCCGCAGGGATACACGTTTCAGACGGCAACTGTACACTCCCTCACAGCAGCTCCAGAAGACGGTGCTGATCTTCAGACTCCGAGCACATCTTACGCCACAGACAGCCCAGGCAGCACAACCGCCACTCGAGCCTGTTTTATAGTCAGACCCTCCAGAGGATGTGCATTCTGACCCTTAACCAGTCATTATTAACCAACGAGCGCCTGCAGAGAGACTTCAAGCGGCCTTTGGCGGCCTCTAGTGTCGGTATGCACTGCAGACAGCAGGAAAGAATTAACACTGACGCCCCAAATTGATGCTTAAGAAGAATCTTTATTGAAAGCAAAGCACAGCAACAGCTAACATGATCTCAAAATCTCCACTACATTTTTATTCCAAACATTTTTTGCACAATTTAAAATTCTTATATGTTCCAGCATATAATGATCCCAATTAAACCAAACATGATCCTAATTTAAAGTCACTTCATTTTTCCCCCAAACCCAAAAACCATCACCACCTCCAGCCCTGTCCAGCTCCAGAGCATCTCGTAGTTACAAACAATAAGAAAAATGAGTTTCTTCTCACTCACCAGCTGTCAGGGTGACAGTCTATAAAGGTTTTGTGGTCCACACACCAAGAATGTTCCACAGGTTGTCACAGGACACTGTCTGCTTGTTGGCCTTTCACACTCTGAACCTCAGCTCTCAGATGTTTCAATCAAAATTCAAACCCTTCTTTTGGGAACTTCTTTTGGGAAGTCACGACAGGAAGTGACGTCAGTGACCCAGGTTCCCTGTGTTCTGTGATTGGCAGTTCTCTGGTCTCTCTCCTGCAGCAGTCAGAGGACCAGAGAGCAGAGCTCTTTCACCCCCAGACATCATCAGAGAGCCGAGCTCAGAGTCGCAGCAGGGTGAGTGAACAGACTACAAGATCTCTCACAACGTTTACCAAACCCAACCGAGATCCTCTGGAGCTGAACTCTACCCTCACGTCCTTACTGATGGTGCATCTGTCCCCTTCGCCAGCGCACTCAGCCAGCAGTGCAAAGCTCTGATCAGAGACTGCTCTGATCCATTCTGAGCAGTGTGTACCCCAGAGGTACAGGCAGCACCCTTTAACAGGCCATCTCTCGTCGTCACTGGGCTCATCCTTTCCTAAAACTTCTATTCAGAAAGGACAGAAATCACTGCAACAAAACACCTCCTTGTATCTCTTTCAGCTGCAACATCCCAGACACATTCGGATGCCCAACGCTTTCTCCCCACCCCTGAGAATCTGAGCTGTATCAAGCATCCCGGTAAAGAAATCATCTGGAGAAGAGAAATCAGACACCTTCCTCTCCTGCAGTGATGTACAGACGTGTCCGACCGGTGAGGACGACACACAGGCTTCACTGCTGGTCTGACTCAACACAGGGGGAGATTGAGGCCCGAGGCCACTAAACACTGAAGAAACACTCCCCACCTGCTGTTCCCAGAGTGACCCCTGAACACTGAGCAGCCTGTGTGCAGAAGATGGATGGAATAGATCAAGAATCTTTACAGGTGCTTTGTTGCAATAATTCTGTGCTTCCAGAACATAATTTAAAAAGTCGGGATGATATTTTTATCACAATTTCTCTGAACTATTTGGTAATTTACCAAATCCAGCAATATTTTTTAGGACAATGTAACCAATTTTGTCTTAGGGAGTGTCTATCAGACACAGAGCTCCCACACTTGTCTTCAGCTACTTTGGAAATTCAATACCGGATTTCAATCCTGAACTGATCCGCACATGACTGTGGAAATGTGGGAAATTCAATCTTGGACCTCTGTGACTGATGGCACTGCAAAGAGAGCCCGAACCCCAGGGGTACAGTTCGCCTGCTCATTGCTCATCACTTGCAGACCTTATACTTGTTTATACAGTCGGGATTATTGTTGTCTACATAGCAAACAAAATGGACAGGAAGCCCGTTTTCACAGGCCACTGCGATCTCTGTCTTACGTCTTTTGGCATTGTTACTGTACTGACCACTTTGTTTTCTCTCAATGTTATAAATTGTAAACTTATTCCTACTAAGGCAATTTTGTGCTTGATTCCGATTTCCACAGATCCTTCTCACTGCATCTGCTGTGGTGACAATAAATGTGTGCATGAGTCTCCCATTAATGGGGATGCATCTGTCCTGCATTTGTGCATTCCAGTTCTGTGGTACTTTATCAATAACATGCCTGTTCAGAAACCTCTCGGAGGCAGAATTCACAAATTCACAACAACACTCAATGCGCTTAACCTTCTTGTTCACATTGTAATATTCATCACGGGTGTCTTCTGACCCGTACACTATTCTGTCCACGAGCATCAGACAGTTTCCGTACACCATGATCTTCCTCAGGTCCACCGAGGAGCGGAAGGTCTTCACAGTCCAGTCTTCCCTCTTGGCTGTCATGTTCTGCTGATTCTTGCCTTCAAGGTAATAGGTTCCACACAGCTTATGCTGAGAGCTCACTGTGTGAGCCCCCAGCAGGAGCAGAACGAGAGCCATCTTCACCACCATCTTCTCCTGGCTGAAAAACACACATTTCCAAAGCATGAGCCCCCTGTAAGTGGAAGGACAGGCGAAGAGCTGAGCTCACTCTCTCCCTGCAATCTACAGCAGGGGCTCAGCTCGGTCCCCTCTCCCCTGTGATACTCAGGGTTTCTGACGCTTAGGAAAGTGTTTGTGTCACACAGAGCAACAGTGAACCATCCTGTATCACCGAGAACAAATCTCAGAGCTCAGAAAGGCCCAAACAAAGAAATATGAAGAAAACGTGTGTATATCTATCAGACACAGCACTCCTGCACAGACACAGAGAGCACAGTGACAAGACACCTGTCTGTCAGACACAGAGCTCCTGCACAGACACACAGAGCACAGTGACAAGACACCTGTCTATCAGACACACACTCCTGCACAGACACACAGAGCACAGTGACAAGACACCTGTCTATCAGACACAGAGCTCCTGCACAGACACACAGAGCACAGTGACAAGACACCTGTCTATCAGACACAGAGCTCCTGCACAGACACACAGAGCACAGTGACAAGACACTTGTCTATCAGACACACACTCCTGCACAGACACACAGAGCACAGTGACAAGACACCTGTCTATCAGACACACAGCTCCTGCACAGACACACAGAGCACAGTGACAAGACACCTGTCTGTCAGACACACACTCCTGCACAGACACACAGATCACAGTGACAAGACACCTGTCTCTCGGACACAGAGCTCCTGCAGACACACAGAGCACAGTGACAAGACACCTGTCTATCAGACACACAGCTCCTGCACAGACACACAGAGCACAGTGACAAGACACCTGTCTATCAGACACAGAGCTCCTGCACAGACACACAGAGCACAGTGACAAGACACCTGTCTATCAGACACACAGCTCCTGCACAGACACACAGAGCACAGTGACAAGACACCTGTCTATCAGACACACACTCCTGCACAGACACACAGAGCACAGTGACAAGACACCTGTCTGTCAGACACACACTCCTGCACAGACACACAGAGCACAGTGACAAGACACCTGTCTATCAGACACAGAGCTCCTGCACAGACACACAGAGCACAGTGACAAGACACCTGTCTATCAGACACACACTCCTGCACAGACACACAGAGCACAGTGACAAGACACCTGTCTGTCAGACACAGAGCTTCTGCACAGACACACAGAGCACAGTGACAAGACACCTGTCTGTCAGACACACAGCTCCTGCACAGACACACAGAGCACAGTGACAAGACACCTGTCTATCAGACACACAGCTCCTGCACAGACACACAGAGCACAGTGACAAGACACCTGTCTATCAGACACACACTCCTGCACAGACACACAGAGCACAGTGACAAGACACCTGTCTGTCAGACACACACTCCTGCACAGACACACAGAGCACAGTGACAAGACACCTGTCTATCAGACACACAGCTTCTGCACAGACACACAGAGCACAGTGACAAGACACCTGTCTATAAGACTGTAATCATTCTAGAGAAGATGAATCAGATGCTGTCTTGAAAGGAGGCACTTCTGAACACAAAGGCGGTAGGAGTCTGGAACAAGCCACATGGTCATGATATCCTGGATTCTTTCAGGACAGCTGGATATGATCCAGGATCAATTGGCTACTAGTGACCAAACCGGCCATATGGGCTGAGCAGTTCCTCTCATGTGTGCCTGTTCTGAAGCTCCTATCTGCGTTGACTGTCCTGAAAGTGCCTCCCACTCTGGTTTGGGTGCAGACTCTGAGTAAAGGCTTCTCTCTGTACAGTACCGGCTGTTGTCTGTTGCCACGGCAGCACAGGTGTGTTCTCTGGGGCTGGTGGTCCGCACGTCTCCTGGCACAGCAAGACTGAGCTCTGAGTGTCCTCCCACAGTCTAGAGCCAAAGAGGAAGAACACCAGGTCCTGTTGAACACCCACTGCAAGACCTCTGTGTTTCATCAACAGATGAATTACACACCTGATCATCATTCTGTGGTTTAAAACGCTCAGATCTTCATGTTCCAGCAGTCACGGCGATGTGGTCTCGCCTGCGGGGGCTTCAGACTGCGAACTTAAGACTGTGCTGTACTAAAACACGAGAAAACTTCAGAGGCCACAGTATCTATTCATAGTTTGTACCAGTGGATGTGAAAAGGACGCTGTGGTCTGAAATGCGAGAACAAAGACCCAGATCGTTTCCTGAGGCATGTCAGGCAGTGGATTAGAGAGCAGGTGAGGTTCACCACAGCAGTGAGCTCCCTGTTCCTCAGTGTGTCGCTCCGCACACAGCTCATCTTACTCGTGCAGAATGGACGCACAGTGCTTGATCCACCCACACTCTTGTACGTCTTGCAGAATTGGTTCTCACACTGAATGCCTTCTTGTTCAATAACCTTTTTAATCAGCAGCTTAGTGGAGTCGCCATGGGCACCAGAATGGGACCCAGCTATGCCAATATTTTTGTCGGCTGGGTAGAAGATTGCTTCTTCACTTCCTACACTGGCTTTGTCCCTGACCTCTACAAGCGATACATCGATGATTGTGACAGTGCTGCCACGTGCTCTACTGACCAGCTTGAGCGCTTTCTGCATCATTTCACCAACTTCCACCTGTCCCTCAAATATACAGTGAACATATCTTCCACTACTCTTCCGTTTCTAGACATCAACTTCTCCATCAACTACCCCCGACTCTCCACTTCAGCCTATTACAAACCCACTGATTCACACAACTATCTCCTGTATACCTCATTTCACCCCAAACACACTAAAACTCTCCCTTTTTCACAGTTCGGCTACGACGACTCTGCAGCGACGACCCCGATTTCCAGAACCAAGCCCTCAAAATGTCTCTTTTTTCATTGACAGAGGATACCCCAGCAGTGTTATTGACAGGGCCTTCGCCTGAGCCAAAAACAGCCCTCGGACCATCAAGTCGATCAGGAACCCCCAGAATCACAATCGCATTCCTGTGGTGCTTCCCTTCCACCCAACACACTCTCTATCCCCAGGACCAGTAACGACAGCTTTCCAATCCTACAGGAGGATCCCTCCACTGGGGTCCTCATTCCTGATCACCCCATCATCTCATATCGCTGACCACCTCATCTGCATGACCTTCTTGTTCACAGCTCCCTTGACCGCCCTCAGCACTCATCCACACCAGACACTTTCCCCTGTAACAGAGCTCGCTGCATCACCTGCAAGTACACATCCACCACCACACTCATTCAAGGCCCCTCAGGACAATTCCGGATCACCCAGACAGCATCTTGTACCTCCAGCAACCTTATTTACTGTATCTCTTGCAGAAAATGCCCAGCCATCTACATTGGAGAAACAGGAAGGAGACTGGGTGATCGCTTCAGGGAACGTGTCAGGGCTGTGAGGATCAAAGATCTCTGTACAGAACTCAGTCCCACTGGAGTGTGGGTGTGGAATAATCACTGGAAATCCTCAGCTACACAGCTCTGTGTCGATCACCAAACCGTCTCAAGCTCTGTTAGGCTACTAACTTTGTAAAAACACCACTAATTAGTCTGTTCCTCACGAGGTTCAGAGAAGGAGTGATTGATTTCACACACTAGGACATGAAGCAGCTGAGCCTGAAGCAAACCGAGCTGTGAAGCTCTTCCCTGACTCTGGACTGTATGAAAGAGTCTAGATCTTTAGCAGTGTGGCTGTGCTGTCGGAGCGACGCAGGGCTGTGTGGCTGTGAGTATCGAGCTCAATAAAGTCTAAATCTGCACAAGACTGTCCCACCAGTACATACAGCAGGATGTCCAGTGTCTTTATGAAGCTCCAGGTGGACCAGCTCTCACTCTGTGCCTGACCGCTGGGACAGTGTGCTCAGGCCCTGCTGGAGTGACTCTCTCTCTCTCTCGGCTGTGGTGCTGGTGGGGTGCTCTGTGCAGCACGCAGACACTCGCAGAGACGGGACACTCCCTACCTGCAGCTCCTCCGGGATCCGTCTGAGTCTCCTCTTCCCAGCAGGGAGCTGTCTGTTAGCAGGGGCTCAACAGAGGCTGTTAAATAGCCCCCCGGCAGGAAACCCCCACCTCAGCACTGGCCACTACCTGGGCTTCTGCTCTCTTGCTTCCGGTGACATTAAAGTGGTTTAATGGGTTACTTCGTCTTACTTCCTGTGACATGTCTGCTGACATTTAGTGGGTTAATGGTTGCAAGAACAGCAGAGGACGGTCGCTGTACAGACACATCCTGCAAGGGATGGAGCACGAGGTTTCCTGAGGGGGTTCTGAGCTCCGCAGGAACTCTGGACCAAGCAGTTGTCTCCTCCCAGCCAGGACAAGGATCCTGTCTCTCTGAGGTATTAACTGAGGAGTCTGTGCTTCATGAAACAAGTCTGTGCATCGCACTGAGAAGAGGAACTGTCTCATCACAGCCAGGTGGCTCTCAGTGTGCTGCTTCACTGTGTCTGCTGTGAGCTTAGCCTGTCATTTCCACTGACGTTTCATATCCCTCCATACTCTGCCCCCTTTCAATAGCAGGATGAGATCCTGGGATCAATGAGCTACTAACAGCCCAGTGGACCAGGTGAGTCAAGTGCCCCCGTGTGCTTCCCCGTGTCCAGGCAGCGACAGTGACTGGGGCCCCTCTGGCTGCAGCGGTGGCGCTCGTTCCAGACCCTGCGCTCGCAGGGGCGTGGCTCTGTCCCGGCGGGAGCCTCTGCTCTTCACAGTTCCTCCCTTCCTCCTCTGGGTGGCGCTCCACACAGTGTCTGGACAATCCAGAGCCATGGCTCAGCGGGACACGACCCACAGAACTGGGCAGAGCAGGACAGACGTCCAGAATCGTCCCGGTGTGTTCCGATCCCGATCCCAACCCCGACCCCTGGGGGAGTCCGGCCCCGAGGCAGCAGGACACTTCCTGTAGTGTCCAGCAGGGGGCAGCGATCCGGAGGTCCGAGCTCCTGGCTCGCGGGCGGAAATGCTGACCCTGAGACTTGCTTGCCGCCTCTTTCCTGGGATCGCTCCTGGGCTCCTGACCTGAGAGGAGAGAGTGTGTCTGTTGGTGGCCACTGCACCCCCACACATGTGCCCACAAGTCTGTCAGGAGGGGGCAGTTGACAAATCTGCCCCTCCATTATCTAACTGCTTCACCCGGCCCAGGGTCAAAGGACACTGGTGGGGTACAGCCTGGACAGACCGCCAGTCTGTCATGGGCACAGACACACAGAGGCCACGAACACCAGGGCCAGTCCACCCAGGAGCCAATTAACCTACCGCACGCATTAGCACTGATAAAGGACAATCACCCGATTGAGAAGGTTTTTAATTAATTAGAGTGTAATGAATTGCTAGAGTGTGTACTTAATTTGAGATGTTTTTGGTGAAATAAAGTTTATTTGGATAGAAAAAAAATATACATACTTGAAGAGATAAGAGAGCCACCTGGGAAGTGAGATAATAATATCATTTCATGTTTTTGGATTTTTTGCAAACTATGCAGTCTAGTGTCTTGAAGTTGGCTTTGCGCTCAGATATATAAAGATGCCGCCTGTCCTTGGTCAGTAAGATAAGGGGCATGTATTCGGTAAGCTGGCTGTACGCCCAGAACATGAAAAGAACTAACTGTTGTCCAGTCTGCAACTTAGATATAATTAATTGGCATGTGTTGCTGTCTTATCATTTGTTTAGAATGTGTCATAGTAACTCTGTTTGTTTTAAGGTATGAAGGACCATCTTCAGCTACTTATTTTTGTAAGTCTGGTGGTTGCAAGCCGGACTTCCATATGCATATGAATAAAGAGACTGCTGCTTCACAGACACCTGAACTTTGTCACTTGTATCAAACAACATACTAATGGAAAAAAGAAACGCAACACCTCCTCCTCCACACTCTGGCCCTCCAAACCGCATGGAACAGGCTGAAGAGTGACTCATCAGTGAAAAGGACCTGATGCCACTGCTGACGAGTCCATCGCAGACCCTGTCTGGCCCAAGCCAGCCGGGTGTGAGCAGAGGGCCTCTGACAGGTGGCCTTGCTCTAAGGTCAGCAGCATGGAGCCTCACTGTCCTGTCACTGATGCGGGCATTGTGTCTGCCAGCAGTTTCAGCAGCAGTACGGGTGGCAGATCGGAAACGATCTCTCAGATGGACCTGTCTGATGTGTCGGTTCTGCTCTGGTGTGGTCACTCGAGGGCAACTGGATCTTGGATGGTCATCTGTCCTGCCGGTCTGCTGAAACCTTCTCCACGGTCGGGACACAGTGGAGCGGCTTAAGCTCCATAGTGTCTGGCAACGCTGGCACATGACATGCCTGCCTGCAGCATGCCAGTGGCCCTCTCCCTTGCTTCTGGTGACATTGGAGGCATTATGGAACACACAGAAAACTGATTAAGTGTGGCCTTTTTCTTGCAGTGACCTAAGCTTTGAATTAAGGCCTTTTTAAAAGTGACCTGATCAGGCATTGTTCCACCTGGACCTCGTTGGGTAAAAGTGCGCCTAACGAGCTTTCGTGTGATTGGCAAGTTGCAATGCCTCACTGCACAAGCTGTACTGCTGGTCAGAGGGCTTCAAACAAATTGACAACTCTCTGAGAAAGTACATAAGCTGTAACCATAGTATTCTCATTCCAGAAAATGTGGTGTTTCTTTTTTCCATCAGTATATATATATCAGGACTGTGAAAGGAAACCCAAACTAACTTTGCAAACATACAAACTCCACACAGGATGCACTCCAGGAACTGAGCCAGTGCTGTGACGCAGCAATGCTAACCACTGGGCCACTCCCTAGTCTAACCCTTATACAACCATACAATTAGTAACCAACTAACACATCAGGAGACTATTTCCAGAGGCTCTGGGGGCCTCTAGTGGCTGGTGCTGGTATTACAGTCTCTCTATGGACTGGCTTGTCACACAGTCCTCTTCAGGCCTCTGGCCACTGTAGGCTCATGACAAACACCACCCTGTCACTGACTGGCACCCCCAACAACAGTCACATTGGCTCCTCTTGCCCCAGGAGGAAAGAGTTCAACAGGACTGCGTTCAGCTCCCCCATAGGTGAAGAGCAAATCTGAGCTGACCTGGGACATTTCCAGGAAGAATCCCTGGATCGCAATTCGTGTAAGAGATTACCCAACCATCCCTTTTCTAACCACGTCATCCCAGCAAGCAAGGAAGGGGGACACAACAGCAGTCCATCACAGGGCACGGGCGCACACACACACATGCACGCACACACGCACGGGCACGCACGCACACACGCACGGGCACACACACACACAGGCCAGGTTTCCCAGAAGCCAATTAACCCACCAGGATGTCTTTGGATTTTGGGAGGAAACCCACAAGAACAGGGTGAGAATATAATAATAATCCTCACATTTCCATCGCGTCTGTCTGGACTCTGCACTCAGAGCTCTTTACAAGTCATTGGGATCCCCTCCACCCCCACCTGGATGATACTCCAGTTCTCTCACACACACCAGCTCTCAGTGGGAGGAGAGCAGAGTGATGGAGCCAGTTCAGAGAGGGGGGTTATTAGGAGGCCATGATGGGTAAAGGCCAGGGGGAAATTTGGGGTACCCCTACTCTTCTCAAGAGACACCCTGGGATTTTCAATGACGACAGAGAGTCGGGACCTCGGTTATACGTCTCATCTGAAGGACGGCGCCTTTTGTACAGTGTAGTGTCCCCCTCACTATACTGGGGCATTAGGACCCACACAGACTGCAGGGTGAGAGCGCCCCCTGCTGGCCCCACTAACGCCTCTCCCAGCAGCAGCCTCAGCTCTCCCAGGAGTCTCCCCTCCAGGTACTGGCCAGGCTCACACTGCTGGGCTCCAGTGGGGCTGCCAGCTGGGAGCTGCAGGGCGATATGGCTGCTCCACACTCCATACCAAGGCCCCAGCGCTGAGTGGCAGCAACATTAACCACTGCACCACTATGCCACCCAACAGATTTATACAATAAATCTTCATTCGTTTTGCTTTCACAACAGCTGGTCACACAGCTCTTTACAGAATCACACAGCAGGTGACCGTGTGAGAAAATCAAAAACCCCTCTGAAAGAGCAGAAGACTCTGGGGTCCCAGGTCCCACGGCTGACGGGGAGTGAATTCAATTAACACGCTGACTCTGGGTCTGGTCTGAGGAAAAGACTCTGTGTCGTCGTCTACAGATGTGAAAACTGAGGTTACATACAGTACGGTAAAATACAATCACTTAAAAACTCAGAAACAGCTCCGCTTTTCTATCCATTTAATTAAATACTGTAGATTAGATACTTGTTGGATATTCTCTCTCATGTAAAAGCGCTGTTTTTTCCCCTATGTTTACACTTTTCAAGAGCCAGTCAAGTCCTCGGGGACTCTGAAACTGCGGGAGGCTCGTTACTGTACCCTACTAATAAACATTAATAACCTCTGTGTGCAAAGTTTATCGTTTACGATTCAACCCTGTTTTCCTGTCTTTCCTGACTTTGAAAGCAAAACGGGATGAAACGATAAACACGGAGCAGTTCCGAAAAACACTCCTCAGCGCCATTTTGAAACCCAGCCAATCAGCTTCGAGCTTGCTGCCAAGTGCGGTCCGCGGACTTCCTGTCCCGGGTGGGCGCTGCAGCTCGTCCTTTCGTTCCGCTATCGCTCCCGGCTACACCGCAGTACAGCAGTAGAGGGCGATGTCACCCTCCTACTCGGGCCCATAACGTCAAAGCAGACTTATAGGCCAGGCGAACCAGCGCGGTCTCTGTCCGAGCGGAGTAAGGAGGCACGGGAGTTGAAAATCCAGTTTGGGACCGTTCAGACCCGAGAGCAGTAACAACCCGCCTGCTTTCACGCCTTCCTGGGGACGATACAGCTACTGTATAACTCTCCACTTCGCAGCTCGAAGGATCAAACACATTTCTAAAATTCACAGACGATCTCTGGCCAGCAGAGCTCTGTTCGCTCAGTCCAGGGGCGTCGGGCTCAGTCCAGGGGCGTTGGGCTCGGGTCTAGGGGCGCCTGGTGTCATTCAATTCTAGTCATGTTCTCAGTTATGCACTTGGCCTAATTAATTAATTAGCTAAAGAATTGTACCCCTTATACCGAGGTGCAGAGGCGATTTCCAAGTGACAGTAACAGTAATGAAGTGAATGTCCATTGTAATCAGCTGTAAAAGCCAGTAAAATCCTGTTCAATTTAGACAGATTAATTGTTCAATTAATTGTAATTGTCGGCTCTCCTGGAACTGAGTTAAAGACTCCAGAATTAAAGATTTGCAGAGCTCATTCTTAATGAAGACAGGTATCTTTCTTCTGAAAAAAAAACAAACAAACATGCATATGTGTTGTTCGCAACAAAGAACTTCAGAGGAAAGTGACGCTCTTGGAGTTGTGTTTAATTCGATACTACCTTTATCTGATCCGCCTCTGGCCTGCCGCGCCACACCGGTTCGGAACACTAGAGGGCATGTCTGACCGCTGACTATTCTGCGCTCCGGGTCCGGGGGCTTCTGTGGTCACGAGCACTGGAACAGCCTCCGCTCATATTTAGTGCGCTTTCAAAAAGTTTTTTCAGCTGTTTACCACAGAACATTTAACTTGTTCTGCTGCGGTTAACAGAAATAAAACCAGTTCACCCACGTTTTGTCACGCTTTAAATTTTTACTTTGTAGTTTTGTAGTACGATTTAGGATGTTTGAACGCAGCCTCTGAAAGCGAAGAGTGCGGTCGCTGCTGTAATAATCGCGCACAGCAGACGCGCTGGAGTTCCCCCGAGGAAATAACGCTTCCGGCATGAGGCGTCGACAACAACTCGCTGTTTCCTCCAGTCCGAATTCAAATTAGAGAGAGGAGCCGATCTGGCAGGGAGATAATCCTGCTATCTCCTTCAGTACAGCACCGTGCTCAGAGTGTCTGACTCTCCACAGTCTCTGTGTCTCTCAGTTGAGTGGGGTGTCAGAGTGTCTGACTCTCCACAGTCTCTGTGTCTCAGTTCAGTGGGGTGTCAGAGTGTCTGACTCTCCACAGTCTCTGTGTCTCTCAGTTCAGTGGGGTGTCAGAGTGTCTGACTCTCCACAGTCTCTGCGTCTCTCAGTTCAGTGGGGTGTCAGAGTGTCTGACTCTCCACAGTCTCTGTCTCAGTTCAGTGGGGTGCTCAGAGTGTCTGACTCTCCACAGTCTCTGTGTCTCTCAGTTCAGTGGGGTGCTCATAGTGTCTGACTCTCCACAGTCTCTGTGTCTCAGTTCAGTGGGGTGTCAGAGTGTCTGACTCTCCACAGTCTCTGTGTCTCAGTTCAGTGGGGTGCTCAGAGTGTCTGACTCTCCACAGTCTCTGTGTCTCAGTTCAGTGTGGTGCTCAGAGTGTCTGACTCTCCACAGTCTCTGTGTCTCTCAGTTCAGTGGGGTGCTCATAGTGTCTGACTCTCCACAGTCTCTGTGTCTCAGTTCAGTGGGGTGTCAGAGTGTCTGACTCTCCACAGTCTCTGTGTCTCTCAGTTCAGTGGGGTGCTCAGAGTGTCTGACTCTCCACAGTCTCTGTGTCTCAGTTCAGTGGGGTGCTCAGAGTGTCTGACTCTCCACAGTCTCTGTGTCTCTCAGTTCAGTGGGGTGCTCATAGTGTCTGACTCTCCACAGTCTCTGTGTCTCTCAGTTCAGTGGGGTGTCAGAGTGTCTGACTCTCCACAGTCTCTGCGTCTCTCAGTTCAGTGGGGTGTCAGAGTGTCTGACTCTCCACAGTCTCTGTCTCAGTTCAGTGGGGTGCTCAGAGTGTCTGACTCTCCACAGTCTCTGTGTCTCTCAGTTCAGTGGGGTGCTCATAGTGTCTGACTCTCCACAGTCTCTGTGTCTCAGTTCAGTGGGGTGTCAGAGTGTCTGACTCTCCACAGTCTCTGTGTCTCTCAGTTCAGTGGGGTGCTCATAGTGCCTGACTCTCCACAGTCTCTGTGTCTCAGTTCAGTGGGGTGTCAGAGTGTCTGACTCTCCACAGTCTCTGTGTCTCAGTTCAGTGGGGTGCTCAGAGTGTCTGACTCTCCACAGTCTCTGTGTCTCAGTTCAGTGTGGTGCTCAGAGTGTCTGACTCTCCACAGTCTCTGTGTCTCTCAGTTCAGTGGGGTGCTCATAGTGTCTGACTCTCCACAGTCTCTGTGTCTCTCAGTTCAGTGGGGTGTCAGAGTGTCTGACTCTCCACAGTCTCTGTGTCTCTCAGTTCAGTGGGGTGCTCAGAGTGTCTGACTCTCCACAGTCTCTGTGTCTCAGTTCAGTGGGGTGCTCAGAGTGTCTGACTCTCCACAGTCTCTGTGTCTCTCAGTTCAGTGGGGTGCTCATAGTGTCTGACTCTCCACAGTCTCTGTGTCTCTCAGTTCAGTGGGGTGTCAGAGTGTCTGACTCTCCACAGTCTCTGCGTCTCTCAGTTCAGTGGGGTGTCAGAGTGTCTGACTCTCCACAGTCTCTGTCTCAGTTCAGTGGGGTGCTCAGAGTGTCTGACTCTCCACAGTCTCTGTGTCTCTCAGTTCAGTGGGGTGCTCATAGTGTCTGACTCTCCACAGTCTCTGTGTCTCAGTTCAGTGGGGTGTCAGAGTGTCTGACTCTCCACAGTCTCTCTCAGTTCAGTGGGGTGCTCAGAGTGTCTGACTCTCCACAGTCTCTGTGTCTCAGTTCAGTGGGGTGCTCAGAGTGTCTGACTCTCCACAGTCTCTGTGTCTCTCAGTTCAGTGGGGTGCTCAGCGTGTCTGACTCTCCACAGTCTCTGTGTCTCAGTTCAGTGGGGTGCTCAGAGTGTCTGACTCTCCACAGTCTCTGTGTCTCTCAGTTCAGTGGGGTGCTCATAGTGTCTGACTCTCCACAGTCTCTGTGTCTCAGTTCAGTGGGGTGCTCAGAGTGTCTGACTCTCCACAGTCTCTGTGTCTCTCAGTTCAGTGGGGTGCTCATAGTGTCTGACTCTCCACAGTCTCTGTGTCTCTCAGTTCAGTGGGGTGCTCAGAGTGTCTGACTCTCCACAGTCTCTGTGTCTCTCAGTTCAGTGGGGTGCTCATAGTGTCTGACTCTCCACAGTCTCTGTGTCTCTCAGTTCAGTGGGGTGTCAGAGTGTCTGACTCTCCACAGTCTCTGTCTCAGTTCAGTGGGGTGCTCAGAGTGTCTGACTCTCCACAGTCTCTGTGTCTCTCAGTTCAGTGGGGTGCTCATAGTGTCTGACTCTCCACAGTCTCTGTGTCTCAGTTCAGTGGGGTGCTCATAGTGTCTGACTCTCCACAGTCTCTGCGTCTCTCAGTTCAGTGGGGTGCTCAGAGTGTCTGACGGATGAGAGCGTGACGCCGACCTGCAGGACTGAACGAGCGAGTCCGTGTCGCTCGGGCACGCGGTCCGACCGGTCTGTCACGTGACGCGCGGGCGGGGTGCGCTCGCAGGTACAGGTGGGCTGTGGCTGCTGTCTGCGGACGTGCATCGCTTTCCTGGTTTCGACTGACTTTAAACAGCAGGACAAAAAAAAAAACGAAACACGGAGTAGGCAGGACCCACGGAAGGCCGCGGACACGAGAGGGCTTGGTGTCCGACGCGGACCGAGCAGGCGACTGCAGGGATATTTTTATCCAGCTTGTTTTTTTCCTTTTTAACGGGTTGGCACAGGTCGTGCGTGAGGCTGCCGGCTGGCAGGAGTTCTCCCGGCAGGTGAGCGTGGCTCTCTCGTGGCGTGGCGTGCGGTGCCGACCCGCTCGGCGTGTGTGTGTGTGCCCGCTCCCGAGTTCCAGCTGGGGTGCGCGATCAATCCTTCTCGTTGCTGTTGCTCCTGGGCCCGTGTGGCTGTGTTTATTCCGGTTCGGGGACCCCGGACCCCGGAGCCGCGAGGACTCGGGCCGAGCCCGACGGGAGCAGCAGTCGCGAGAGAGAGAGCCCAGGGCAGAAGTCGGTCCGGACTTCCTCAATCCGGCAGAGCGGAGTCACTGCGAGACTCGCGGGTCGGTGGCCGTGCGGGGCCTGACCCCCGGTCCGGGAGAGCTGGTCAGTCGGTCCGCAGGCAGGGTGGCGCTCCGAGAGACTGGACTGTCCTGTCCGAGTAGGCTGAGGCCTTTATAAAACCGTTATAAGGTCGAAGAACAAACGTTTTCTGTTTCATTCTCGAGATGCAGTGTGTTGTTATCGACCAATATGTTCTGGGCCGCTGAGAACTCACAGACATCACTGCAGCATAAGAGGGGTACACCAGGGGTACAGTATTTACACTGCAGCATCAGAGGGGTGTTTCTTTACCGACTCCAGTATTGAAGTGGTCTGTTTGCTGTGTTGTGTGAGGCTGGTTTTGTCTGGTGTGGCAGATGCTGTTGTGTTGTGTGGTTGGTGTTGTGTGAGTAAGATTGCTGTTGTGACCTGTGTGTGCTTCTTTTAAGGGGTTCAGTGATGTGGGGCTGCGGTGTCCTGTGGGTGTGGCTGCTGTCACTGGTGTGTCTCTCAGTGTCCAGGAGTCTCAACAGAAATGAAGGTAAGTGTGTCTCTCGCAGGGGGCTCTGTCTGTCCGTCCGTCCGTCCAAGGTGCTTTCTAAGCAGGACCGAATGAAACAAAACTAGACAAAATAAAATCTTCAGACATATTACAGACATTTAAAACAAACACATATCATCAGATATTTACATACATTTATGCCATGCTGAAAAGAGAAGAAAGACAACACAACGTTTCGGCCTTGGATCCTTCTTAGGGTGTCACCTTCTTCTCTTTTCAGGTGGAATAAATCTGTTACTTGTTCCTTTGCAGCCTACGCCTGCTGACGCAGCTCCCCACCTGAACTATTGACATATACTGTAGACAGATGGAGCATTACTGGGAGACAGACTCACTGTTCCTCAGGCTGTGACAGGAGATCCCATACTGGGCTGCCAGATCCACTGAGTTCCCTCCTCCCTCTCCCAGTAGGATTGGGACCCATTGTGATTCTGGCAGGTGTGGGTGGTCACAGCCTGTCCTCTCTGGGCAGCCAGGTCTGCCTGTGTCCAGTTTCTCTGGCCAGGCTGTGGTCACTGAGCCTGTCCTTTCTGGGCAGCCAGGTCTGCCTGTGTCCAGTGTGTGTGTCCAGGCTGTGGTCACTGAGCCTGTCCTCTCTGGGCAGTCAGGTCTGCCTGTGTCCAGTTTCTATGGCCAGGCTGTGGTCACTGAGCCTGTACTTCGTCAGGGTCTGTTTCTTTTTGCTGTTTCTTATCTTGGTCAAATATTCGGCTAGTGTGTATTGTCTGTTTAGGGTTCTGTAGCATTCCAGTTTGTGTTGTGTCTGTGTGTGTCTCTCTCTCAGCTGTCTGTCTCTCTCTCCCTCAGTGTTCCTGGAGCAGCAGGAAGCTGTATCTTTCCTGAGCCGCTCTCTGCTGTTCAACAGCTGGGACATGGAGCTGGTGGTGCCGGGGAACCTGGAGAGGGAGTGTATGGAGGAGATCTGCTCGTACGAGGAGGCCAGGGAGGTGTTCGAGGACACTGCGAAAACGGTGAGACCAATGTCCACACATACTGACCGTCCGGACACCACAGCGCACCGACACCGACCGGACACCGCAGCACACCGACCGGACACCGCAGCGCACCGACACTGACCGGACACTGACACTGTATGGAAATATTTTTAATGTTGTCTGTAACTACTGCTGCACTGAACGCGATGTTGTCTTTCTTTCCAGAATGCTTTTTGGAAGGACTATGTGCATGCTCATGGTAATTCAGCTGGTATTTTTCTACTTCTTCTTAGCCAGCGGTGTTGCTACAGTGTGTGTAAGAGAGTTGAGGTTCCAGTGTCCCAGTGTCTGTGTGCATGTGTTTCTGTATCTGTAAAGATCACATCTGAGAGCCTTCCAGCTGATCTCAGAGAGAGAGGGAGGGAGCAGGGATATAAAGAGCAGGGGAGACAGAGAGAGAGACTGTCCAGTGTCTTCAGGTGTGAGGAGAGAGAGAGAGACTGTCCAGTGTCTTCAGGTGTGAGGAGAGAGAGAGAGACTGTCCAGTGTCTTCAGGTGTGAGGGGAGAGAGGGAGAGACTGTCCAGTGTCTTCAGGTGTGAGGAGAGAGGGAGGGAGCAGGGAGAGAGAGCTGTATCCTCTGACCTGGAAAGAAAAGGAGACGCTCTGAAGAGATGAGGGGGTGTAACCAGGTGTGTCTCTGTTCCAGACCATTCTCCCCGTGTGGATGTTGCTGGGCTGGTCGCTGGACTCCTGGCCCTCCTTGTCATCGTGGTGATCGCTGTGATCGTGGGCTGTTACTGCTACAGAGCCCGGCACAAGCCCAGCCGAGCGGGCAGGTACCGGACCACCGCGCCTGTCCCTGTCGGTCTGCTGCAGCTCGTCTCTCTCTTACTCTCTCTCTCTCTCTCTCTCTCTCTCTCTCTGTGCCTCGTCTCTCTCTCTCTCTCTCTGTGCCTCCTCTGTCTCTGCCCCTCTGGGAGGCACTGTTGATGTCCTGCTGGTGTGACTGACCCCGGCTCCTGTCTCCTCCCTCTCTCCGGCTGCCCCAGCGTGCCCGTGCGGATGCCCGGAGATAGCCAGGTCCCTCCAGAATCTGTGCCCCTGGCGCCCATCCCTGCCCCCGGCCTGCCCTCCTACCACGAGGCGCTGGCGCACAGCGGGCAGCACGACGCGCCCCCGCCCCCCTACACTGGGTGAGCGATGTGTCCGCCGCCGGCGACGAGGACGAGGACGATGAAGAAACGTCGCCCTTACTCACCTCCATTTGTGTCCGCAGGGAGGTCCCGTCAGACCCCCCCGCAGAGCCGGACCAGTGAGGAGGAGGAGGAGGAGAGGATGGGGACTGGGGAGGAGCAGGGGGAGGAAGAGCGGCCGTGTGTCCGTCCGCCGGCCCGGGGGGAGACGCTGTCCTGCGGTGGGGTCTCGCCGCTGTCCCAGAGCCGGCCGGCCGGGGGGCCAGACTTTGGCCGGGGGTCCCACTGGACAGTGCTTTTTACATGGAACAGCCAGACTCGTCTTTTTAATTCAGGAGCGAATGTTTGTGTGTCTTTTTTCAATAAATGTCCGACCCAGACTGGAACTGCCCCAGTGCTTGAGTGTGGAGCAGGACAGGAGGTGGACAGTGGGGCAGGAGGGGTGGACAGGAGGGGTGGACAGTGGGGCAGGAGGGGTGGACAGGAGGGGTGGACAGTGGGGCAGGAGGGGTGGACAGGAGGGGTGGACTGTGGGGCAGGAGGGGTGGACAGGGGGGCAGGAGGGGTGGACAGTGGGGCAGGAGGGGTGGACTGTGGGGCAGGAGGGGTGGACGGCAAGGCAGGAGTTTGTAATTCCAGCAGGTGGACGTGACTTTTCGAACCAGCGACACCTGGAGCAGAGAGCGTTGGCTCTTGAGCGCTGGAGCTACTGGCGGTTCTTTCGGACCCGCCGAGAGAATGGGAGACTGGGACAGGGACGGGTCACCCGGAGAATCCTGCCGGAGGACTGAGACCCTGGTTTGGGAAGGACGGGACACGTTTTTAGATCATGTGAACAGCCGACACAGCAGACTGGGGAGAGCAGATCTGAGCCTGTCTCCGTGGGTGGCCACGGACAGGTGAGGGCGGTGTGACACTGGGGTCGTGGACGGGCTGGAAAACGGGCTTTTCAAAAGCTGCCAGACTTCCGGCACAGCAGAGGGCGCAGCATCGCCAGTGTCCACCAGAGGGCGCCTGCGCGCCAGCATTGTCTGGAGTGAGCCGGTACAGTGCCCTCTGGTGTACACGGCCTTTATCTGATCCGGGGAGAAGATTAATCCTATTTGTATTGTAGACACTTGGCACCCTGTTGCAATATAGGCTACAGTCCCAGTGCAGTAGGACAGTCCTGTTACAACAGGAGCTACAGTCCCAGTGCAGTAGGACAGTCTGTTACAACAGGAGTTACAGTCCCAGTGCAGTAGAACAGTCCTGTTACAATAGGAGCTACAGTCCCAGTGCAGTAGAACAGTCCTGTTACAATAGGAGCCACAGTCCCAGTACAGTAGAACAGTCTGTTACAATAGGAGCTACAGTCCCAGTACAGTAGAACAGTCCTGTAACAATAGGAGCTACAGTCCCAGTGCAGTAGGACAGTCCTGTTACAATAGGAGCCACAGTCCCAGTACAGTAGAACAGTCCTGTAACAATAGGAGCTACAGTCCCAGTACAGTAGGACAGTCTGTTACAATAGGAGCTACAGTCCCAGTACAGTAGACCAGTCCTGTAACAATAGGAGCTACAGTCCCAGTACAGTAGACCAGTCCTGTTACAACAGGAGTTACAGTCCCAGTACAGTAGAACAGTCTGTTACAATAGGAGCTACAGTCCCAGTGCAGTAGGACAGTCCTGTTACAATAGGAGCTACAGTCCCAGTACAGTAGACCAGTCCTGTTACAACAGGAGTTACAGTCCCAGTGCAGTAGAACAGTCTGTTACAATAGGAGCTACAGTCCCAGTACAGTAGACCAGTCCTGTTACAATAGGAGCTACAGTCCCAGTGCAGTAGGACAGTCCTGTTACAATAGGAGCTACAGTCCCAGTACAGTAGACCAGTCCTGTTACAACAGGAGTTACAGTCCCAGTGCAGTAGAACAGTCTGTTACAATAGGAGCTACAGTCCCAGTACAGTAGACCAGTCCTGTTACAATAGGAGCTACAGTCCCAGTACAGTAGACCAGTCCTGTTACAACAGGAGTTACAGTCCCAGTGCAGTAGAACAGTCTGTTACAATAGGAGCTACAGTCCCAGTACAGTAGACCAGTCCTGTTACAATAGGAGCTACAGTCCCAGTACAGTAGACCAGTCCTGTTACAATAGGAGCTACAGTCCCAGTGCAGTAGAACAGTCTGTTACAATAGGAGCTACAGTCCCAGTACAGTAGACCAGTCCTGTTACAATAGGAGCTACAGTCCCAGTACAGTAGAACAGTCTGTTACAATAGGAGCTACAGTCCCAGTGCAGTAGGACAGTCCTGTTACAATAGGAGCTACAGTCCCAGTACAGTAGACCAGTCCTGTTACAACAGGAGTTACAGTCCCAGTGCAGTAGAACAGTCTGTTACAATAGGAGCTACAGTCCCAGTACAGTAGACCAGTCCTGTTACAATAGGAGCTACAGTCCCAGTACAGTAGACCAGTCCTGTTACATTAGGAGCTACAGTCCCAGTACAGCAGGACAGTCCTGTTACTCAGTTCACCTGGTGCAGAATGCTGACTGTGTCTGCGCTGGGAATGAAGTGGGTCCCCTGCTCTATTTAGCGTGGAATTTACATCTCTATTAGAAATGCAGTTTACCACAGTAGTGGCACGTGAACGCTTTTGCTCCGTTTCTCTGGAGCGCTGGGGTCCGCGCGCTCTGCAGGAAGCGAGCTGTAACAGCGCCTGCAGGCACGAGCCGGAGAGGGTCGCTCGCGCGACCACAGTGTCGGATCCTGCGAGGGCGCTTTCCTATTGGCCCGCGCCCGCGGCCCGTCTCCCCTGGCAACCGCGAAGCACCGCGCGCTGGCGGACCTGCGAGAAACATCAGCGAGGAGACGGAAGGGGTTGCGGGGGGGGGGGGGGCGTGACGTCAGACGGCTGCGCAGGGGATCTGCGCAGAGCTGCGGGCTTCTGCGCTGGGGCTGGGGAGGACGCTGCGTGCTGTTTGCACTCGTTTCGAGAATTAAGAGAAAGACTTTGTCCGTCTTTACCCGAGGCAACAGACCTAAAACAACACAAGCATGGTGCGGGGTCATGGTGTCATGATCCCAGAGGTCACGCAGGCTTGTGTGGCTGGGCTGACTGGTGGGGGACTGGGGTCCGGGTCCGGCTCTCAGCCGGCTGTTCCGGACGGCAGTCAGCTCCCCGCCTCTGTCCGCACTGTCCATCGGTGTCGCCAGCTCTGCAGGAACGCAGGCGTGAAACGGGCCCGTTTAACATTCCCGAAAACTACAGGGGCGCGTGTTCAGGGCGCTGCGCCGTTTCCCCCCCTCTGGGAGAGACACTTACTCCTTTTAAGGGTCCCAGCTATACACCCGGACCAGGGGTCCCCCGTGCTGGTCCTAGAGCCACACACACCTGCTGGCCTGGACTCCAGCCTTAACATCTCAACACGTCAACGCAGCCCTGACTGAACTGGCCATTGGCCCGACTGGAGCTCCTGCAGTCGGGATTGTATTTCACTCAGGAAATGCAGTCCTGAAAGGGGACCATCAAGTGGATTTAAGATCTGGAAACAGTCCCACCATCCCTAGCAATCCTGCTGTTAAGACAATGAATACTTGGGTTGTGTATTTAAGCGCAGGTCTGGTGTGTGGGTCTCCAGGACTGGGATTGAGGACACCTGCCCTACACACAGTGACCTTCAACCCCTGACTGAAGACCCCCAGAGCCCCTGAAGGACTGGGGCTCTCAGGGACTGAACTGGGCCAGTTACTGTCCTCACGCTGACCTTTAACCCCTGACTGAAGACCCCCAGAGCCCCTGAAGGACTGGGGCTCTCAGGGACTGAACTGGGCCAGTTACTGTCCTCATGCTGACCTTTAACCCCTGACTGAAGACCCCCAGAGCCCCTGAAGGACTGGGGCTCTCAGGGACTGAACTGAGCCAGTTACTGTCCTCATGAGCCCAGAGTCACGCTGACCTTTAACCCCTGACTGAAGACCCCTGAGGAGACTGGAGACTCTGCTGGTGAACGGTGGGGGGTGGGTCGCTCCAGGAATGGGCAATGACCTAGAAATGTCGCCCCTTGCTGATGCAGCACCCCCGCTGCCCTGTAGGGGTCCTACTTCCTCCTTGACGCTGAGGGAAACCAGCAAGTGTGTTCGAACGAGTTGTGTTCACTGCGACACGTGTTATCCCCCAGAGGTGGCAAAATCTGGGGTCTTCTGCCTGCAGGGGGTCCCCGGAACATCCCCCACAGCACAGCCGCACCAGCAGGTCGCCCCCAGACCACCGCAGGCCTCGCGGACAGCAGGGCTCTGGCGTCCTGCCCTGGGACGGGGCAGCTGGGCGGTGTCCTACACACACTGGGGGGGTCGGCTCCACTGCCACACATTGCCGGTCTCCCCAAGGTGGAGGCAGAGGAGTGGCACGCCGCCGATCGAGACATCCCTGTCCTGACAGCGGGGGCGTGAGGAGCCCTCGCCTGCCCGAGGGGCTCAGCGCTGGGGCTCCCCGACTCCGTCCGGGCCGGGTGTCTGCTGACACCCCCTACCCCTTCCCCTCACAGCACGGTGCTGCGGTTTAGCGGGTCTCTGCCTCCCTCCCTGACTCGGGATGCGCTGGCCCGCCGTCGGCCTTTTGTTGATTTACCGACACGCCAGCCTCTGCCCGCCGGGGTCGCCCCCTCCGCCCGCGCGCAGCAGAAACGGCCCCCTTCCTCCGAGCGGCGCGGCTCGGCACCCCTCCCCCCCTTTTGTCAGTTTCGACCTGAAATGTATGCCGGGAAGATTTCAGCTTAGCTGCTGCGTGTGTGTGTGAGAGAGAGAGAGAAAGAGACGGAGAGGGAGGGAGAGAGAGAGTGTGAGTGAGGCAGGCAGGCAGGCGCTTCTTAAACATGGCGGCTTTGCAGGAAAATGACTGAAAATGTGCAGAGACAGGAGCCGTAACGAGCGGAGGGATTTTATAAAACGGCGCACGGAATCCGAGACCGGGCTTTTGCTGGGAGACTAAAAACGAAACAAAGCAAAGCAACAGCAACTACAACAAAAAATTGCACGCGTGATTTTTCTTCCTGCGTGTGCGCAAAGGGAGGGGGCGCGTTCTTATTTTTGTTTTTTTTTTGCGTGGAAAAAAAACACAAAATAACCTGGATTTCTCTCCCCCCGTCTCTCTTCCCCACCTCCCAGCCATAACAGGAGACAGGGGGGAGAAGAGGAGAGAGAGAGAGACAGAGGCGGCATCGGCCAGCGAACTATAAAGGAGAAAAGAGACTGACAGACTGATTTTTTAGAAACGTCTCTCCTCAGACACGGGCTCGCTTGCCTGCCAGACTCAGACGGCACCAGAAAACGCTGGAGACGACAGAGGGGAGAGAGAGAGAGAGGAAATAAAGGGATTTTTTTTTGTGTGTGAATCTATCTTCGGCTGCCCCCCTCTCTCTCCTCCGACACCCTCCTCCTCCTCCTCTTCAGCTACCCCCCCGCGCCTCTTTCCTCTCTCTCTCTCTCTGATTTCATTCCTAAAGAGAAGCGCCGTCTATGTGATCGCCACAGTACTCTCTGTTTTAACCCCCCTCCCCGCTCCCATAAATTTTCATGGATAGAAATTATCCAGCAGCAGGATTCGGGGACCTGGGTGCCGGGACGGGATGGACGTACGAGCGCTCTGCAAAAGCGAGGTAAAGACAGGAGGGAGGTGTGTGCTGGGGGGGAGGCTGAGCTGCGACCTGTCCTTTGCGACAATACTCGCTTGTTGTCTTGTTTCTCTCTCCTCTCGACGCGTTAATTTGGGCTCTTGGGTCGCCGAGTTGCTCTCCCTGGCGTTGCCGGGGGTGGTCTGGCGGACGGGTGAATGCATTCTCCAGATTGCGTGGGGTGCGTGGTGTATTCTAATGCGTGGATGAGTGAGCGAGACCTGAGACAGGAGAGCGAAAGAGAGAGAGAGGGGAGAAGGGAAAGAGAGAGAGAGAGAAAGAGGGGGGGATGGGTTAGGGATGTATGGGTTTCTTTTAAAAAAAACCCTTCTGCAGCTGTAATACAAATGCACGTTTAGGGCGACAAAGCTGACTTCTGTCAGCGCGCAGGCTTTCCGAAGCTATAGTCTCTGCCGTTGCCCTTGTTTCTTGCGTCGACGGGGCTGCGATTAGAATAATGCATGTTTATGTGTGTGTGCAACACATGCAATTATATTTACACACACGCACGTACGGTGGTAGGGTATGGCGGGGTGTTGTGCACGATGCGAGTGACGGGTTTTTTTTTTGTTGTAGCTTGCGATGTGATTTGGGTTCCCAAAAAAGAAAATCGTGCATGCAAAATAAAAAAAACAAAACAAACAAATTGAGGAACCGCGGCGGCGTCCGCACGGTGGTCTTGGGCTGTCTTGCAGAAACCAGCCCTGAGCCCGAGTAATTACTGCCCGTATGCAGATGAGCCAGCGGCCAGCGGCCCCGGCCCCTTATCGCTGTTTTATCATCACTACCATTAGCTCAATAAACAGGTGCGGATAAGTGATTAATTATGCAAATACAATCAAATTAAGGAGTGGGGGGGGAGTTAGAGGGAAAAAAGATAGCCCCCCAGAAGCGCTGAGATACGCGGTCATGGCAAAACGCAAATCTTCAGACGCAGATGGGAGGCCTTCATTCGGAGGTGCAGCTAAAATTTCACAAATGCACGTCCGCACGCATTTCGAAGATGCCGTCTTTAAATACTGTTTACGGCCAGAGGACTTGTTTTTTTTTTGTTAAAAAGATATTGTACCATCACCTTCCAAACCCTCTAAATAGTGATAATAATGATGGTGATGAAAATAAAAACAGTGGCCGGACGTGCGATGGGCGGTCAGCCGGGAGAAGGTGTTTTCACCGGGTCGTGATACAAAACAGAGGAGGGTGGAGGTGAGGCGAGGCGAGACGATAAGATACCAGCGGTGAAATTCAATAAAATAAAGCGTAATAAAGAGAAAGAAAGTGGGAAATGGCGTTTTTTTCCCCTGCAGAGGCAGGCGGTACGTGTGTGTGTCTGTGTACGCCGGAGCCCAGAGGCCTAGTCGGGCAGATTGAAGCCTGAACTCGAGTTGACAACGGAGGGGGGGGGGGGGGGAATCAGTATTTTGGTGGCTGTCGATGCTACCGTCCATATTATTGTTGTCAGAGACAGGAGTAGTTCACAAATCCCAGGGTTGGCGGCGTTTCATGAGGTGGAATGACCCCAAAACAAAAATCGAGGACGACGACGGCGAGAACTGCGTTTTCATTAGGGGTGTTGTTGGGGGAGGTTCGGGGTCGTCTCTGGCGGCGCTATAAATAAACATCCCGGTCTCTGCCTAAAAATTCTGTGTTATTATATTTCTGCGATATATAATATTTGTTGAGAGAGGTTGTGGAGTATTGTTTAGGGTACAAGCTGTTGACATCGTGTTGCAGACATGGTAAGCAGCTCAATGAATTTGACCAAACTGCGTGTGTGTGTTTATTTAAATAAAATGTATCCAGAATGCATCCTTTGGGCTGTGTGTTTTAAAATAAGAGTTTAAACATGAAAAGTGCTCCTACCACCACTGACAATAATAAAATTTAGTGCCCCAGGTGCTCTAGGGAAAATTAATGTATGTTACTAAAGACAGCTATTTAGTAAAGGCATACCTAGATACAATTTTGAATATGAAGTTCATTACTCCTGTAAATAAATCACCAGTAATGAGGTGGGAGATACTGCCTCCTGTAGAACAGTACAGTACAACAGTCCTGTTACAATAGAGGCTACAGTCCCAGTGCAGTAGACCAGTCTGTTACAATAGGAGCTACAGTCCCAGTACAGTAGGACAGTCCTGTTACAATAGGAGCTACAGTCCCAGTGCAGTAGGACAGTCTGTTACAATAGGAGCTACAGTCCCAGTACAGTAGAACAGTCCTGTTACAATAGAGGCTACAGTCCCAGTACAGTAGAACAGTCTGTTACAATAGGAGCTACAGTCCCAGTACAGTAGAACAGTCCTGTTACAATAGGAGCTACAGTCCCAGTACAGTAGGACAGTCTGTTATAATAGGAGCTACAGTCCCAGTACAGTAGAACAGTCCTGTTACAATAGAGGCTACAGTCCCAGTACAGTAGAACAGTCCCGTTACACTAGGGGCTACAGTCCCAGTACAGTGGAACAGTCCCGTTACAATAGGAGCTACAGTCCCAGTGCAGTAGGACAGTCCTGTTACAATAGGGGCTACAGTCCCAGTACAGTAGGACAGTCTGTTACAATAGGAGCTACAGTCCCAGTACAGTGGAACAGTCCCGTTACAATAGGAGCTACAGTCCCAGTGCAGTAGGACAGTCCTGTTACAATAGGGGCTACAGTCCCAGTACAGTAGACCAGTCTGTTACAATAGGAGCTACAGTCCCAGTACAGTAGACCAGTCCTGTTACAATAGGAGCTACAGTCCCAGTACAGAACAACAGTCCTGTTACAATAGGGGCTACAGTCCCAGTGCAGCAGAAAGGGTGCTGGTGAATTTGGGCAGTGGAATGGCTCTCTGTCCTGGGCTCTTGCACTGCTGCCGGAGCTGAAGCTCTGTTTTGGGATGCGATCTCGGACCCTCACCCAGGCACCAGGCAGCAGGGGGCTGTTGCTGCTCAGAACAGCAGCGAGGCAGGGCCTGATGCAGAAGCCCGCTGTGTGTTGGGCCCCCCCCGTGAAGGGGGTTTGAAAACTCCTCAGCGTGACCCACAGTGCAGTGTGGGTACGGTAGGGGTACCCTGTGCCTTTCCGACACTGATTCTGCGCGCGCGACCCCTGTGGATTCGAACTGTACGGAGAGAGTGTGATCGCTGAGCGAGGCTCCAGTGCATCGTCTGAGTTCTCTGTGTATGTAGAGCCAAGGAATCGGCTTCAAGCACTGGGCAGTGTGGTCCACACTCCCAGTAGTGCCTCCTGTCCTGACTGGAAGATCTGTGTCTTGAGAAAAGGCAGGGTGGCTGGGTATCCTGTTCCCTCCTCCCACCCCCTCTGTGTACAGTAGTGCCTCCTCTCCTGATTGGAAGATCTGTGTCTTTAGAAAAGGCAGGGTTGCTGGGTATCCTGTTCCCTCCTCCCACCCCCTCTGTGTACAGTAGTGCCTCCTCTCCTGACTGGAAGATCTGTGTCTTGAGAGAAGGCAGGGTGGCTGGGTATCCTGTTCCCTCCTCCCACCCCTTCTGTGTACAGTAGAGCCCATCCAGCTGTGTCTGGAGCGAATCCAGGTCTCAGCAATGTGGCTGGTCAGTTTGTTACCCACTCCCACCTCTGTCTGCGTACAGTGGAGCCTCCTGTCCTGACCGGAGGAGCTCATCCAGCTGTGTCTGGAGCGAAGACGGGGGGGGGGGTGAATTCTCATGTTGGGGTCCCCTCGCGGTCATTAGTGTTGGCGTCGGGCGCTTGATTGTCTGTCACTCTGATGCTGTGCAGAGTCGTATCCAAAGAGATGCTGACCTCTCGTCCCTCTGCCGGTCAGCAAGGGGCTGTCGCTGGGAGTGCTGGGGCGCTAGCTGACGTCACTGTGTTTCTGGGGGTCATGAGTGGAAGGGAGTACAGTGGGATCACAGGGGTACAGCTGGGGTGGGGTTCATTCGGGGCAAGCTGGGTGGCTGCTGACCTTTGACCCTTGGGTGTGTGAGGAGCCAGCAGTGCAGGATCCTTCCCAACATGCACTGGAATCCTGCCGGACGTGCCTGGTCTCTCTGGGAGCTGGGAGCTATGATCTTGGAGCTGAGATCTGGAAGCTGGGAGCTGGGATCTTGGTTCTGGGATCTGGGATCTGGGAGCTGGGGACTTGCGTTGTGAGGAGGATGTGGCTTCTTGTCTCATATGTGTGAGCAGCAGCAGTGGAATTTCAGATAAACGTGCACAAGCGTTCGAGAGCAGCAGCTCGTTTCTGTCTGCCATCTGTCCTGCCCTGAATCGGACACTCTCGTGGGCTGCCAGGGCCTGAATCACCCATCCCTCCGTTTCCCAACAGCTCTGTCCAGTACGGGTCACAGGTCAGAGCGCAGGGTCAGACATTTATACGGCGCCCCTGGAGCAGTTGGGGTGAAGGGCCTCATCAGGGGCCCAATGGAGTAGGATTCCTCTGCCGGCTGCGGTATACGAACTGGCAACCTTCCAGCCACAGAGCCTCCACACTTCGGAATAAAATGGGAAAGTGAGTCAGGAGAGGCTGCATGTGGAAAAGACTGAAGCCTTTATGATGACACTTCATTTACATCTTGTTAGCAATGGGGAAGAAATTAAAAAACAGAATGTTAAAATTGTATAAAGCACTAGGAAGACCTAATTTAAGATAGGAAACAGATGCTTTCTGGTGCTTAAGAGAATGCCCCACGCTAACAGGCTGGAGGAACTGGGTCTCTTTAGTCTGAAGGGAGTGTCCCACACTGACAGGCTGGAGGAACTGAGTCTTTTTAGTTTTGAACAGGTGAGAGTAGAAGGGGACCTAATACTTATAGGGTCAACCCAGGTGTCAGTGTAAACAGGAGTGTGGAGGAGGTGATCAGTACTGTAGATCTCCAGGTGTAAGTGTGAACAGGAGCGTGGAGGAGGTGATCAGTAGACTGTAGATCTCCAGGTGTCAGTGTGAGCAGGAGTGTAGAGGAGGTGATCAGTACTGTAGATCTCCAGGTGTCAGTGTGAACAGGGGTGTGGAGGAGGTGATCAGTACTGTAGATCTCCAGGTGTCAGTGTGGAGGAGGTGATCAGTAGACTGTAGATCTCCAGGTGTCAGTGTGAGCAGGAGTGTAGAGGAGGTGATCAGTACTGTAGATCTCCAGGTGTCAGTGTGAACAGGGGTGTGGAGGAGGTTATCAGTAGACTGTAGATCTCCAGGTGTCAGTGTGAGCAGGAGTGTAGAGGAGGTGATCAGTACTGTAGATCTCCAGGTGTCAGTGTGAACAGGAGTGTGGAGGAGGTGATCAGTACTGTAGATCTCCAGGTGTCAGTGTGAACAGGAGTGTGGAGGAGGTGATCAGTACTGTAGATCTCCAGGTGTCAGTGTGAACAGGAGTGTGGAGGAGGTGATCAGTAGACTACAGTGTGTGGTTCTGTGTTGTTTGGACTGCATGCTTTCATTCTGCATGTTTCTTGGCATGCAGTCTGTTGTCCTGTGCTGTTTGGACACTACTGTTCTGGGTCAGCATGTCCCTGGGCCTGCAGTCTGTGGTTCTGTGCTGTTTGGACACTACTGTTCTGGGTCAGCATGTCCCTGGGCCTGCAGTCTGTGGTTCTGTGCTGTTTGGACACTACTGTTCTGGGTCAGCATGTCCCTGGGCCTGCAGTCTGTGGTTCTGTGCTGACCTCCTGCTTTGGACCGGCTGGTCTGTAGGTGTAAGGGTTGGACAGTGTGGACCTGGGTAGCCATGTGCACGTTGTGAAGGTCTTCCAGCCTGACCCACCAGTGGTTGTTCCAGTGTGGAGCGTTGTGCCATGTTCTGTATGCATGGTGATCACTGTGCCGTTGTGGTGTGCTGTGTGTGGTCTGCACTGAGCAGTGTGCGTCCCCACGTCTTGCTAGACCAGGAGGACAGCTGATCCGGCGGTTCAGGTCTGGTCTTGTTAGACCAGGACGACAGCTGGTCCGGTGGCTCAGGTCCAGTCTTGCTAGACCAGGAGGACAGTTGGTCGGTCGTTCAGGTCCTGTCTAGTTAGACCGGGAGGACAGCTGGTCTGGTGGATCTGTGCCCTCCATCCGCAGAGAGACCATGTGTCCATCACCACCGATTTCCAGCTGGTTGGACTTGCTGGCGGCTGCTGTGTGCGGAGTTGGGGGACGTGACTGAACTTGGCTCAGTCTCTTTGGGGTCCCCCCTCAGATCTGTGTAGTTACTCAAGCCTCCCTCAGTCTGCCAGCAGGCCCGGCTGGAATGTGGGTTCTTTGGGGTCCCCCTGTGAGAACCTCAAACCTTTGTGAGATACCTGAGCGACTCTCACAGCTCTGAGCCACTGACCCTCAGGGTCTCCTGGCAGACTGGAGCTCACCCGACCCAGGGCTGAGGGTCTCCTGGCAGACTGGAGCTCACCCGACCCAGGGCTGAGGGTCTCCTGGCAGACTGGAGCTCACCTGACCCAGGGCTGAGGGTCTCCTGGCAGACTGGAGCTCACCCGACCCAGGGCTGAGGGTCTCCTGGCAGACTGGAGCTCACCCGACCCAGGGCTGAGGGTCTCCTGGCAGACTGGAGCTCACCCGACCCAGGGCTGAGGGTCTCCTGGCAGACTGGAGCTCACCTGACCCAGGGCTGAGGGTCTCCTGGCAGACTGGAGCTCACCCGACCCAGGGCTGAGGGTCTCCTGGCAGACTGGAGCTCACCCGACCCAGGGCTGAGGGTCTCCTGGCAGACTGGAGCTCACCTGACCCTGGTGGGGCTGTACAAACTGTTCTTTACAGCTCAGAGAAACCTGGTCACAGTGGGCTGATGACATTCGCTAGGCTGGAACCAGTGATGTGCAGATTATAGTGGAATCCCCTCCCTTCTTCTTTCTCAATGCAGTGTTCGTGTACAGTCGATATCTGTATTAACCCTCCATCTCCCTCTCTCCCCAGCCTGGTGTATGGGGGCTCCCGGTCTTCGCACCCCGACTCAGAGCTGCTACACAGACAGGCCTATGCTACGCCACACCCCCTCCAGGGCTATGCAGCCAATCACCATCCGGCAGGTACGGGGCAGGGCGGGGCCTGGGGGGCAGCTGGGCGGAGTCTCGGTAAGTAGCACCTGGGTCGAGATCTTTTGTTTTGGGTTTTATTTGCGATCTTCAGCAGCATGCGTGGGGTTCTGATAATGGAGGGGTGTATTGTCCTGTGCTGGGCTGAGATATGTGGGATTGAGTTCTGCTGTGCTGGACCTGTCATATAGTACAATGGGTTATTCTGTACTGTACTTCATTTGAAATGTGTATTATATAAGATATAAGATCACTTTATTGGCCACATACAACTTCTCGCATGAGGAATGTGTCTTCTCTCAAACCCCAGCTTGCTCTCCATGAGACACACAGACAGGGAGAGAGAAGCTGGGGGTCAGAGCGCAGGGTCAGACATTTATACGGTGCCCCTGGAGCAGGTGGGGTTCAGGGCCTCGCTCAGGGGCCCATCGGAGTAGGATTCCTCTGCTGGCTGTGGGATTCGAACCGGCAACCCTCCAGCCACAGGCGCCGATCCTGAACCACAGAGCCACGCACGTGCACATATTAATGTGTGGGAGTGTGTTTGCCAAAGGATAGGTAGTGACACTGGGTGAGAGTGAGTTGTGCTTGCTAGACTAGGCTGTTGAACTGGACTGAACTTCTTCTCTATTCAGTTTCACGTCTGGGGTCCTGTGTAATCAGTCTGTGTGTTGTACATATACACTGTGCAGCTAATCTTTCTCTGTGCTACCTGTTGACTCAGCGGGGCATGGTGTTGTTGCCATTGACTCTCAGTGCTGCGTTGTCGATCTCAGTGCTGCGTTGTCGATCTCAGTGCTGTGTTGTTGACTCTCAGTGCTGCGTTGTCGATCTCAGTGCTGCGTTGTCGATCTCAGTGCTGTGTTGTTGATCTCAGTGCTGTGTGTTGTCGATCTCAGTGCTGTGTTGTTGATCTCAGTGCTGTATGTTGTTGATCTCAGTGCTGTGTTGTTGATCTCAGTGCTGTGTGTTGTCGATCTCAGTGCTGTGTTGTCGATCTCAGTGCTGTATGTTGTTGACTCTCAGTGCTGTGTTGTTGGTCTCAGTGCTGTGTTGTCGATCTCAGTGCTGTGTGTTGTTGACTCTCGGTGCTGTGTTGTTGACTCTCAGTGCTGTGTTGTTGATCTCAGTGCTGTGTGTTGACTCTCAGTGCTGTGCGTTATTGATCTCAGTGCTGTGTTGTTGATCTCAGTGCTGTGTGTTGACTCTCAGTGCTGTGCGTTATTGATCTCAGTGCTGTGTTGTTGACTCTCAGTGCCATACTGATTCTCATTGCAGTGTTGTTGATTCTCTGTATTGTGTTGTTAACTCAATGTGTTGTGTTGTTGACTCTCAGTACCATGTTGTTGACTCTCTTTATTATGTTGTTAATTCAATGTGTTGTGTTGTTGACTCTCAGTGCTGTGTTGTTGATCTCAGTGCTGTGTGTTGTTCTCTCTCAGTGCTGTGTGTTGTTGACTCTCAGTGCTTTGTGTTGACTCTCTGCGCTGTTGTTGACTCTCAATACTGTGTTGTTGACTCTCTGCGCTGTTGTTGACTCTCAATGCTGTGTTGTTGACTCTCAATGCTGTGATGTTGACTCAGTGTTGTGTAGTTCACTCAGTGTTGTGGTGTTGACTCTCAGTTTTGTGTGGTTGACTCTGTGTTGTGTTGTTGACTCTCAGTGCTGTTTGTTGTTGACCCTTAGTGCCGTGGTGTTGTTGAATCACAGTGCTGATAGTTCGTTAGACATGTGCAGTTTATTATCAGTCTGTTTTAAATAAAAAACTGAAACCTGACTTAAATGTGTGCGGTTTTCGGTTTGGTAATGGGCAAATGTTCTTGCGATATTTGTGATTTTTGGTGTCTGCCCACAACGTTTCTGAAGTCAGATATCACCTGACACGGTTTATTGCACAGGAACTCCGATTTGAGGACGTTTAGGTGCTGAGTTCCCTTCGTCCGGTCAGGAAGGGAAAACGAGGAGCTGTCCGTGGATCCGGCTGCTTTGTGCGGGATCAGGATCCAGTTCCGACTTTTGCCAGCTGTTGTCAAGTTTTCGATTCCCCAATAATTAAACCTTTGGATTGTGTTTGTGCTGGCTTAGTGTCTAAGTAATATTCATATATGTAGTAATGTTAACATTCACTGATCACTTTTCACAGATTGATATATTTAAAGGCTTTTACAAAAAATGACAATAAAGTGATTACAAAGATTTTAGAAGCAGTCCAGCACAGGTTGGCCTGTTTTCCTACTGCAGTGAATCGTGCCTGATAATAGTTTTTGAATTTTCACCAACTACACAACATTGTTTTTCTTGCGTAGCTTAACATCGACCTGAAGTGTCTTAAGAGGACTGTAGAGACGGGTTCCGTATCGGAAACACTGGCTCCACAGCAGTGATGAAAGGTCGACTTACAGCGATTGATAAGCAGGGTTGTGTTTCTAAAGTTTGGGCAAAGGAAGGCAGTGCGAGCTATAGACCTGCTGCGGATGTAAAACCCCACGTTGAGGTGCTCAGAAACGTGAACACAGCCAGGCAGTCTCTGGCAGGACAGGTGGTGCTACCTGTGGCCAAGGACGCTGTCACACTCCAGCTCTCCTCATCCCGAGAGCCACATTGTGCACCGTTCGGCTCACACTTGTCGTGTGAAATCGTTGTCCTACAAAATGATTGCCAACAAAAATAACCGGGTGTGTAGAAAATTGTGTTTTTGACTCAAACAATCCTAGATATTTTGGTTAGGAAATATATATTTTAAATGATCAAATGTTCTACTAACATACAGTATGATTAAACAGCATGTATTTACGGGCAAGGCTGTCACTGTTTCTGTTAAACCTGCAAAACAGACCAGGTTGGATTCTGTTTTTAGGGAAAAGCTGTAGAATTAAAAAGACACCAGGCAGAAAAATGGAACCGAAAGGAACAGCTTATTTCTCAGCCACAATCTCCACGACTCTTTAATTTTAATGTGTGTGTCAGCAAAATTTGCTTTTTGGATGTAATGTAGCTGCGTCTGCATTTTTAAAAGACATCATGTAAGACGCATGACTTATTGATCACTTTAACACCACCTGTATACATCTTTTGCTATTTAACGCTGTACATGAATATTATTTTCAATTTTAAAGTCAGTGTGTAGCATTATTGGATCAGTGATATAACCAGGGTTGAACAAGTTTGTTTTACATATAAATGCTCTATTTACAGCACGTTATGGTCTTTGAAAAACATAATGTTAACAGCATTTTTTTATCTTTCACTAAAAAAAAACTGAACCGAAAACCAGATTTTTAAAAATAAAACTGACTTGAACTGAGCTAAAATATCAAAACTGCACATCTGTACTTTAAGTACTATGTTGTTGATCTCAGTGCTGTGTTGTTTATTGTCAGTGCTGCTTGTTGACTTTCACTGTTGTGTGTTGTTGATCTCAGTGCTGTGTTGTTGACTCTCAGTGCTGTGTTGTTGACTCTCAGTGCTGTGTTGTTGATCTCAGTGCTGTGTGTTGTTGATCTCAGTGCTGTGTTGTTGACTCTCAGTGCTGTGTGTTGTTGATCTCAGTGCTGTGTTGTTGATCTCAGTGCTGTGTTGTTGATCTCAGTGCTGTGTTGTTGACTCTCAGTGCTGTGTGTTGTTGATCTCAGTGCTGTGTTGTTGACTCTCAGTGCTGTGTTGTTGACTCTCAGTGTTGTGTGTTGTTGACTCTCAGCACTGTGTTGTTGTCTATCTGTCCCTTGTTAATGACTCTCTGTGCCCTGTGTTATTGACTCTCTGTGCCCTGTGTTGACCCTGTCAGGTCTGTCTGGGCTCTTTGACACGGGGCTCCATCACCCCAGCTCTGCGGCCCCTGACGCTTCAGTGATGAACCTCATCTCCGCCCTGGAGTCTCGGGGTCCCCAGCCGGGCCCCTCTGCGTCCTCCTTGCTCTCCCAGTTCAGGACGCCCTCCTGGCAGACAGGTAAGCGGGGGTGCTGGGGCGTGTGGACTGGGCAGCTTGGCCGAGCCGATGGTTTCTGCATCCATCTGTCTGCATAACCCGCAGTGTCCAGTACAGGGGCGCGGGGGGGCGGAGTCTGTACCAGCAAGTAGGGGTGCAAGGCGGGGTACACCCTGGACAGGACACCAGTCCATCACACACACACACTCACACAGAGACACACACACACACTCTCACACAGAGTCAAACACACACACAGAGACACACACACACTCGCACAGAGACACACACACTCTCACACAGAGACACACACACACACAGAGACACACACACTCACACAGAGACACACACACACACACTCACACACACACACTCACACAGAGACACACACACACAGAGACACACACACACACTCACACAGAGACACACACACACAGAGACACACACACACACTCTCACACACACTCTCACACAGAGACACACACACACACTCACACACACACACACTCACACAGAGATACACACACACACACTCACACACACACACACACACACAGAGACACACACACACACACTCTCACACAGAGATTCACACACACACACACACACACACTCTCACACACACACACACACTCACACACACACACACTCACACAGAGACACACACACTCGCACGCCAGCCCAGGGAGAGCATGCGAACTCCGCACAGACAGCAGCCCCACGGCCGCCGGCTCATGGGCTCTCCTGCTTGTGTTCCCCGAGGCTGCAGTGACCGTGTCTGTTTTCCAGCGATGCACACTCCCGCCCCGGCAGAGCTCTTCATCTCCGGCGCGCTCCCGGGCTCCGGCACCTTCCCCACCTCCTCCGCGCTGTCCGCCTACCAGCACCCCGCCTCCTTCTCGGGGCGCAGCTTCGCCGGCGTGGCCCCGTCCCTGTCGCTGCAGGACACCCCCACCTTCAGCCCCACCTCCAACGGGCTGCTATCGCCCCACGACCCGCTGCTGCACATCAAGACGCCGCCGCAGCCCTCCGGCCTCGGGTTCGACCGCCTGCTGTCCTCGCAGGGCTCGGCCTACCGGGGCGGCCAGGACCCCGGCGGGGCGCCGCCCCCGCCCCCGCCGCCGCCGCCGCCCCAGGGCGCGGCCGGCTCCTCCGCGCGCCACCTGCCGCCCCCCCAGTTCAACCTGCTGTCGTCCCAGCTGCCCGAGCAGGCGCCCCAGCTGTACAACGCCTCGGTGTTCTCGTCGGCGCCGCCGCACCAGGGCGCCGGGCTGGAGCGGGCCGTGCCGCGGCAGGACAGCGTGATCAAGCACTACCAGCGGCCCGCCGCGCAGCCCCACTCGCTGCAGCACTACCTGAGCTGCGGCGCGGCCGGCTACCAGCAGCTGCCGCCGCACCGGCACGCGGCCGTGTCCTGCAGCCCGCTGGGCGAGCAGAGCCCCTCGGCCGAGCCCAAGGCCTCGCGGGCCGAGCAGGGCTACCGGCCCATCATCCAGCCGGCCTACACCAGCGCCCCCTCCTCCTCCTCCTCCTCCTCCTCGGGGGGCGGCGGCAAGGCCTCCAAGAGCAGCTCCAGCAGCGGCTACTCCTCATCCGGCTCGGGCTCCTCGTCCCGCCAGCCGCACACGCCGCCCTCCGCCTCCTCCGCCTCCTCCTCGTCCTCCTCCTCCTCCTCCTCCTCGTCCTCGGCCTCCTCCGTGCCCAACTCGGCCTCCTCGTCCGCGCCCGCCCCGCCCTCCCGCCAGCAGCCGCCCCCGCCGCCCTCCTCCTCCTCCTCCTCCTCCTCCTCGGCCGCCGCCTCCTCCTCCTCCTCCTCCTCCTCCGTGTCCCAGCCCCCGCCCGCCCCCAAGCCGCCCTGCCTGTCGGGCTACGGCTCGCCGGCGGCGGTCAAGCCCAGCCCGGGGCTGGCGGGCCAGACGCCGCCGCAGTCCTCCTCCTCCTCCTCCTACTCGCCCGGCCAGCCGCCCGCCGCGCACCTGGCCCAGCCCTACGGGGGCTTCAGCTCCCCGCAGGCGCAGGACCTGAGCTCCGCCGGCGGGGGGGGCAAGGGCTACGGCTTCCCGGCAGAGGTGGTGTACGGCGCCGACTCGGCCTACGCCGGCATGCCCGCCTCCCTGGGCGGCGCCGGCAGCCCGTCGCTGGGCTACGGGGGCCCCGGGCACTCCCCGGCCCTGCTGGGGGGCTCGGCGGGCGGCGGGGGCTCCGGGGGCGGCAGCTCGGGCTCGGCCGGCGGCGGGGGCGGCTCGGGGGCCGGGGGGGGCGGCTCCTACCACCTGCCGGACTCCAGCCCCTCCCCCTCGGGCTCCTCGGGCATCGTCCGCGGTGGGCTGCCCTCCCCGGCCCCCCGGCCCGCCCAGTCCCCGGGCGGGGGCAAGTACCTGCCCTCCGTGCTGTCCCCCGCCTTCCTGGCCTCCCCGCAGGGGTACCCCGACGCCCGCGGCGCCCCCGCGCCCTACCACGCCCCCAAGCCCAAGCCCGAGTCCGACATGCTGGGCGTGGAGCGGCCCCCCGAGGAAGAGGAGGAGGACGACGACGACTTCCTCATCCAGCACCTGCTGCAGGCGCAGAGCCCCGCGCCCCAGCCCGCGCCCCCCGCCCCGGCCCCCGAGGGCCCCAAGGGCCTGGCCTACGAGCTGGGCAAAAGCTCGGAGGAGCGCTACCACCTGCAGAGCGTCATCCGGACCAACAGCGCCACTGCGGGCGGCGGGGCGGCGGGCAGCCTGGAGAGCCAGCTGGAGCTGTCGCTGAAGAAGCAGAAGGGCGACCGGGCCGGGGGCGCGGCCAGGGACCCCCACGGCCACGCCCTGCCCCACTCCCACCCACAGCACCACCACGACTCGCTGGGCTCCGTGGTGCACTACAGCCGGGCTGACCCCTACGCCCACCCCCTCCCGCACCCCCACTCGCACCCCCACGCGCAGCACCACCCCCACGCCGACCTCAAGAAGCCCCCCGATCAGGCGGACCTGCCCTACCTGCGCAAGACCCCCGACCAGCAGTCCCAGCAGTCCCAGCATTCCCAGCAGCAGCAGCAGCAGCAGCAGCAGCAGACGCCCCACACGCCCCTGAACCTCCTGGACTCCCCCCCCGAGCAGCAGCCCCCCGCCCAGGCGCACCTGCTGCAGTCGGTGCTGTCCCACACGGCGCGCAAGTCCCTGGAGCCCTCGTCTGCGCAGCCGCAGCAGCCGCCTGCGCAGCCGCCGCAGCACCTGGGCGACGGCCCGTCCTCGCAGCTGCAGCTGCAGCTGCAGTCGCAGTCGCAGGCGCTGGAGGCCCACCTGCAGGCGCACCACGCGCGCGGGCCGCAGACGCCAGGCCAGAGCCAGCAACCCGGGTCCCAGTCTTCCCTGGAGCTGCTGGACCCCTCCCTCTCGCAGCCGCCCAGCGCGGAGGGGGCTGGGGGGGGCGGCGGGGGCGGGGCGGCGGGGGGCGACCGGCACCGCCAGCACCGGCACCCCGACCTGCACGACTTCCTGTCGGAGTCGGACCTGGGCCTGCCGGGCCACCTGCACCACCTGCCCGCGCACCCCATCGCCCACCCGCACCCCCACTCGCACCCCCACGCCCACCAGCACCCGCACGGCCACCCGCACGCCCACCACCCGCCGCCCCACCACCACCACCCCCACCTCCACCACCACCACCACCACATGGGGGCGCGGGAGGGCGAGGGCGACCCGCTGAAGGAGCCGCACCAGTTCGGGCCGGGCAGCCCGCCGGGCAAGGCGGGGCCGGGCGCGAAGCCGCCGCCCTCGCGCTTCGTGCCGCTGACCTCCATCTGCTTCCCGGACGCGCTGCTGCAGGACGAGGACCGCGCCTTCTTCCCCAGCATGGAGGACATGTTCTGCGGCGACGACTACAAGCCCAGCTGCGGCGCCGGCGCCGGCCCGGACGGGTCCGAGGGCCGCCGGGCGCAGGAGGGCCTGGACGGCGTGAAGACGGGGCCCGGGGGCGGCGGCGGGGGGGGCTACGACCTGCTGGGCCCCGGCGAGGGCGGCTACGCGCCGTACTGCGGGGGCCTGTCGGAGCCGGGCGGCGGCGCCATGCACCTGGACCTGGACTCGCTCAAGGCCCACGAGCTGCCCTCCACCGTCAACACCGAGCAGCTGGGGCTGATCCAGTCGCAGCCCGCGCCGCCGCCGGGGGGGCTGGGCCTGGGCGCCGCGGGGGACTCCTCCTCCGCCGCCAAGATGCTGGGCGGGGGCGGCGCGGGCACGGGGGGCGCGGGCGGCCTCACCTCGCCCATCTTCTGCTCCTCGCGCCCCAAGAAGCTGCTGAAGACCAGCTCCTTCCACCTGCTGAAGCAGCGCCGGGACCCCCAGAGCCAGCCGCCCCCCAAGAAGAGCTACGCGCAGGAGTACGAGTTCGAGGACGACGAGGACAAGGCGGACGTGCCCGCCGACATCCGGCTCAACAGCCGGCGCCTGCCGGACCTGCTGCCCGACCTGGTGTCCAGCTGCCGCAAGGCCGGCGGCGGGGGGGGCGGGGGGGGCGCGGGCCTGAGCCCCCTGATGGGGGACCTCGACTTCTGCCACTCCACCGGGTACCCCTCCCTGGGGCCCCCGCCCCCGGCCCCCGCCCTGCTGCCCGAGGGCCCCAAGAAGAGGGGCCGCAAGCCCACCAAGCCGAAACGCGAGGGCCCCCCCCGGCCCAGGGGCCGCCCCCGCATCCGGCCGCTCCCCGAGCCCCACGGCGGCCTGAGCGCCGGGGCCACGGAGCCGAAAAGGGGCCGCGGCCGAGGGCGGGGCCGGGGCAGGAAGGAGGAGGGCGTGGAGCTGCCGGGGGCCGGTGGCCTCGAGGGAGACCCCCAGAGCAAGCTGGAGCCCATCAGGCCCATCAAGGTGAGCCGGGACTCGGGGGCGCCGGTCGGGGTCGGGGTGACCGCTGCCCTGACCGAGCCCGGGTGCGAGGCGGAGGTGGCGGTCGAGAAGGCTCAGGGTGTATGAAGGACAGCCGCCAGGGCACGGGGGCAGATCAGATGGCTGCGCGACGCTAATTATCTTCCCCCGCTCCCTGTTCCCCTCGCCCTGCAGCTCCCAGCTGGCAGCCCCACTGGAGAGCCGGGCCAGTACCTGGAGGGGAGACTCCTGGGAGAGGTGTTAGTGGGGCCAGCAGGGGGCGCTCACCCTGCGGTCTGTGTGGGTCCTGATGCCCCAGTATAGTGACAGGGACACTAGACTGTAAACAATCCCAGGGTGTCTCTCGAGAAGAGTAGGGGTGTCACCCCAGTGTCCTGGTCAAACTCCCCCCTGGCCTTTACCCATCATGGCCTCCTAATAACCCCCCTCTCTGAACTGGCTCCATCCCTCTGCTCCCCTCCCACTGAGAGCTGGTGTGTGAGAGGACTGGAGCATCATCCAGGTGGGGGTGGAGGGGATCCCCATGACCGGTAAAGAGCTCGGAGTGGAGAGTCCAGACAGGCGCTATATAAGTGTGAGGAGTTATTATTATTATTATTATTATTATTATTATTATTATTATTACTCTTCGTTCCCAGTGGGTGACTCTTCGTTCCCATGTTTTAATGGTAGTTCTAACTGAGCATTATTGTCTTTCTCCCTGTCTCTCCTCTCTCTCTTACTCCCTCCTCTCCCTCCTCTCCCTCCTCTCTCCCCTCTCTCCCCTCTCTCCCCTCTCTCCTCTCTCTCCTACTCTCTCCTCTTCTCTCTCCTCTATCTGCCCCCCCTGTGTTTTGTACAGATCAAGCTGCCCCTGCCCCCCAACCCCCCCTCAGACACCCTGCTGCGCACTGACCCACTTGGTGGTTCTGACCCGGTTCTGTCAGACGGCTCTGGGGGCTCAGCTCCCCTGGGCCTCAGTCCCAGCTCCACCGGTCCCGTTCTGGACCTGAACAGAACCCAGGAGAAGATTAAGCAGAAGGTCCAGGAGGTGAGTCTCACTGTAGGCCGACAACTGCCCCCTATCCTGGTGCCCCTCTGTCAGCTGTCAGGCTGGTCCTCTGCTCTGTTCTCCACAGTGGGGCAAAGAGACTCACAGTCATCCCTCTTCCACATGAACTATCAGCGCTGGGGGGGTCTCTGCTCTCCTGGGGGTTGTGGTCTCAGGGGGGTCTCTGCTGTGCAGGTTCCCTGTATTGTCAGGGTCCCAGCCCTGTGGGGTCTCTGCTCTACAGGGTGCCTGTACTGTTGGGGTCCCTGTACTATTGGGGTCCCAGCCCTGTGGGGGTCTTTGCTCTACAGGGTGCCTGTACTGTTGGGGTTCCTTCTCTGTGGGGTCCCCGTACTGTTGGGGTCCCAGCCCTGTGGGGGTCTTTGCTCTACAGGGTGCCTGTACTGTTGGGGTTCCTTCCCTGTGGGGTCCCCGTACTGTTGGGGTCCCAGCCCTGTGGGGTCTCTGCTCTACAGGGTGCCTGTACTGTTGGGGTCCCTGCCCTGTGGGGTCCCTGTACTGTTGGGGTCCCAGCCCTGTGGGGTCTCTGCTCTACAGGGTGCCTGTACTGTTGGGGTCCCTGCCCTGTGGGGTCCCTGTACTGTTGGGGTCCCAGCCCTGTGGGGGTCTTTGCTCTACAGGGTGCCTGTACTGTTGGGGTTCCTTCCCTGTGGGGTCCCTGTACTGTTGGGGTCCCGCCCTGGGGGCTCTCAGCTCCATGGGGCTCATGCGCTGTGACCCCCCTCTCTCTCCCAGGTGGAGGAGAAGCAGCCGGAGATGAAGTCAGGGTTCATGGCTTCGTTCCTGGATTTCCTCAAGTCCGGGAAGAGGCAGCAGCTGCCCGGCGGGGGCGGGGGCGCGGGCGGGGAGCCCCCCGCGCCCGGAAAGCCGGGGGGCCGCCCCTCGCCCCCGCCGCCCCCGCCCCCGCCCGCGCCGGCCTTCGGGGAGGTGGCGGACGGGGAGGGGGCGCTGTCGCTGGGGGGGTGCCCCAGCCCCTGCAAGCGGCTGGACGAGGAGCTGAAGAGGAACCTGGAGACGCTGCCGTCCTTCTCGTCCGACGAGGAGGACTCGGTCAGCAAGAACCAGGACCTGCAGAAGAGCATCTCCTCGGCCATCTCCGCGCTGTACGACACGCCGCAGCCCCTCGCGGCCCCCCCCCCGCCGCCGCCGCCGCCGCCCCCCGAGCCCGAGCCCGAGCCGGACACCGAGCCCGAGCCCCAGCCCGAGCCCCAGCCCGAGCCCCAGCCCGAGCCCCAGCCCGAGCCGGGACTGGAGATGGACAGGAGCCAGGCAGTGCAAGGTAAAGACCTGGAGACACGCTGACCACTGGGCACCGCAGCGTACTGACACTGACCGCTGGACACACTGCAGCGCACTGACACTGACCGCTGGACACACTGCAGCGCACTGACACTGACCACTGGACACACTGCAGCACACTGACACTGACCACTGGACACCCCAGCGCACTGACACTGATCACTGGACACACTGCAGCGCACTGACACTGACCGCTGGACACACTGCAGCGCACTGACACTGACCACTGGACACATTGCAGCACACTGACACTGACCACTGGACACCGCAGCGCACTGACACTGACCGCTGGACACCCCAGCACACTGACACTGACCACTGGACACACTGCAGCACACTGACACTGACCACTGGACACCCCAGCGCACTGACACTGATCACTGGACACACTGCAGCACACTGACACTGACCACTGGACACCGCAGCACACTGACACTGACCACTGGACACCCCAGCGCACTGACACTGACCACTGGACACCGCAGCACACTGACACTGACCACTGGACACCCCAGTGCACTGACACCGACCACTGGACACTCCAGCATATTGACACTGACCACAGGACACTCCAGCACACTGACACTGACCACTGGACACACTGATACTGTCCGCTGGACACTGCACCACACTGACCACTGGACACACTGCAGCATACTACCACTGACCACTGGACACACCAGCACACTGACACTGAACACTGGACACACTGCAGCACACTGACACTGACCACTGGACACCCCAGCACACTGACACTGACCACTGGACACACTGCAGCACACTGACACTGACCACTGGACACCCCAGCGCACTGACACTGACCACTGGACACCCCAGCACACTGACACTGACCACTGGACACACTGCACCACACTGACACTGAACACTGGACACTCCAGCACACTGAAACTGGGCACTACAGTTCAGTAGTGCTGACCATTACCGCACTGGGCACTACCGTGCTTGTCCCCTCTGGCTGTTCCAGGGTCACCCGAGGCGCCCCCAGAGCTGCCCCCCGCTGTGTCCACTCCCAGCCCTCTGCCCTGCGGGGAGGAGCCGGGGGCCGGAGGAGACGACCAGGAGACCAGCGCCCCCAGCCCCCCCTGCCTTCCGTCCCCCGCCCCCCCCTCCCTGCCCCTCCCTCCCCCGCCTGCCCTGGCCCCTGCCCCGACACCCCCCCTGCTCTCCGCCGCCAGCCCCCCGCCCCCCCTGCCGCCGGCGCCGGCACCGCAGCCCCCCTCCGAGCCCCCGCCGCCCTCCCCTCCGGCCCCCCCGCCCTCGCCGCCCTCGCCCGAGACCCCCGAGGAGCCCCCGGACTCGCGCCCCCTGCACCTGGCGAAGAAGCAGGAGAGCGCGGCCGTGGCGGGCGAGAGCGAGGAGGAGGAGAGCGAGAGCGGCGGCGAGGGCATCTTCCGCGAGAGGGACGAGTTCGTGGTGCGCACCGAGGACATCGGCGCCCTCAAGGTACCCGGCCAGCGCCGAGAGCTGCGCGGCTCTCTCCCTTCGCTCCTCACTCCTCACTCCTGTCTCTCTCGTTTCACTCCTCTCTCCTCACTCCTGTCTCTCTCCCTTCACTCCTCACTGCTGTCTCTCTCCCTTCACTCCTCTCTCCTGTCTCTCTCCTGTCTCTCTCCTGTCTCTCTCCCTTCACTCCTCTCTCCTGTCTCACTCCTGTCTCACTCCTCTCTCCTCACTCCCTTCACTCCTCTCTCCTCACTGCTGTCTCTCTCGTTTCACTCCTCTCCTCACTCCTGTCTCACTCCCCTCTCACTCCTGTCTCACTCCCCGCTCACTCCTGTCTCACTCGTTTCACTCCTGTCTCACTCCCTGCTCACTCCTGTCTCACTCCTCTCTCACTCATCTCACTCCTCTCTCCTCACTCCTGTCTCACTCCCCTCTCTGTCTCACTCCTGTCTCAGTCCTCTCTCTCATCTCACTCCTCTCTCATTCCCCTCTCACTTTTCTCACTCCTTTCTCCTCACTCCTCTCTCACTCTGTCTCACTCCTCTCTCCTCACTCCTGTCTCGCTCCCCTCTCACACTGTCTCACTGCCTGCTCACTCCTGTCTCAGTCCTCTCTCACTCCTGTCTCACCCTCCTGTTTGGGTCTCACTCCTTTCTCTCTGTATCTCACTCTGCCTCACTCCTGCCTCCCCCCCTCTCCCCCCTCTCCTGCTCTCTGTCTCCCCCTGCCAGCTGGCTCTGCAGACGGGCCGGGAGCCGCCCCCTATCTGGCGCGTGCAGAAGGCTCTACTGCAGAAGTTCACCCCCGAGATCAAGGACGGGCAGAGGCAGTTCTGCGCCACCAGCAACGTGAGGCCCCGCTCCTCGCCTTCGAATCACGTTTATTGATCAAACGCACAACCATACGGCGTGCAGCAGTAGCTGCTGGAAATGAAATGTCTTTTCCGCGAGCTCACCAAAATCACAAGAATCACAAAAAACACAAAAATCACTAAATTTAGGTTACGAAAATAAGGTTACATGATAATAGATGTAATAGAAATGGAATAAAACTCAATGAGTAGAGCTGCTATGTGTCCATGATGTTTGCAGAATATACAAGTAGTGCATTACAGGTGACCTGCTGAAGGAGCTGCAGGTTGGCTGGAGGTAGAGGCTGTCCGTAGTCTGTTGGACTGGACCGAATGCCTGAGAGCTCCCTTCTGCAGTGTCCTCCCCTTTAAGAGCTGTGTGGGGTCTCTGCCTGCGCCCCCTGACCTTGTCCCCGCCTCTCCGCAGTACCTGGGCTATTTCGGAGACGCCAAGAACCGCTACCAGCGCCTCTACGTCAAGTTCCTCGAGAACGTCAACAAGAAGGACTACGTGCGGGTCTGCTCGCGGAAGCCCTGGCACCGGCCCCTGCAGGCGCTCAGGTCCGCCCCCCCGCCGCCCGCGCGCAGGCTGCCAGCAGGCGTCACACCCCTCACCGGGACCCCGAGCCTGCACAGCAGGGGGGTGGGACGCCTGTTGTCAGTCTGCCCCACTCTGTCTCACTCTGATCTCTCTTCTGACACGGGAAAACCATGACTCTGGGCTGGCAGCGCCCAGGTCCGACAGGCCTGCTCCAGCAGCCCCCAGGTCCGACAGGTCTGCTCCAGCTGTGCCCAGGTCCGACAGGCCTGCTCCAGCAGCGCCCAGGTCCGACAGTCCTGCTCCTGCTGTGCCCAGGTCCGACAGTCCTGCTCCAGCAGCGCCCAGGTCCGACAGGCCTGCTCCAGCAGCGCCCAGGTCCGACAGTCCTGCTCCAGGTCCGACAGGCCTGCTCCAGCTGTGCCCAGGTCCGACAGTCCTGCTCCAGCAGTGCCCAGGTCCGACAGGCCTGCTCCTGCAGTGCCCAGGTCCGACAGTCCTGCTCCAGCAGCGCCCAGGTCCGACAGGCCTGCTCCAGCAGTGCCCAGGTCCAACAGGCCTGCTCCTGCAGTGCCCAGGTCCGACAGTCCTGCTCCAGCAGCGCCCAGGTCCGACAGGCCTGCTCCAGCTGTGCCCAGGTCCGACAGTCCTGCTCCAGGTCCGACAGGCCTGCTCCAGCTGTGCCCAGGTCCGACAGTCCTGCTCCTGCAGTGCCCAGGTCCGACAGGCCTGCTCCAGCTGTGCCCAGGTCCGACAGGCCTGCTCCAGGTCCGACAGGCCTGCTCCAGCTGTGCCCAGGTCCGACAGGCCTGCTCCAGCTGTGCCCAGGTCCGACAGGCCTGCTCCAGGTCCGACAGGCCTGCTCCAGCTGTGCCCAGGTCCGACAGTCCTGCTCCTGCAGTGCCCAGGTCCGACAGGCCTGCTCCAGCTGTGCCCAGGTCCGACAGGCCTGCTCCTGCAGTGCCCAGGTCCGACAGGCCTGCTCCAGCTGTGCCCAGGTCCGACAGGCCTGCTCCAGCAGTGCCCAGGTCTGACAGGCCTGCTCCTGCAGTGCCAGGCTGTTCTGGGTCCAGATGGGCTGGCAGTGCCCAGGTATGACAGTACTGCTCCTGCAGTGCCCAGGTCCGACAGTCCTGCTCCAGCAGTGCCCAGGTCCAACAGGCCTGCTCCAGCAGTGCCCAGGTCCGACAGGCCTGCTCCTGCAGTGCCAGGCTCTGCTGCAGCCCCTGTACTGTGGGCGACAGCAGGACCAGGTCATCTGCGCAGAGCAGGAACTTGATCTGTGTGCCCTGCGGTGAGACCAGGGGCTGCTCACTGACAGACATACTGAACAGCGCTGGGCTCAGGCTGCAGCTCCGAGTGAAGGGTTCTGTCTTTCTGTTACCAGTTTTCAGTGCTCACCTGTTCTCTGTCTCCCTCTCTCCTCTCTCCTCTCTCCCAGCAGGCGGCAGTCCATCCCGAAACCACCCCCCCTGCCCCGCAGCCAGACCCCTCCGCGGGTGGACAGGGTGGAGAGGGAGGAGAGGGAGAGAGAGAGGGAACGGGAGAGGGAGAGAGAGAGGGAACGGGAGAGGGAGAAGGAGAGGGAACGGGAGAAGGAGAGGGAGAGGGAGAAGGAGAGGGAACGGGAGAGAGAGGAGAGAGAGAGGGAACGGGAGAAGGAGAGGGAAAAGGAGAAGGAGAGGAGACAGCCGCCGGAGAGGCGAGGGAGTGGCGCTGAGCGCCGAGGACGGGAGGAGAGGAAGGCGGAGAGGAAGGCAGCCGAGCGCCCCCGAGCTCCTCGCGTCCCCAGGGTGAAGGCCGAGCCGCCGCCCAAGAAGAGGAAGAAGTGGCTGAAGGAAGTGCCCTCCTCCTCCGAGTCCGACTCGTCCCCGGAGCCGCCTAGCGACGAGGAAGGTGAGTGAGAGCCTGGAGTCTGTATGAACCCCCCTCTCTCTCTCAGTGCAGTGTTCATGTACTGGAGTGTCCAGTCAGTGTGTGTGTATTAACCCCTCTCTCTCTCAGTGCAGTGTTAATGTACTGGAGTGTCCAGTCAGTGTGTCTGTATTAACCCCTCTCTCTCTCAGTGCAGTGTTAATGTACTGGAGTGTCCAGTCAGTGTGTGTATTAACCCCTCTCTCTCTCAGTGCAGTGTTAATGTACTGGAGTGTCCAGTCAGTGTGTGTGTATTAACCCCTCTCTCTCTCAGTGCAGTGTTAATGTACTGGAGTGTCCAGTCAGTGTGTGTGTATTAACCCCTCTCTCTCTCAGTGCAGTGTTCATGTACTGGAGTGTCCAGTCAGTGTGTCTGTATGAACCCCTCTCTCTCAGTGCAGTGTTAATGTACTGGAGTGTCCAGTCAGAGTGTCTGTATTAACCCCTCTCTCTCTCAGTGCAGTGTTAATGTACTGGAGTGTCCAGTCAGTATGTCTGTATTAACCCCTCTCTCTCTCAGTGCAGTGTTAATGTACTGGAGTGTCCAGTCAGTGTGTGTGTATTAACCCCTCTCTCTCTCAGTGCAGTGTTAATGTACTGGAGTGTCCAGTCAGTGTGTCTGTATTAACCCCTCTGTCTCTCAGTGCAGTGTTAATGTACTGGAGTGTCCAGTCAGTGTGTGTGTATTAACCCCTCTCTCTCTCAGTGCAGTGTTCATGTACTGGAGTGTCCAGTCAGTGTGTCTGTATTAACCCCTCTCTCTCTCAGTGCAGTGTTAATGTACTGGAGTGTCCAGTCAGTGGTCAGTGTGTCTGTATTGACCCCTCTCTCTCTCTCAGTGCTGGTACGTGGTGTGAACACGCGAGCGATGAGGGAGATGTTCCGCAGTTATGTGGAGATGCTGGTCAGCACAGCCCTGGACCCCGACATGATCCAGGCTCTGGAGGACACGAACGGTGAGCGAGGGGGCGGGGTGAGGGGGACAGCGGCTGAGGGGAGTGGGAATGTCAGTTGCTTCAGCTCCATGTGTCTGGAATGACATTTGCGACCTCAGGCCAGCGGGATGCAGACAGGATCCACTTCCAGGTCAGGAGAGACAGGAGGGAGGGACCACTTCCAGGTCAGGAGAGACAGGAAGGAGGGACCGCTTCCAGGTCAGGAGAGACAGGAGGGAGGGACCGCTTCCAGGTCAGGAGAGACAGGAGGGAGGGACCTTTTCCAGGTCAGGAGAGACAGTAAGGAGGGACCGCTTCCAGGTCAGGAGAGACAGGAGGGAGGGACCACTTCCAGGTCAGGAGAGACAGGAGGGAGGGACCGCTTCCAGGTCAGGAGAGACAGGAGAGAGGCAGAACTCCGGACCCTCTCTTCCGCACTGGGCCTGGAGGCGGTACAGAGTGTGTCTCACCCCTGGTTCCCAGGAAATCTCCGGTGCTCTTTGGATGGGTCCCGGCGGGCTCGCTCTGGGCTTGGGAGCTCGTCAGTTACCCAGGGAATCTCATTCCCGTTTCCCAGCGCAGACGCCAAAGGCAGAGCTGGTGATGAGCCCATGTCCCAGAGAGCTCCTCTCTCCTGTCCTTCACTGTGATGCTGCAGTGAGGCGCCGGCATTTTCTCTGTCCTGCGCCAGACTGCCCCTGACCTGTCCTCTGTCCCACACCGGATTGCCCCTGACCTGTCCTCTGTCCTGCCCCTGACCTCCCCCTGACCTGTCCTCTGTCCCACACCAGATTGCCCCTGACCTGTCCTCTGTCCTGTCCTCTGTCCTGCCCCTGACCTGTCCTCTGTCCCACACCGGATTGCCCCTGACCTGTCCTCTGTCCTGCCCCTGACCTCCCCCTGACCTGTCCTCTGTCCCACGCCGGATTGCCCCTGACCTGTCCTCTGTCCTGCGCCGGACTGCCCCTGACCTGCTACCCATGTCTTGCAGACGAGCTGTATCTGCCCCCTATGAGGAAGATCGACAGTATTCTGAACGAGCAGAAGAGGAGGCTGCTGAGGAGAGTCAGCATGAGCTCCCAGCACCAGGTACTGCTGTGTCTCCCTCCTGCTCCTCTCTCTCTCTCTCCCTGTCTCTGTCTCTCCTCTCTCCTCTTTCTGTCTCTCCTCTCTCCTCTGTCTCTCTCTCCTCCTCTGTCTCTCTCTCCTCTCTCTCTGTCTGTCTCTCTCCTCTTCCTCTGTCTCTCCTCTGTCTGTCTCTCCTCTCTCCTCTGTCTGTCTCTCCTCTCTCCCTGTCTGTCTCTCTCCTCTCTCCTCTGTCTCTCTCTCACTCAGTACCATGGGGATGGTCTGTCGTCTCTGGTCACTCATTCAATCTGTCCTGCACCCCCCTCTATCTCCACCAGGAGGCACTCCACTCCTACCCTCAGATGTCAGCTGACCCCCTGGACTCGGGGGCTGTGAGGGTGCGCCTGGGGGGGGAGTCCTACAACCGCAAGACCCTCAACAGAGTGAAGAGGAGTCTCCCCAAACAGCAGGTGCCAGGCGCAGGGTGACCCCTCTTGTGTGCCTGGGTCCTGATGGACAGTGCAGAGCATGTGGCAGCATCTGACGCCTGATTCTGTGTCAGTGCGCGTGTGTGTCTGAGCATGTGTCTGCGTGTCTGCATCTGTGTGTGTTGGTGTGTGTCTGTGTCTACACGCATGTGTGGCTGTGTGTGTGTTTGTGTCTGTTCAGCAGGCTGTAATACTGTCTCTCTCTTCTAGGATTTCAAGTTGTCTACAGAAACCTGCAGGATATACAGCCTGTATCACTCCCTCCATCACTATAAATACCACACATTCCTACACTGCAAGAGAGAGGTAACTTCTGTTACATAGCTTACCCCTCTGTCTCTCAGTGCAGTGTTGATGTACTGGAGTGTCCAGTCAGTGTGTCTGTATGAACCCCTCTCTCTCTCAGTGCAGTGTTAATGTACTGGAGTGTCCAGTCAGTGTGTCTGTATGAACCCCTCTGTCTCTCAGTGCAGTGTTAATGTACTGGAGTGTCCAGTAAGTGTGTCTGTATTAACCCCTCTCTCTCTCAGTGCAGTGTTAATGTACTGGAGTGTCCAGTCAGTGTGTGTGTATGAACCCCTCTCTCTCTCAGTGCAGTGTTAATGTACTGGAGTGTCCAGTCAGTGTGTCTGTATGAACCCCTCTCTCTCAGTGCAGTGTTAATGTACTGGAGTGTCCAGTCGGTGTGTGTGTGTATTAACCCCTCTCTCTCTCAGTGCAGTGTTAATGTACTGGAGTGTCCAGTCAGTGTGTCTGTATTAACCCCCCTCTCTCTCAGTGCAGTGTTCATGTACTGGAGTGTCCAGTCAGTGTGTCTGTATTAACCCCCCTCTCTCTCAGTGCAGTGTTCATGTACTGGAGTGTCCAGTCGGTGTGTGTGTATTAACCCCTCTCTCTCTCAGTGCAGTGTTAATGTACTGGAGTGTCCAGTCGGTGTGTGTGTATTAACCCCTCTCTCTCTCGGTGTGCACTGACCCCTCTCTCTCGCAGACTGACAGTATTGAGCAGGCGGCGGAGGACCCTGGTCAGGAGGAGGTGGTGCAGCAGTGTATGGCGAACCAGGGCTGGCTGGAGACGCTGTTCGACTCTTTCATCGAGCTGCTGACCCTCAGTGCGCAGGCCTGAGGCTGCGGCCCAGACAGCGGGGGACGTCGGAATCGAGGGGAGCCCCCTTCGAAGTCGAGGCTCGGGGGCCGGGCACACAGCGACCCGGACAGCCGCCAGAGGCAGGGCGGAGAGACAGACTGCCGCCCCCCGGTGGTGGGGGAAGGAATGACAGCGAGGGTGGGGAGGGGAGGGAAAGGGTTTGCAGAGCCCGGGGTTCACTCTGTGGGGCGCGGGAGAGAGAGGGGGGCACCGGGGGAGTCCGGGGGTCTCAGGGCTCCGGCCCCTCGCTGTGCTGAACGCCCTGTGGGAAGAGTTGTTTTTCTCCGTTGGAAGAGCACGGCGCTCTGTCCGGATCCGAGCGGGCCGAGCCGGGACGCAGCGCGCCCTCAGTCTGCGTTCCCGACCCTCCGACTTCCAGCGTGTAAATACTGTACAGGCGCAGGCGAGGGCGCTCTGTCGACACTGACCCCCGCCCCCCGCGGTCTCCGCGGCTCTCGGCGAAGGCCCCGCGCCCCTCCGGGCGGAGACGGTGGCCGGTTTGCAGACACTTTTTTAAAAAAAAAACTAAAAAAATTTCCACTCGCCGACCGGACACAGGTCCAGTCTCCCCCACCTCATCTCCGCCCCTCCCTCCTGCCCCCCATCCCTCCGGAAAAATAACAGATTTTGTCTTTTTTTATAAATATATATGAAAAAAGCAATTTGAAAATATTCCTAAAAACTTTACTTTTCGAGATCACCCCAGCCATCTGTGAGTGTGAACTGTTGTTACAATTTTTTCACCCCGTGTTGCTGTACGATTGTGTTCTGATTATTATTATTAATATTATTATAATATATATATTTCTATTTTTTATTGTTTTAGTGTCGGATAATGTTTTATTTTATTATTTGTTTTTTTTTTGTTCTTTTCTGAATATGTAAAACTCAAGCTGTATAGTGTGTACACAAACTGATTAAAATGGAAAAAAACTTTCTTTGCAAAAAAGAGAAAAGGAATTTGGTCTCCTGGGCGTCTTGTTTTCCTGGTCGGGGGGGGGTTTGTCTCTCTTCCTGGTCGGTTGTCTCCTGCCCTCTGCCCCGCCCACTCCGTGTGATGTCATCCAGTCAGACCAAGCTAGACGATCAGCTGCTATTCAATCGCATCTGATCATCCTGACGCAGGCGGTGGTGTTGTTGTTGGGGGGGGGGGTGCAGTGTGGGAGGGGATTTTGTCTCTTCCTGGTTGACTTCTCCTGCCCTCTGCCCCGCCCACCCCCGTGTGATGTCATACAGTCAGACCACACTAGCTGCCCAGTAGGTTTTCGATGGCGTCTCACTACCCCGGTACAAGCAGTCTCTCAAGACTGGTTAGAGGGGGACTGGTGGAAAACTGACAGGGCGAGAGCTTTCACAATGAGTGGTGGGGGTCTGGAACAAGCAGCCCTTGACTTAGTGCTCTGATTCCTGAGTAACCTGGACTCCTAGCAGTTTTCTAACGTTGCCTTGGGGCATTCAGCTGCAGCGCCTTGGCTCAGAGTCTGCATGAGTGGCTTGGGGAGCCATGTGACCTTTGAACCATGTCATTTAGATTTAGATCAGACTTTATTGATCCCAAAGGGAACTCAATGTGTTACAGCAGCCCAAGACAAGCAGAAAAAAAAAAACATCAGGCTAGACAAAAAACTGGAATCCGTACAGTAATACATAATACATATAAAATAAATAAAAATAAATACATATGTGTGTGAAAAATATGATCATAGTCACTGTAAAAACAATAAAATATGTCCAGTGTCCAAAAAGTACAGTGGAGCAACATGCTGTCCACAGCCGAGCAAATGAAGGGCTAACAGTCCGAGCCTAGGGCAGCGTTATACACCCAAATCAAATCAAAGTTTATCAAACGCACAACAATACGGCGTGCAGCAGTAGTTGCTGGCAGTGAAATGTCTTTTTCTGCGAGCTCACCAAAATCACAAGAATCACAAAAATCACAAAATTGAGGTTACATTTTTGAAATTGAATAAAACTCAATGTGAGTGGAGCTGTTATGTGGCCATGGCGTATGCAGTATATACATGTAGTGCAGTTATGCTGAATACAGTGAAAACTGTGTGTCCATGTAGCGATTACAGGTGACCTGCTGAAGGAGCTGCAGGTTGGCTGTTTAGCAGTCTTATTGCCTGGAGGTAGAAGCTGCTCCGTAGTCTGTTGGACTTGGACCGAATGCTTCGGTACCGTTTACCGGACGGTAGGAGGGAAAACAGTTTGTGACTGGGATGACTGGGGTCCTTGAGAATGGGCCTGGCCTTCTTCAGACATCCAGCTGAGTAGATCTCCTGGATGCTTGGTAGCTCACAGCTGGTGATGAGCTGCGCTGACTTCACCACCCTGACAGCCGCCGGGAGGAAAGACCTGCAGAAACGTTCCCTTGAACACCGCAGCTGGAGCAGCCTGTTGCTGAAAGTGCTCCGCTGCCCAGTAACAGTGCCATGAAGCAGACGAGAGGCGTTTAAAACCTTTTTCTTACAAGAACGTCTCAAAAATGATTTTACTCCATATTCTGAAAACAATTCAGACGTCAACAGAAAAAACTGAACTGTTATTCACCGTGAGAAATGAAAATATTTAGCTTGTAACATTTTTTTAACTTTTAATGACTAGTACAAAGGAGAAAGGGAATTCAAAACAGACAAGACTGCAAAAAAAAACACAGCCAGAGGTCACTACAACTTTGAACCCAATAAGACAAAATATTTACAGACATCAGTTATTTTTCCCTGGGTACTTTTTAAGTTTTGAATGCAGTTTAAGTAATATTGCATTTCCACCTTACAATCATTAAAGGAGTAAGTAGGATTAGTTTACCAAACTTAGACCAGTTTGTTTTGTGAATATGATATCTACTTAGTTTTACAAATTATAAATATTTTTCATATTACATTTTTCCAAAGTATAACATAATACTTCTTTAATTTAACATTCAATTATCTAACTTCTGACAGGCCTGTGGGCCTGTGCTTCCACTCAAGCTGACCTCAGGAAGTCCAGTGAAGAGACGATCCTGCCTTTCTGATCGCTGGCGGCCGGGTACGGCCGCAACACCGCCGCCTAGCGGGCAGTTTGCATAACCGCAGCTGCTGAGTCCTTCCTTACCTGCATTAACGCCACAATACCTCCACCTAGTGGACACTGAACGCGTCGCTCTCCTATTCCTGGGGATTGTAGTCATAATTTCTTACACTTCTACAGTGCTTTTCTGGACTCTCCACTCCGAGCTCTTTACCGGTCATGGGGATCCCCTCCACCCCCACCTGGATGATGCTCCAGTCCTCTCACACACACCAGCTCTCAGTGGGAGGAGAGCAGAGTGATGGAGCCAGTTCAGAGAGGGGGGTTATTAGGAGGCCATGATGGGTAAAGGCCAGGGGGGAGATTGACCAGGACACTGGGGTGACACCCCTACTCTTCTCGAGAGACACCCTGGGATTGTTCATGACCACAGAGAGTCAGGACCTCGGTTTTACGTCTCCTCTGAAGGACGGCGCCTTTTTTCTAGTGTCCCCGTCACTGTACTGGGGCATCAGGACCCACATGAGCTGCAGGGTGAGCGCCCCCTGCTGGCCCCACTAACACCTCTTCCAGCAGCAGCCTTAGTTTTTCCCAGGAGTCTCCCATCCAGGTACTGGCCAGGCTCACACCTGCTGAGCTTCAGTGGGTTGCCAATTGTAAGATGCAGGGTGACATGGCTGCTGGCTATATGATACATACATATACATATATTTATATGAAATTATATGAAAATATAAAATTAAATAACATTTATATGAAACCCCAAATTGCACACAATTCAGTTCAGGTACTGTATTCATCCCCGGGGGTCGGCAGTTTACGATCTGATCTGATGGTTATTTACAGCCGGCCTGTCTTGGGTGTGATAAGCCAGAAACAGAGAGAGGGGCTTACGAGACGTGTGTATACACTTATAGGTGTATGATAGGATCCCTTTACTGGCCAGATACAATTTCTTGCATTAGGAATGTCTTTTCGCAGACCCCAGCTTGCTCTCCATGAGACACACAGACAGGGAGAGAGAAGCTGGGGGTCAGAGTGCAGGGTCAGGCGTTTATACGGCGCCCCTGGAGCAGCTGGGGTTCAGGGCCTCGCTCAGGGGCCCAACGGAGTAGGATTTCTCTGCCGGCCGCGGGATACGAACCGGCAACCTCCCAGCCACAGAGCCTCACCACATCTTCGCTCTGCTCTATCGGGACGCAAACAGTACGACAGACAGCACCCTCACACAACGTGCGCAGGACACGACAAACCAGCCAACAGGAATTCATCATGACAGTATCAATGACGCGTGACGGTGTCACCTGTAACTCCTGCAGGGTTCGGGCCCGGATTCCGGTCCGGTCCGGCCCGGCCCGGCCCGCTCGTGTTCCGGTGCCTGGTCATTCCGTTCGCACCCGTGTCCGGGGGTCCGGGGCCTCCCCCGCGGCGTGGAAGCTGACCAGGACCGGCCCGGCCCGGGCAGGAAAGTCGCCCGATGCTCAGCTGGGTCCCTCCTGCCGTCTTCCGCGCGTCGTTAATCCCTGAAGTGTGTCGTTTCCCCCCCCCCCAGAGGCCCGGCGCGTTTGGACCCGTCCCACGGTGTCCCTGTGAGTGTGCTCCCCGGGGGAGCTGGCTCTCCTGGCGGCGGTGGAAGGTGAGAGAGAGTCGGGCTCTGTGCCGACCGGCGGCGCCGTCCGTCTGGGGGCGTGTGCGCGGCGCGGAGGCGGGTCAGGCGGTGACGGAGAAAAGGCAAAACGAAACCGATAGCAGTTTCCCCGACAGAGGCCGAGAGAGAGACACCAGCCCCCGTGTGCTGTTTACTCGAGCGCGTTCATGCAGCGCCTGATCTGATCTGTTTGTTTTTCCGCACTTTCCCCTTGAAACGCGCTGCCCGCCTGCGGGACCCGCTGGGGGAGAGCTCAGGCGGAGCTGCGGCAGCCGCAGGCTCGCCGGGGTCCCGGGGTGCGACAGAACAGCCGCCGCGGTCGCACGGGCCGGCTGCAGGTCTACCCGGACACAGGCCGCACAGCCGGGCCTGCAGTGGACGGGCTGCCGAACCGAGCCGGGAGCAGGTTAGTCTGCGTGCAGGTGTGGGATGGGGAATGATATTAGGGCCCCAGGTGTGGTGTTAGTGTTGTCTCAGGTGTCGGGGGTGATACTAGTGTCTCAGGTGTTGTCTCAGGTGGCGGGGGTGATACTAGTGTCTCAGGTGTTGTCTCAGTGGCTGAGATGTGATCGACTCAGGTGTGTGTGGGGGGGGGAGGTGCTATCTGGGTCTCAGGTGTGGTGTTAGTGCCGTCTCGGGTGTGTGGGGGGGTGACATTTCTACTTTTGCAGGTGTGAGGTGACTAGTGTGTTAATGTGCACACTTCATAACATGAGTGTGTCCAGGAGGTTGATGTGCATTCAGCAGTGTGATATTAGAGTGATAGTATGTCTGTGTACCAGTCAGTACTGAGCTGCTTCCTATCCTCTTGAGTCCAGATTCACACAGGTCTGTGAACCAGGGAGTCTCCACGAACAGGGAGGAAGGCTGGTCACAGGTCAAGCTGTGACCAGCAACTTTCACATTTAAAAAAAACACGCAACTTTCACATTTAGTTTTCTTCACAAGAATTGTGTTGCAGTTCACCTCCCTCCTCCATCTCCACATCTGTTGTATTTGTGAAAATACAAACACAATTCCTTGCATTTGTACAGCACATTCATCCCATAAGGCTTTGACTTTAGAAGCACACTGTAAATATTTGCATATCAACAACAGAAGAGCAGCCCCACCTGGGAGACGCACAGCGATCATTCTGCACCAGTGACCCCACCTGGGAGACGCACAGTGATCATTCTGCACCAGTGACCCCACCTGGGAGACGCACAGTGATCATTCTGCACCAGCGGCCCCACCTGGGAGACGCACCGTGATCATTCTGCACCAGTGGCCCCACCTGGGAGATGCACAGTGATCATTCTGCACCAGTGACCCCACCTGGGAGACACACAGTGATCATTCTGCACCAGTAACCCCACCTGGGAGACTCACAGTAATCATTCTGCACCAGCGACCCCATCTGGGAGACACACAGTGATCATTCTGCACCAGAAAGCAACCTCACTGCACACAGGTCAGGGGGAGGAGACCCAGCTTCTGAGTCCTGACCCGATCAGGCTACCAGCTGCTGTCTGAACGTTACGCAGGCAGACGGGAGAGTGAGAGTCGGCGGAAGAGCTTCACGGGTACAGACGTACACACACTCCTGTCTGTGTCCATGGGCCAGCCTCCCGACCGGGAATGGAACTTCCTGTTCCATAGCAGTTTGGTCCACTCCGCGTTTTCCAGTTTTGTCACGGCATTAGAATTGGACTGGTAAGCGATGGGTGTTGAATTCAGCATACAGTGTCGAGCTGTGTGGCTCAGTGCTGTGAAAGTTGCCCCGTCTCTGCTGGTGACCCTGATGCGGTCGTTAGACAGGCGTGGCGACAGTGCGCAGGCTGGCGTCCTCCTCATCGGTGACTTCACCGCTGGTCTTTCAGGATGGCCCAGAGGCCCTTGATCCTGCCCTGGTTGGTGGAACAGATTGACAGTAGGCGGTACCCAGGAGTCTGTTGGACCAATCAGGAGCGCACGGAGTTCTGTATTCCCTGGAAACATGGGCTGAGGCAGGACTCCAGCGAGCACGACACGCTCATATTCAAGGTCTGTCTGTCTGTCTCTCTCTCCCTCCTCGACACGCTCGCATTCAGTGTCCATCTCTTTATGGTCCTGAATCATACTAGCTACTGCCGATCTCTCTGCGTCTCTCAGGCCTGGGCAGTGGCCAGCGGCTCGTTCAGGGAGGGAGTAGACCGGGCAGACCCCTCTATCTGGAAGCGAAATTTCCGCTGCGCTCTGAAGGCCAAGAGGGTGGAAGTTGTAGCCGACCACAGCAATGACTCCGCCAACCCACACAAGGTGTACCGCCTGCCAGGAGTGCAACAGAGAGGTGAGGAAGGTGTGGTCGGACACGCTGCCTGACTGAGACTTGGCGCTCTGCTGCCCTGATACACTGACACGCTGCCTGGCTGAGACTCGGCGCTCTGCTGCACTGATACACTGACACGCTGCCTGACTGAGACTCGGCGCTCTGCTGCACTGATACACTGACACGCTGCCTGACTGAGACTCGGCGCTCTGCTGCCCTGATACACTGACACGCTGCCTGACGGAGACTCGGCGCTCTGCTGCCCTGATACACTGACACGCTGCCTGGCTGAGACTCGGCGCTCTGCTGCACTGATACACTGACACGCTGCCTGACTGAGACTCGGCGCTCTGCTGCCCTGATACACTGACACGCTGCCTGACTGAGGGTTGGCGCTCTTCTGCACTGATACACTGACACGCTGCCTGACTGAGGGTTGGCGCTCTTCTGCCCTGATACACTGACACGCTGCCTGACTGAGACTCGGCGCTCTGCTGCCCCGATACACTGACACGCTGCCTGACTGAGACTCAGCGCTCTGCTGCCCCGATACACTGACACGCTGCCTGACTGAGGGTTGGCGCTCTTCTGCCCTGATACACTGACACGCTGCCTGACTGAGACTCGGCGCTCTGCTGCACTGATACACTGACACGCTGCCTGACTGAGACTCGGCGCTCTGCTGCACTGATACTCTGACACGCTGCCTGGCTGAGACTCGGCGCTCTGCTGCCCTGATACTCTGACACACTGCCTGACTGAGACTCGGCGTTCTGCTGCACTGATATACCGACACGCTGCCTGACTGAGACTCGGCGCTCTGCTGCCCTGATACACTGACACGCTGCCTGACTGAGACTCGGCGCTCTGCTGCCCTGATACACTGACAAGCTGCCTGACTGAGACTCTGCGCTCTGCTGCCCTGATACACTGACACGCTGCCTGACTGAGACTTGGCGCTCTGCTGCACTGATACACTGACACGCTGCCTGACTGAGACTCGACGCTCTGCTGCCCTGATACACCGACACGCTGCCTGACTGAGACTCGGCGCTCTGCTGCACTGATACACCGACACGCTGCCTGACTGAGACTCGGCGCTCTGCTGCCCTGATACACTGACACGCTGCCTGACTGAGACTCGGCGCTCTGCTGCCCTGATACACTGACACGCTGCCTGACTGAGACTCGGCGCTCTGCTGCACTGATACACTGACACGCTGCCTGACTGAGACTTGGCGCTCTGCTGCCCTGATACACTGACACGCTGCCTGACTGAGACTCGGCGCTCTGCTGCTCCGATACACTGACACGCTGCCTGACTGAGACTCGGCACTCTTCTGCCCTGATACACTGACACGCTGCCTGACTGAGACTCGGCGCTCTGCTGCCCCGATACACTGACACGCTGCCTGACTGAGACTCGGCGCTCTGCTGCCCCGATACACTGACACGCTGCCTGACTGAGACTCGACGCTCTGCTGCCCCGATACACTGACACGCTGCCTGACTGAGGGTTGGCGCTCTTCTGCACTGATACACTGACACGCTGCCTGACTGAGGGTTGGCGCTCTTCTGCCCTGATACACTGACACGCTGCCTGACTGAGACTCGGCGCTCTGCTGCCCCGATACACTGACACGCTGCCTGACTGAGACTCAGCGCTCTGCTGCCCCGATACACTGACACGCTGCCTGACTGAGGGTTGGCGCTCTTCTGCCCTGATACACTGACACGCTGCCTGACTGAGACTCGGCGCTCTGCTGCACTGATACACTGACACGCTGCCTGACTGAGACTCGGCGCTCTGCTGCACTGATACTCTGACACGCTGCCTGGCTGAGACTCGGCGCTCTGCTGCCCTGATACTCTGACACACTGCCTGACTGAGACTCGGCGTTCTGCTGCACTGATATACCGACACGCTGCCTGACTGAGACTCGGCGCTCTGCTGCCCTGATACACTGACACGCTGCCTGACTGAGACTCGGCGCTCTGCTGCCCTGATACACTGACAAGCTGCCTGACTGAGACTCTGCGCTCTGCTGCCCTGATACACTGACACGCTGCCTGACTGAGACTTGGCGCTCTGCTGCACTGATACACTGACACGCTGCCTGACTGAGACTCGACGCTCTGCTGCCCTGATACACCGACACGCTGCCTGACTGAGACTCGGCGCTCTGCTGCACTGATACACCGACACGCTGCCTGACTGAGACTCGGCGCTCTGCTGCCCTGATACACTGACACGCTGCCTGACTGAGACTCGACGCTCTGCTGCTCTGATACACTGACACGCTGCCCGGCTGAGACTCGGCGCTCTGCTGCCCTGATACACTGACACGCTGCCCGACTGAGACTCGGCGCTCTGCTGCCCTGATACACTGACACGCTGCCCGACTGAGACTCGGCGCTCTGCTGCCCTGATACTCTGACACGCTGCCCGACTGAGACTCGGCGCTCTGCTGCCCTGATACACTGACACGCTGCCTGAGTGAGACGGAGTGCTCATCTCTTCAGTGGTATTTGATCATAAATGACCCTAATAATTACTAACCCACCTCCCACCACACACCCCCACCTTTTTTCGTCTTTTCTCAGGACCAGGGTCACAGGACAGTGCGGAGTTGGGTTCTGACAGTCAGTCACAGGAGGTGAGAGTCTGTCCCATTAAGGTCTCGGTGTGCCCTTCACTGTATGAGCTACTCCCTGTCGGTTTGTCTCCTACCCTACAAACTGTCCCTTGTACATCATGGGACTTGAACTCCGGTCTTGGAGAGCCTTAGTCCAGTCAGACTTATAGATCACTTATCTCTACACCTCATGGATTAATTAACTATGTAATTGTTCCATTAAGAGAACTCAGGTTCTTAAGTGCTGAATCTGACACAGGTGGACCTTTATAGTCTCTGAATTCCTTAATCAAATGAAACACCTGCTCACTTCCTCCTCTTTAGGAATTGGTGATCCACTGGTGATCAATAAGACCTGCTGGACTGGGGCTTTCCAGGACCAGGGTTGGAGTCCACTGCTGTAGGTTACGTCCTATACTTTTCAGACTATCCTGTCCCCTGTCCCCTGTACCCCCCAGGCTGTATATTATAGCCACTACTCTAGCAGACTGTACTCTACACTCTGTGTTACTGCAGGCCCATTGTCTGTCTTGTGCGCTTTGGACCCGAATGGCAAAAGCCCATGTCACATATTCTCGAAGGGTTATACCCTGCTCTCCCCTCGCTCTGTAGCCTGTGGCTGTGTCCTGTGCCCTACAGCCCCTGTCCCGGGACACACAGACCATAGTTTACACTGCAGAGGCTACAGCATGTCCCATCTCACTCCCTGCTGGACGTCCCAGTTCCTGAGAAACCCGTGCTCCCTGTGGCTCACAGACAGTGCACCTCTCCTCTCTCACCAGGTTTCTCCAGCAGGAATCCAGGAACATTTCTCTCCAGACGAGCAACTAGCAGGTACGAGGGCACCTGGATTAAAGAGGATCCCATTGCACAGCACTGTGATCCACTCCAGGTTTTAGTGTTGGCATTTACAGAAGCCCGATCCACTCCAGGTTTTAGTGTTGGCATTTACAGAAGCCCGATCCACTCCAGGTTTTAGTGTTGGCATTTACAGAAGCCTGCTGTTAACCACCTATAATTTATAGTCCTGAGTGGGTGATGCATTTTTTCAAATACGTGAATCACATTCAGTCCTTGTGTATCGACCAACTCCTGTACAATAAAACATCTTACCTGCAGAATAGTTTCCAGTATTTATCTGCTGCACTGTCCATTCCTGACTGATCTCCTCAGGGCTCTGGCTCTGGGACCCTGTGTCCTGACTGATCTCCTCAGGGCACTGGGACCCTGTGTCCTGACTGATCTCAGGGCTCTGGGACCCTGTGTCCTGACTGATCTCCTCAGGGCACTGGGACACTGTGTCCTGACTGATCTCCTCAGGGCACTGGGACCCTGTGTCCTGACTGATCTCAGGGCTCTGGGACCCTGTGTCCTGAGTGATCTCCTCAGGGCACTGGGACCCTGTGTCCTGACTGATCTCCTCAGGGCACTGGGACCCTGTGTCCTGACTGATCTCCTCAGGGCTCTGGGACCCTGTGTCCTGACTGATCTCCTCAGGGCTCTGGCTCCGGGACCCTGTGTCCTGACCGATCTCCTCAGGGCAATGGGACCCTGTGTCCTGACTGATCTCCTCAGAGCTCTGGCTCTGGGACCCTGTGTCCTGACTGATCTCCTCAGGGCACTGGGACCCTGTGTCCCGACTGATCTCCTCAGGGCACTGGGACCCTGTGTCCCGACTGATCTCCTCAGGGCTCTGGCTCTGGGACCCTGTGTCCTGACTGATCTCCTCGGGGCTCTGGGACCCTGTGTCCTGACTGATCTCCTCGGGGCTCTGGCTCTGGGACCCTGTGTCCTGACTGATCTCCTCAGGGCTCTGGGACCCTGTGTACTGACTGATCTCCTCGGGGCACTGGGACCCTGTGTCCTGACTGATCTCCTCAGGGCTCTGGGACCCTGTGTCCTGACTGATCTCCTCGGGGCTCTGGGACCCTGTGTCCTGACTGATCTCCTCGGGGCACTGGGACCCTGTGTCCTGACTGATCTCCTCGGGGCTCTGGGACCCTGTGTCCTGACTGATCTCCTCGGGGCACTGGGACCCTGTGTCCTGACTGATCTCCTCAGGGCTCTGGCTCTGGGACCCTGTGTCCTGACTGATCTCCTCAGGGCTCTGGGACCCTGTGTCCTGACTGATCTCCTCAGGGCACTGGGACCCTGTGTCCTGACTGATCTCAGGGCTCTGGGACCCTGTGTCCTGACTGATCTCCTCAGGGCACTGGGACCCTGTGTCCTGACTGATCTCCTCAGGGCTCTGGCTCTGGGACCCTGTGTCCTGACTGATCTCCTCAGGGCACTGGGACCCTGTGTCCTAAGTAAGTTCCGGTTGCCTGTGGTTTCAGCCCTGACTATGGCCCCTTGTCTGTTTTTAAGGATTGGGTTTTTCCCATGATCAGCTGCCAGAAGCTGGGGCACACCTCTTTTACCCACAGGGCGTGATGTCTCCTCCCTTGAATCAGAGCACGCTGGAGGAGTGTCTGGAGGAGCTGAACATCTGTGGGCCTCAGCCAGGTAACCCTCTTAATGTCTCCCTGACGTTTCTCCATGTGTCTCTGTAAATATAGCCCTGTTACAGTAGGAGCTACAGTCCCAGTACAGTAGAACAGTCTGTTACAATAGGAGCTACAGTCCCAGTACAGTAGAACAGTCTGTTACAATAGGAGCTACAGTCCAGTACAGTAGAACAGTCTGTTACAATAGGAGCTACAGTCCCAGTGCAGTAGAACAGTCTGTTACAATAGGAGCTACAGTCCAGTACAGTAGAACAGTCTGTTACAATAGGAGCTACAGTCCCAGTGCAGTAGAACAGTCTGTTACAATAGGAGCTACAGTCCAGTACAGTAGAACAGTCCTGTTACAATAGGAGCTACAGTCCCAGTACAGTAGAACAGTCCTGTTACAATAGGAGCTACAGTCCCAGTACAGTAGGGCAGTCTGTTACAATAGGAGCTACAGTCCCAGTGCCGTAGAACAGTCTGTTACAATAGGAGCTACAGTCCCAGTACAGTAGAACAGTCTGTTACAGTAGGAGCTACAGTCCCAGTACAGTAGGACAGTCTGTTACAGTATGAGCTACAGTCCCAGTACAGTAGAACAGTCTGTTACAGTAGGAGCTACAGTCCCAGTACAGTAGGACAGTCTGTTACAGTATGAGCTACAGTCCCAGTACAGTAGAACAGTCTGTTACAGTAGGAGCTACAGTCCCAGTGCAGTAGGACAGTCTGTTACAGTAGGAGCTACAGTCCCAGTACAGTAGGACAGTCTGTTACAGTATGAGCTACAGTCCCAGTACAGTAGAACAGTCTGTTACAGTAGGAGCTACAGTCCCAGTGCAGTAGGACAGTCTGTTACAGTAGGAGCTACAGTTCCCTTTCCTCCTGTCTTCTGCAGACGTGGCACGACCTGTGTGCTCTCTGTTCGAGACCCCTCAGGCAGAGCAGCCAGCCGTGTGTGTGGGTGTGGGGCTAGAGCTGGAGCAGCAGCAGCTGGAGGAGTTCAAGGCGGGGATGAGCAGAGCAGTGGTGGACGACAGGCTGGGTAAGAGAGAGGCGCCCGGCACCTGGTGTCCAGGGGGGCCGCTGATGGGCACGGGTCACAGGCGCTGGTGTGTCTCCTCTCTCTCTCGGACACACAGTTCCCTGTACAGTCGGTGTCACATGAACAGTGTGTCTCCTCTCTCCCAGCCACACAGTTCCCTGTAGACTCGGTGTCACATGAACAGTGTGTCTCCTCTCTCTCTCAGCCACACAGTTCCATGTGACCGTCTACTTCCGGGGGGTGAGGGTTCATGAGCACGAGGTGACCAATCCCAGGGGGTTCCGGGTGGTCTGGACGGACCCCTATGCTGCTGTGGACCCTGAGGGCCTGGAGTTGGTCTCCCTGCCCGGCCCGGAGTTGCTCCTGGACCAGGGCCAGGCCAGGCTGACCCGTCGGATTCTGGAGAAGCTGGGCGCAGGGCTGGAGGTGACTGTCCAGGGCCGGGGGGTGCGAGCTGCCCGCTGGGGTGACACCCACGCTTTCTGGAGCCTCTCTAGGTTCGACAGGAGCGGCCAGCCCAGAGAGGTGCCCAAGGAGAGAGGAGAGGAGCTGTACAGCATGGGGGAGTTCATCCGGGGTGAGAGGTCGTTGGCGTCGGGGGGAGAGTTCATCCGGGGTGAGAGGTCGTCGGGGCTCTGTGGCAAGCAGGCACAGCTTAGACAAGTCGGTTTGTCTGGGCAGTGTGGTGGATCTGTGGCTGGAGGGTTGCCAGTTCGTATCCCACGGCCAGCAGAGGAATCCTACTCCATTGGGCCCCTGAGCAAGGCCCTGAACCCCAGCTGCTCCAGGGGCACCGTATAAACGTCTGACCCTGCGCTCTGACCCCCAGCTTCTCTCCCTGTCTGTGTGTCTCATGGAGAGTAAGCTGGGGTCTGCGAAAAGACAGATTCCTAATGCAAGAAATTGTATATGGCCAGTAAGGTGATCTTATCTTATTGGGGGGGATCATCAGGGGTGAGAGGTCGTCGGGGGTGAGGTTGTTGCGGGGAGGGGGAAACTTTGTCAGGGGTGAGGGGTGAGAGGTCGTCGGGGGGATATAGAGGGAGAGAAAGGCACCGAGGAAGTGTGAGACCGTGGCAGAGGGATTCACAGCACTGTGACCTTCGCAGGGCTGATTGGGTTTATGGAGCAGAAGGCTGAGTCACCTGCATACTCCGTGTGGTTCTGTCTGGGAGAGAAGTGGCCCGACCCAGATCAGAGACCCTGGGAGAAGAAGCTGATCATGCTGGAGGTGAGACAGGAGAAGAGAGCAAAGTTCTATACTAGTCAGCGTGTCTGTATTAACCCCTCTCTCTCTCAGTGCAGTGTTAATGTACTGGAGTCCGGTCAGTGTGTCTGTATTAACCCCTCTCTCTCTCAGTGCAGTGTTAATGTACTGGAGTGTCCAGTCAGTGTGTCTGTGTTAACCCCTCTCTCTCTCAGTGCAGTGTTAATGTACTGGAGTGTCCAGTCAGTGTGTGTGTATTAACCCCTCTCTCTCAGTGCAGTGTTAATGTACTGGAGTGTCCAGTCAGTGTGTCTGTATGAACCGCTCTCTCTCTCAGTGCAGTGTTAATGTACTGGAGTGTCCAGTCAGTGTGTCTGTATGAACCCCTCTCTCTCTCAGTGCAGTGTTAATGTACTGGAGTGTCCAGTCAGTGTGTGTGTATGAACCCCTCTCTCTCTCAGTGCAGTGTTAATATACTGGAGTGTCCAGTCAGTGTGTGTGTATTAACCCCTCTCTCTCTCAGTGCAGTGTTAATATACTGGAGTGTCCAGTCAGTGTGTGTGTATTAACCCCTCTCTCTCTCAGTGCAGTGTTAATATACTGGAGTGTCCAGTCAGTGTGTGTGTATTAACCCCTCTCTCTCTCAGTGCAGTGTTAATGTACTGGAGTGTCCAGTCAGTGTGTCTGTATTAACCCCTCTCTGCCTGCAGGTAGTCCTCACCTCTCTCCAGATGCTGAAGATGCTGGCTGTCCAAGGGGGAGCCTCCTCTCTGCAAAGTGAGTCTGTGGATCTGCAGGTGTCAGACAATCCCAGCCTGCTGAGCCACCTGTACTCACTGGAGAGCATGGATTTCAGCTAGAGGCAGGGAGACGGGGACGGGACAGAGGAGGGAGGGGAGAGAGACGGGGATGGGACAGAGGAGGGAGGGGAGAGAGACGGGGACGGGACCGAGGGAGGGGAGAGAGACACAGACAGACGGGAATGGGACCGAGGGAGGGGAGAGAGACACAGACAGACGGGAATGGGACCGAGGGAGGGGAGAGAGACAGAGACAGAGGGACGGCGACAGGACAGAGGGTGGAGAGAGACGGGACACATACAGAGGGAGGGGGTGGTGATCCGTGGTGAGAGGGATCTTTCTGCTGGTGTTCAGTATCAGGACTCATTTCAAGGTCACTACTGGGCAGCAGGACTGGTCTTCACTCCAAACAGTCTCTGAGTGGAGCAGTAATCCTGTGCTCCACTGCGCAGAACTGAACCACAGAGATTTCATCTTGTGGGCTAAATAAAGTATCAACTACCTCCTCTGACAAACCAAGTTGCATCTGTGTTTTCTTTGGGGTGTTATAAACTGCAGCTGCACTGACGCTCCCTGCAGTGTCTGCTGTGCAGAGAGGGGCTCTCTGGGTTTTGCCGTTACTGGGAGGTGGAGTGGAGTGGTTGGGGGGGCTTATATATGAATCGCATATAAAGGACTCGGCAGGAGGGGATGGAGTTTTAACTGTGGTCTTGGACACAATAACACGGCCTGGAGTTTGTGCTGCTCTGGTTCCAGTTGGTCTTTTTGGCACAACAATGAAGAAACTGCAGTACCTGTCCTTCCCTCCTCCAGAATAGGGGTGTATGTGGACCACAGGGCTGGAACTCTGTCCTTTTACAGCGTCTCTGGAGACACAGCGACCCTCCTGCACAGAGTCCAGGCCTCCTTCACGGAGCCCCTCTGTCCCGGGGTCGGGTTTGTGTTTGACCATTATTCCTCTTCTGACTCCAGTGTGACTCTGTGCTAATAGGACTGTTAGAGGCGAAGGGAGGAAACAACAGGTAACTAAATCTGTGCTCAGTCAGCAGGACCCGATTAGACACTGGTCTCCTGTATTTCATGATCAGCAGTGAGCGACTCGGACTCATGTCTGCCCTGGTCAGTGTTCGTGCCCAGTGTCTGTCCACTGTCCGCGCGATTTGTCCCAGGACTGCAGGGATTCCTCTAGTTTGCTTATTGTAATGTTGCAGAAACTGGAAAGGCTCCTAAACGAAATAGAAAAATGAGTCTAAGTTTAATGAATACAATGGCCTTGCCAGCAGTGTCAGTGCAAGAACCGTGCAAAAGTTTGTTACACACCCCACAGGACAGTGAATACTGAGCAGTTACAGGGCTTCTTTAACTGTCTGTGGTGCAATAATGGGCGTTCATTTACAAGACAAGTCAGAACAAAATAATTATAGGCTAATCTTCACAGCTGCAGAGAGTTCTCACCCTCCAGCACCTTGCTGGTCAGCATGCTTCCTCAACTCTCATCCCCCTCCTACTCATAGGGGTGGTGAATCACTGTAAGGGCAGCTAGAACTAAACTAAATAATCCTTTAAACTGATGCTAAAAGGGAGACGCACTGGGTTTCGTAACCAAAGCACATCCAAATATAAGTTACAAACGCTGCCCGCAAGACTGGGAAAGGAAACAGAGTTACACCACTACCTCATTTTCAGAAATGTAGTCGAATTCCCTTCACTGCCTAATTTGGGATTTTTTTTTGTTTTATAAACCATGCAATTAGGGATATTAATAAATACAGTAAAGACATTTCAATACCACAACTCTGTGTTATCATCATTATCATAACATTATAAGTGAGTTCTACTGCTCACTTTTTAACTAAAATGACAATGTGTGAGTGAGCATCACCTCTCTCTTTACTGACTTGAACCTGCTCCCTGTGGATCTCGCCACAGTACTCACACTGCAGATCATCTTCAAGTGATGACCTTTGGCTCCTGACTGCACGAGTGCACTGTTAACCCTCTGCACATCACAAGCTGTAAGTACTGTCTGGACCGACCTTCACTCGTCTCCCACTACGAGACGCAAAGCTCTCCGTCTCTCCCAGCGTTTCCTGTTCTGTTGCTCCAAGACTGTGGAATGATACTTCAATCCTTATCAGTTCTTGCAAATCAGTCAGCATCTTTCCCTTTGGTCTCAAACACCATTTACTGTATTAATTTGTGAATTAACGGCTCTGGTGCTTGGCTGTTTTACTGTAAACCGCCTTGAGAAGATGTATCAGGAAAGGTAATATAGAAAATAAAGGTTATTGAACTCAAATGAGCCACAGGGTGGCGCTGTTGCACCAAAAGCCATAAAAAAGCTGTTAAACTGGTAACCTCCCTACATTTCCACCAACTGGAATCATTAAGTGCAATGGCTACTGTCTAGAAAATTTCATGCGACTTTGATATCACACCAACATTGACTTCCCACTCCACTCTGGGAAGAGAGTCGGGGGCTCGTGTTGTCCATGTGCATCAATGCAAGTCTTGAGCACCGCTGAGGTCTGCAGCTGGTTTGTCAGATTAGCAATGAGTGTGGAAAAACACAAATAGAGCAATTAACTGTGGTGCAATTTTGTGTTTCATGCTTAACTGCTTCAAATCAACATAATTTGTAATTGTAAACAGATTTGACAGAGGATTAAAAATGGTTACAAGCATCATTATAAAATTCCATTTTTTAATGCATATTGAATTGAAGACTGCATTTTGTTTTGGAAACAGCAGGTAATCATTCATCCAAAAAGTCTGTACAAAAGAAAACCTGACAGTCTGGACTAAATTGCAAAGGCAATTTTTTAAAAAAAGTTTAAGCTGCTGGGGGCCCTACAGCTCTGAGGTCATGATCGGACAGGACAGCAGCTCTGTGAGATACTTCAAAGCAGAATTATTAAATTAGCACACAGTCCCACCCAGCACCTTTGTGTTCTGTACTCACTGGACTTCCTTCTTGCTTGCACTGACACCCTCGAGTCCTGGGGTCACCTTGTTGTTCCTCTGGGGACCGGTACACACCCTCGAGTCCTGGGGTCACCTTGTTGTTCCTCTGGGGACCGGTACACACCCTCGATTCCTGGGGTCACCTGCCCAGCTCCTCTGGGGACTGGTGCACACTCGGGGGTCACCTGCCCAGCTCCTCTGGGAACCGGTACACACCCTCGAGTCCTGGGGTCACCTTGTTGTTCCTCTGGGGACCGGTGCACACCCTCGAGTCCTGGGGTCACCGGGTCAGTTCCTCTGGGGACCGGTGCACACCCTCAAGTCCTGGGATCACCGGGTCAGTTCCCCTGCGGGCCTGTTAAGTGCTCTGGCCACTATACTCCACACCCTAATGTTCACGAGCCTGTCCTGAGCATCAGGTTATCCGGCACCAGCCGTCTTCACTGAGGGGAATACTGCACAGACCTGGGGCTGCTCACAGCTGGCATCATCTCTTCTTGAGACTGACATCAAGAACAGCTCTTTATTCCTATTCTTACCTTAAAACTGTGGATTTTCTCAGAATACTCCCACACTACAGGAGGACAGATGCAATATTACACTTGGTTTGAAACTTCCCTTTCAAATAACAAAATATCAGAAAGCATCATCATAAAATAAGATGACAAAGAGAGAGAACCATTTGTTTCACTGCTAGCAGCTGACTGTAGGATGTTAGCCAGCTGCTTCTAGAAAGAGGCAATGTTGTCATCTTCCACAACAAGGCTGGGTAAGCTCGTTACACATTCCTGCAACCTTCATCTCAAACCCCACCCATCCAAATCTGTCTGGACTTGCTCTTCTGAAACTGCTCTCCTCTACTTTGCGCTCAGATTGGAACCACACCTCCTGCGTCTCTGGGTGGCTCCAGGAAGTCACACAGTCATACCTGGCTTCTGCTCAACTCATTTCTTCACCTTCTCTTCACCACTCCAAAAATTTAAAAATGGCCGCTGGTCAGTGGACAGAGGATGAACTTGACTGCCCGATCTGTCTGGACATCCTGAAGGATCCAGCCACTATTCCCTGTGGACACAGTTACTGTATGGGCTGTATCAAAAACTACTGGGATCAGAAAAATCGGACTGGAGTCTACAGCTGCCCCCAGTGCCGAGAGACCTTCACCCCAAGGCCTGTTCTGTGCAGAAACATCATGCTGGCTGAAGTGGTGGAGAAACTGAGGAAGAGAGGCACCAGTACTCCTCTTCCTCTTCCTGCTCCCAGTCCTGCTGGCCCTGGAGACGTGCTGTGTGATGTCTGCACTGGGAGACAGGTGAGAGCTGTGAAGTCCTGTCTGGTGTGTCTGGCCTCTTACTGTCAGACTCACCTCCAGCCTCACTGTGAAGCTGCTCCACTGAAGAGACACCAGCTGGTCGAGGCCACAGGACAGCTGCAGGACAAGATCCGCTCCAGTCATGACAGATTCTTGGAGGTTTCTTCCCGAACTGATCAGAAAGGTGCTTTTTACGCTTGTCTAATGGATGAACACAGAGGCCACAATACTGTTTCAGCTGAAGCAGAAAGGATGGAGAAACAGGTGAGAACTTTAACACTTTACAAGGAACTCTCTGGTCCAAACACAGGGATAATAATTAAATTCTTACAGCTGTTACATATTAATTCAGCATTTGATTTTACCACTACCTGTGAATTCACAAAGATGACAAGTGTTTCTGGTTGCGTCTCATAAAAAAGTTTACTAGGAATAATGACACCCAACAATTCAGCATATCGACAAGATAATCAAGTGTTTCAGTCAGAGTAAGTCTGGCTGCAGCAGCCTGGCTGAGAGCTGACCTCCTGGCCAGAGGGGAGCAGGCTGGGACCCCCAGTGGAGGGAGGGGAGACCCAGGGGCAGCTGCAGAGGGGCAGGAGCAGGGGGACAGGAGACGTGTGAGGGAGAGAAGGGATCACGTACAGGAAGTACAGTGTTTCAGGGGAGGAAATGAAGTCAGGAGTGATTGCAGATTACTGACAGCTGGGGCTGGTTGAACTCTCCAAAGCTTTCAATATAAACAGTTTCAACAAAACTGAAATAACGGATCCTAGAGCAACTCATCAACCTACATTAAAGTGACACGTTGAAAAAAAAAATTTCAAAATGTAATTATGATTCAATAACTGTAGGAATATTTCCTTGACAAACACAACCTGTAAATAAATTGCACTGTGCTCTAAAGAAATTATAAACTTGTAATCCATTTTAATAACTTATTTAATGAGAAGCATTAAAGATCATTCAGTTTTTTTATAACCATTTGCATTATTAAACAAAATACCAAAGTTTGAATCAACTTTAGACCAAACGTGATTTTGCACTTCTGCCCCACAATTCTCGAGCCCTGGGTTCGATCCTGGACAGGGGTGACCCCTGTGTGGAGCTGCTATTTTAAAGTAAATTTAAACCCGGTTTTCTCCAACAACCCAAAGGAATGCAGCCCAGGTTAAATGGCTTTTCTAATATTACCTCACCGACACTCCCACCAGCAACCGTCTGCGTACGCTGCAAACGAACAACATGTCCTGCGCCTGTTACAGACAGGTTAGGCTCTACTTTACCCTCTAAGGATGAAATGGAAGATACAGAAGATTGAAAGATAGATGAAAAATGCTTTATTTCCTTTGAGAAATCTCTGTATTTCTCCACAGAAGAAGCTGGGGGCAACACAGAGACAAACCCAGCAGAGACTCCAGGAAAGAGAGAAGGAACTGCAGGAGCTGAGACAAACTGTGGACTCACTCAGAGTGGGTATTGACCAGAGGGGTGGACACACTGACACACATTCCCACAGCTGGACACTGGACACACCAGTACCCTGAGGAAACACCACACACAGTAGAATGTAGTTTGAGTGTTGTCCTGTGTGATAATCCACTGTGTGTCTCCTCACTCAGAGCTCTGCACAGACTGCAGTACAGGACACTGACAGGATCTTCACTGAACTGATCCGCTCCATTGAGAGAACACGCTCTGAGCTCACACAGCTGATCAGAGCTCAAGAGAGGGCTGCAGTGAGTCAAGCTGAAGGACTCCTGGAGCGACTGGAGCAGGAGATCGCTGAGATGAGGAGGAGAGACGCTGAGCTGAGCCAGCTCTCACACACAGAGGATCACATCCATTTCCTCCAGGTAACAGCACTGCTCTGGGACTCTCTGCAGTCCAGAAGGGAGTCTCTCACACAGAGCTCTCCAATGGAGCTGCTCCTGGCTCCCCCCTAGGAATGTGTGCTGGAGCCCAGTGTGTTTGACTGGAAACTCCTCTCTCTCTTCCCTGCTGCAGAATTTCCAGTCTGTCTGTGTCCCTCCTGGAGCTGGAGACTCACCCAGCATCCCTGTCAGACCCCACTTCTCTCCTGAGGCTGTGAGGAGAGCTGTCTCTGGACTGAAAGAGCGACTGGAGGACGTCTGCAGGGAGGAGTCAGTCAAGATCTCCAGGACAGGTCAGAGGGGAAACACACTGGCGTCTTTCTAGAGATCAGCTGACCTGACTGTATTCCCAGGTGCTCAGTCTCAGTAGGAGCGAGAGAGTCCTGTTGTGTCCTTGATTCATCCACATGGTTTAATTCTCCATCTGTGTGTCTGTCTGTCTCCACAGTGAAGGAAACTTTAGTCTGCAGTCTGAAGACTTCAGAGCCCAGGACCAGAACAGAGCTTTTACACTGTGAGTCTGTTCTCAAAGACCCTGCCAACATCTGATGACACTGATCTTCAAAAATAGTTTCACAAACTCTGTTTGAGTTAGACTGTGTGTATTACCTGCACATAGCTCCCTGGACAGAGGCATGTTCCACTATGACAGCAGCTTGTTCCAGACTCCCACAACCCTTTGTGCAAAGGGCCTCCTGTTCTCAGTCTTAAATGCTCCTCCCTGGAGTTTCCACTTGAGTCCTCTGTTCTGTGTCTCACTGCTGATTCTGAAGACTTCCTCGGGTTGACTGTCAGAGCCTTTGAGGGTTTTGAATACATGTATCTGGTCCCCTAACAGCCAAGGCTAAAAACATTTAGCTCCTTCAGTGCGTCTCTGTACGAAATTCCCCCCATCTCGTTGTCTAGCTGATGTATCTGGTATCTCTTCTCTAATGTGGAGACCAGACTCGTACACAGTATTCTAAAGGAGGCCTCACTGGTGCACTGTATTATTTTAAGATACATCCCTTGATTTGAATTCTATTCAATCAAATTTGACTATAACGTAACATGTTGTCTGCCTTTTTCATTGCTTCCTCACACTGTCTGGAAGATGTAAGATATGTGTCAATAAACACACAACGACTAGTGAGGAACACTGAGGAATGTTGTAAGACTCCTCTGCATTTGTAGGAATTAATTTAATTGATTGCAATGAGATCCCACTAACAAATGAATGGGTCTTTTCCAACTGACTCTTTTCTCTCCAATCAGATTCCTGCCTGCCTGTCCTCTGTCTGTCCTCTTCTCTCCAATCAGAAACCCCAGTGTGCATCTTACTGGGCTGTGGGGGCGGGACTCTAGTGGAGATCTGCTCAGGGATTGGTCTGTTCTGCCTGCCTGTCCTCTGACTGTCCTCTTCTCTCCAATCAGAAACCCCAGTGTGCATCTTACTGGGCTGTGGGGGCGGGACTCTAGTGGAGATCTGCTCAGGGATTGGTCTGTTCTGCCTGCCTGTCCTCTGACTGTCCTCTTCTCTCCAATCAGATGCCTGTCAGCTCACACTGGACCCCAACACTGCCAACAGGCACCTCTGTCTGTCTGAGGGGAACAGGAAGGTGTCAACGACGAAAGAGCCCCTGCTGCACCCCGATCACCCCGAGAGATTTGACAACTGGAGACAGGTGCTGTGCAGAGAGGGGCTGTCTGGGACCCGTGCTTACTGGGAGGTGGAGTGGAGTGGAGTGAGGGCGGACATAGGTGTCGCATATAAAGGGATCAACAGGAAGGGAAAGGGGGTTGACTGTCGCCTGGGCCGCAATCACAAGTCCTGGAGCCTCTACTGGTCCGGCACCAGTTACTCCATCTGGCACAACAACCAGGAAACAGAAATTGCTGCCCCTCCCTCCTCCAGGATAGGGGTGTATGTGGACCACAGGGCTGGAACTCTGTCCTTCTACAGCGTCTCTGGAGACACAGCGACCCTCCTGCACAGAGTCCAGGCCTCCTTCACGGAGCCCCTCTACCCCGGGTTCGGGTTTGGATTGAAGTTTTTTATTTTCTTCCTCGACTCCAGTCTGACACTGTGCCGATGAGAGGCGAAGACAAGAAAAAGGAACGGAGCAAGGGGAAGAGCAGGCGATTCCTGACGAGGACGGCCACGGCCTGGGTCGGTCATATCCCGCAACAGAGCTGCGCAGGAGTTTTGCCAAGTTAACATCGGGAGTGATGCTCTCGCGCGGAACAAACCCTCAGACTCGGCTCCGTCACCCACAGACCTCAGAGCCGCCTCTGTCCATCTCCAGCGGAGCCAAGCGCAAGGAATCCTGCGCGCCGACCTGCAGCGGGATCTCCTGATTTTACAGGGCACGCGCTCATTGGTCCTGGCCAATGGAGAAGTGCAGCTCTATGGGTCCCTTCAAGACGCAGTCAAAAAAACTCAGAGTGCTCGAAATCCGGCGGGGCGCCTGAGCAGCCAGAACACGGCTGTACCTGCTTCATGCTTCGTCTTTTGGAAAGACAGTATAACCTTTAATAATAATAATAATAAATATGATTTACTTATTTATAAAGTGCCCTTCCAAACCCAAGGATGTTGTACGTAGCGATAAAGAAATAAACGACCCCAATGAGGAGGCACTGAACCCCAACTCTGGATACAGACAGGATGTGGGGCGATTAGACAAGGGCCGTGGTAAAAAGATTTGAGGAGGGTGAGGGTCTCTTGTTATTGTTTTACGAGTGTTGTGCACATTCATTAGACCAAAAAGACACTACCATCAGCCCCTGACGCGTTGTCCAAGGCCCAGTGAAATTGATCTCAATAGTGTTCCTACTATCTTAGGATAGCACTCATTAAAATAACAACAGTGATATTTGTATCCTACTGTGGCGAACTGAGCGCTCCTGACGTGTAAAGGTGTGTAAAGCCACACAAACTCGGAGACGTGCCCGCTGAGAACTGCTCCTGTCTCGCACGTTTCGTCTCCTTGACCTTCCTCATCTGATGCGACTCCATAAATAAACGTTTCAGGCAGTTATGCTCTCGCCAGCTGGTGTTCACACTGACCCGCTGGGTCTGGCGCTCTGTACACCCCCAAACTGTAGCAGGACCCCCACACACCACCACAACACACACACACACACGGGGATTTATCTCAACAGGAGTGGCATTTAACTCTCAAGGCTGCTCAGATTGGCGGTTTTCATTGTTTGATACTTATTGACGAGAAGAGGAGACAAAAGCCGCGACGAGCCGCGCGGATCCGCGCAAAGTGCTTGCGAGCCCAGAAGCAACACGACCGAGGGGCGGAAAACACAGACAGACAAACCTTACCATCCTCCAATCATCTGGGTTTTTTTCTTCTTTTGTTTTTACACTGTTTTTCGTCGGAAACTGTACAACAGAACAACGCTTGATTATAAAAAAATAAAATAAAATGAGCACGAGCCCATGTACTCACGGCGTCCCTGCGCGAGCGGCGCTCATCACCGCCTGCGCGAGTTCCGGTTCTCCCCTGCACGCGAGGCGAATCCGCGCCCGTCTCTGTGGAGAAACCGGGGCCTCGAGGTCGGGCCTCCGCAACACTGCGGATATATAAACAACCACCCGCTACACACCGGCTACACACTCATTACACACCCGCTACACACTCGTTACACACTGGCTACACACTCATTACACACCCGCTACACGCTCATTACACACCCGCTACACACTCGCTACACACCGGCTACACACTCACTACACATCGGCTACACACTGGCTACACACCGGCTACCCCAGAGGGAGGGTGCGAAGAGGGGGTGCAGACCCAGAGGGGGTGCAGACTCAGGGGGGGTGTGCGAAGAGGGGGTGCAGACCCAGAGGGGGTGTGCGGAGAGGGGGTGCAGACTCAGGGGGTGCAGACCCAGAGGGGGTGTAGACTCAGGGGGGGTGTGCGAAGAGGGGGTGCAGACCCAGAGGGGGTGTGCGGAGAGGGGGTGCAGACTCAGGGGGTGCAGACCCAGAGGGGGTGCAGACTCAGGGGGGGTGTGTGAAGAGGGGGTGCAGACCCATAGTCCCAGGGCGAGGTGGGAAGCCCTGCTGAGCGGAAGTGAAAGTGTCGCCTGGGAACCACAGCTGCCGCCGAGAGGGAGAGGCTGGGTGTCTTCCGGAGCGAGAGACACACCCCGGTTATTCAGGGCTGCTGACAGGAAAGGACACGTGTGAGAAGGAGCCGAGAGCTTCGATGCCGTGGAAACGGTTAAAATGCGAGGATCTGTGCTGGTCTGCAGGGGAGCAGGACAGCTCCGAGAAGGCGCCCCCCTACAAACAGCACAGACGGTGAAAACCCCCTCATTGGTCTGTGACGCTGAAGTGGCGTTTGTGCTGCTTTCGTTTCCGAGATATAGCGCCTTGCTTTTTCGGGTAATCACGTGACTATCTACAACGAAGGTTACAGGTGCCAACACACTCGACACGTGAACTCCTGATCGTGATGAAAACAAAGTGTGCCGTCTGTCTGGTCGGGTGGGGTGGATGTTTCAATATATTTCAATATAGCGCATTCGTTTTCTGGCTGTGACGTGCAAAAAAGATCACGACCACCAGATCTTTCAACTGTGATCTTTTGATCAGTTGACCAATACAGAGCTTCAATCCAGTACGCTTCCTTGAACAGTGTAACACACCGGATGATGCAATTTTATACTAAACTCTTTACTTCTTTAATATACTGTGTTTTGTGACGGTAGAACTTAATAAGCATTGTAAGAAAACTTTTTGCTTTGGATTTTATAGCAATACGCGCAGTTTACTGGATATGCTGTAAAACGTCGGTCTCTAAATAGTTAAGGTGATCTTTACAACACACAGGCAGCAAATAGACAGTTTAGCACGTACCCTTAACATTTTAAAGACAATCAATATCCATAAACATCTGAGCTTCCTTAGATGTGAGTAATACTAAGACATGACGCATGCCAACAAGTTAACCATCTATGACACAAACCTGTGGCTGTAATGCATGTAAAATCACCGTGATGGTGAGATCTATGGTTTTTATTTTCTAAGGCACGTTTTCCTTTTCTTTCCCTACCGTGACACGCTGTTGCCAAACGCGTAACTGTGGGAAACCATCGCAACAAGACCTCCGCAGCATGTCATGATAGGGACCCCACGTATATCGCAGCAGTGTACTGTATATCACGACTGGCGCCTTGCTTCCATGCCACCCTGGCACCGCTGCCGCAACAAAAGTCTCATATCAGGACATGATATACCCAGATAGGACGTGTTGCGATATATGGACTTTGTGTCGCGACATAGGGTCAGCATATCCTGTCAGGGTATGTTCTATTCCAACATACGGACTCCATGTTGTGACGTGGGGTGTGGGGCGTCTTGTCGGGGTATGTCGCATGGTGATATATGGGCCCCATGTCGCGACATGAGGGCGGGGCAATTTGTCGGGGTATGTCATATCGCGATATACAGTCTTCATGTCGCGACATGGGTGGGACGGTTTTCGTCATATCGTGATATATGGACTCTATGTCGCGACATGGGGGGGTGGGCGTTTTGGCGGTGCATGTCATATCGCGATATAGGGCCTTTCATGTCGCGACATGGGGGCGCGGACGTTTTGTCGGGGTATGTCATATCGCATAATCTCGCGACAGTGGTGCCATGACGCAATAGGTATCGCGATGTGATCGTGATGTGCTCACTCCTATTTTGACCTGCTATCAGAGTCGTGAACGGGCTGTGGATGGCATGACATTCTTTGCGATTCAGTTTTGACCTCAGTGCGACTTCTCTTAGATTGATCAGTAACTGGAAACCAATGGACGTGTTACTGTAGATCCAGCGTGCTCGTACAGCACACACAGTTCACCGGGGCTACAGTATCTGGACCAAGAAGAGCATCCGTCACCTGTGTGTCTACATGCTCTCGGAACTTCCGCTGTGGCGCTCTGCCCAATCAGAGTGTCGATTCTCACTCTTCACCCAATCAGAGTGTCGAGTCTCACTCTTCACCCAATCAGAGTGTCGATTCTCACTCTTCACCCAATCAGAGTGTCGACTCTCACTCTTCACCCAATCGCGGCCCGAGCTGTTCGGGGGTTTAGCCAATCACGGCTCTGAGAGCTGTTCAAGCCAGCAGCGCCAGGTGGATCGGCTTTTTTTTTTAACGTCAATGAGAATCTATTTTTAAAATGTTTTACTTTTTTGCCAAATAACTACATCGGCTTATTTTTTTATTTGAACGTCTTGATTCACAATGTACCGTACTCTTCTAAATAAATACATTTTTTATTTGCAATATAACTGTCCCCGCTGCTTTCCGTAATGAATAAATTTGAACAATTTTAATCGTATCGTTGAGGTAGGGGGAACGCCTTCTGCTTTGTACTTCAAAAATGAATAGAAATGTAAAGTCTATGATCATTATATTATTATGCTCGCGCTTTCAATTTTGTTTTTTATTGTTAAATTATATCGATCTTGAAACTAATACCTTAAAATGTGAATATGGGCTCCCGTGTTGTACCAGCGGTAATTTGGAAACTGGTGTCTCTGTACACAAGCAATACATTTTCGAGAATATGGTTAAAAATTAATAGAAAACACGTAACCCAATAAACTAACATAGTAACTCAACCCTAAATGTAAGACTGTTTATTCGCGTAAAGGCTGCAAAGTCTGGGGTCAACTGAAAAAATCACAACTGAAAGACCTGGTTGTCGTGACTTTGCTGTTTTGTAGGTCATCAGAGTAAACACAGCACAAACGCTACTTACAGCGACACAAACCGGCACAAACGATTGCGGTGAGTTTCGTCGTTTGTGCTGTTCGACGGACGGGTGAGCAACTTCATGCAGCAGGACAAGCAGACATGTCTGGGTCAGTACATTGCAGACTGCAGAAGCCTCGACTTCACCCGAGGATCTAACACAGGCGCCCACACCTGTGTCTTCAGAGGGCAGGTGTGCCCTCACGCTGTATTCTGCACCAAGACTGGCCGGAAACACAGAGATAAAAGAGTCCTTTTAAACGTGAGCTCATCGCTTCGTGTTCAGACCCTGTAAATACAAACACACGGATAATGACAGTTAATAAAATAATTCAGATACATGTTCACTTATGTTATGTGAAAATAAAAAATATGTTTCCAATATTGCCGCGGTCCGCAGGTGTGAGACGGTGGACTTTCCAGTGTTGCTTCTCGGATGTGTTATTCACTACCCGCGACAACTTTGTACGTAGCGCCCCTTAAAAACACCCTGGTTCTTTTCCACGTTGACGAATGTGCTTTGCATAAAAAGTGCAACAGTGGTCTTGTCGTTCGCAAAGTTGCAAATTCAAGCTTTTTGAACACGTGGCTCGTGCTCACAAATCGTGTGATTTTGCATTAAATGCAAAATCCACTGCCGCCCCCCCCCACCCGGGCAAACAGAGGAACACAATTGCGGAACTGTTCCTCTCGCACCCGTAACCGAGCGCTTGAACTCCGCAGACGGGGTCACTGGAGGTCAAAGGTCACCGTGCATGGTCACGTGCTCACCCGATAAACAAGGCGCTAAATTTGGGTGGTCATCGTTTGTGCTGTTTGCAGGTGGGCCAGCTTCATGGGTCTGAACAGAACAAGGGTGACTGCACCTGGGATTTCTGCAGGAACTCATGTAAAGGCCACTGTGGTGCATTTAGAGTAATTTCTCTCCAGTTTCAATGTAGAGTAGAAGCTTAACTCCTGGCCTTTCCAGCTCTGTGAAGTGTGACGCCTCCTCCTCTCCCCCAGTGCTTTGCTGGAATAGGCTCAAGCTCACCTCGACCCGAACGGCACGGCGCGGTCAGGAAAGGGGTGGCTGGACAACTGTTCGGCTTCGTGGAGCCGTAGTCTAGCCTCTGGACTGAACGGACGATGGACTCCCTAATTGGACCCTTTTCCTCAACGATTCACAGATGTTAAGTTACTTCAAAAACTTCTCGTTGACCTAAAATGTGGAAGAATTTAAAAGGCTGGCATTGGCGGTGCGGCTGTGGGGAGAGAGTACGTTCCTTCAGGAAGACTGAGGGGCCATGGATCAGGGGGACAGGGGAGGGAAGTGGGCTAACTGGTTCCCTGTGGCTCAGAAAGAGGTGTTCCAGCTGGGAGGAGAGGAAGGGCTGGAGTAAGGTCACCATGCCTTTCCGCCGTTCACGAGACGGGGAGCAGGGAGCAGGGAAGAGGAGCCGCGGTCGGACAGAGATCGTCACGCGATGAAAACAGAGATGCTCTGACGGGAAGCAGCAGCCCTCCTCCACAGTGACAACACTAATACAGAGACAGCCCTGAGACTCTGAGGACGGTTGTGGAGCTGTGTGCCTGGGGGGAGAAGCAGTATTCGCTCTGACCTGGAAAAACAGCACAGCCTTTACAGAAGACAGTAGCCATTTTGTAATACACACATCGGTTTCTGAAACAGAAAAATGAATTCTATAGTAGAATATAGTAGATAATAGTACAACAGTAGAAGAGTCGAATTCTGTAATAAAGTAGAGCACAATATTTTATGCTCCACTGTAATGAAAGCAGCCCTCCGTTAGATTGGGACACCACCTCCTGGAGCAGCAGAAGGCTCTTCAGTGCGAATCACAGGCCTGTCTGCAGTAGGTGACTCGTCCATTTGAACCCATCAGCACAGCTGGGTGTCGTACTGGAGCAGCTTGGTTAAAGTAGCTTGTTCAACAGTGCCTGGGACTTCAACCCACAACCCGCCAGCTGTGAGACCAGACTCCGATCGAGCAGACCAGAGGATCCACTGCAGTCTGGAGGGGCAGACCCACAACAAAAAGGCATTGACTCGGCTCAGAATAAAGGGACCCATTTCACATCAGTCCACGAAGCGCTGAGCACACCCCTGGCCACAGGATCACAGCTCGTCTGAGCGTCTCACAAAGCCCCTAAACACCTTCGTGAAACAGAGTCTGAACCAGCTGCTCTCATGTTCTCATGAGACAGGTCTTCTCAAGCCTGCTGCCACTCCAGCATCGCCACAGGGGCAGACAGGCTTCGGAATAACCCGGGCCATGAGAACAACACTTCCTTAGCATATCCTTCCTTTAAAGAGCAAGACGATTTATCATGTATCTACTGTGCCATATATTTAAACGATAGAGATAAAAACACATGTAGCGACCACAAACCCTAAAAAACAACCACTTTATCCACTTTAGAGATCGGCTACAAAACACAAGCCCATACTGTACAACTCCTCTCTCGCACACGGAGCACACTGTATCCCAACCCCTGCGGAAGCACTGTCTCCGGACAATCAGGGACAGGCGGCTGGAGCTCAGGAGTGGGTGGTTAGTATCTGACAGGTAGAGTTAGCAGCGGGCAGCAGAGGAGGGGGTTAAATACACAGGGAGAGGGGGTTTACTCCGTATATAAGGAGGTCAGAGAGACGTCGCTTGCAGACACAGAACCTGCCCTCACCTGAGAGGGACACCAGACACACACAGAGAGGTGAGTAGCTCTGTCTCTGCTGTTCTGTGCTGGGCTGGGAGAGGGACAGGGGTTCCAGAGAGAGAGAGCCAGGCCGATACACTTGGAGAGAAAGGACAGTGGAATTTGTCACACGAGCTTGGGTTTCCAAGTCGTGCTGAAAGCTCATAATCAACCGCAAAACATCATAATTTAAAGTCATTACTCATTTTCTCACCTTGTTCATGTGTTCTCCCTGTGGCTCATCTTCTTTCCATATGCTCATGTTCTCCTCTTGTTCACATGTTCACACTGTGTTCTCCTCATGTTCATGTGTTCATGCTGTGTTCTCATGTTCTCCTCTTGTTCACATGTTCACGTCGTGTTCTCATGTTCTCCTCTTGTTCACGTGTTCACGTCGTGTTCTCCTCTTGTTCACATGTTCACATCGTGTTCTCATGTTCTCCTCTTGTTCACACATTCACCCCATGTTCTCATGTTCCTCTTGTTCACGTGTTCACGCTGTATGTTCTCATGTTCACCCTGTGTTCTCATGATCGTCTCCAGTTTCCTCCCTCACCCTCCTTGGGAACAGAGAGCTGTGTGGGTCTCACAGACAGAAGCAAAGCTACAAGCTCAGGAGCACCCAGCCACCACAGGGGGGTGAAATGAGACTAAACTGAGCCAGTTACTAGCCTTCTGACCCCAGATTCACAGTGACCTTTAACCCCTGACTGAAGACCCCAAGACTGCAGTCTTGGTTCCTGACAGAGTGCTGACGGTGTGTGTTTCAGATGGCGTCATGTTCTCAGTTCTGGGGGCTGTGTGTGACCCTGCTCCTCTGGGCACCCCTCTTGTGTCTCTGTACCCCCCTCTCAACAACCAGAGGGGTCCCAGGGAGAGGGGAGGAGCTCCACCTGCTGGGTCACAGAGACTCTAGGGTGATGGACCAGCGGAGGTGAGTTGGTCTGTCCAGCTGTGGGTGTTTCTCTCTGAACTGCTGTGTTTGAGTTAGTGTTTGTGAGTGTATCTGTGGGTTACATTTGTAATGTTCCACAATTCATTAATGTAGAATGTTAATGGACTGTAGTGTCCAGTCAGTGTGTCTGTATTAACCCCTCTCTCTCTCAGTGCAGTGTTAATGGACTGTAGTGTCCAGTCAGTGTGTTTCTATTAACCCCTCTCTCTCTCAGTGCAGTGTTAATGGACTGTAGTGTCCAGTCAGTGTGTCTCTATTAACCCCCCCTCTCTCTCAGTGCAGTGTTAATGTACTGGAGTGTCCAGTCAGTGTCTGTATTAACCCCTCTCTCTCTCAGTGCAATGTTAATGTACTGGAGTGTCCAGTCAGTGTGTCTGTATTAACCCCTCTCTCAGTGCAGTGTTAATGTACTGGAGTGTCCAGTCAGTGTGTCTGTATTAACCCCTCTCTCTCTCAGTGTAGTGTTAATGTACTGGAGTGTCCAGTCAGTGTGTGTGTATTAACCCCTCTCTCTCTCAGTGCAGTGTTCATGTACTGGAGTGTCCAGTCAGTGTGTCTGTATTAACCCCTCTCTCTCTCAGTGCAGTGTTCATGTACTGGAGTGTCCAGTCAGTGTGTCTGTATTAACCCCTCTCTCTCTCTCAGTGCAGTGTTAATGTACTGGAGTGTCCAGTCAGTGTGTGTGTATTAATCCCTCTCTCTCTCAGTGCAGTGTTCATGTACTGGAGTGTCCAGTCAGTGTGTCTGTATGAACCCCTCTCTCTCTCAGTGCAGTGTTAATGTACTGGAGTGTCCAGTCAGTGTGTCTGTATTAACCCCTCTCTCTCTCAGTGCAGTGTTCATGTACTGGAGTGTCCAGTCAGTGTGTGTGTATTAACCCCTCTCTCTCTCAGTGCAGTGTTAATGTCCTGGAGTGTCCAGTCAGTGTGTCTGTATGAACCCCCCTCTCTCTCTCAGTGCAGTGTTCATGTACTGGAGTGTCCAGTCAGTGTGTCTGTATTAATCCCTCTCTCTCTCAGTGCAGTGTTCATGTACTGGAGTGTCCAGTCAGTGTGTCTGTATTCTTGACCTTTAATAGGTCTTTTTCAGGTCAGTCATGAAGAGGGCCTGTAACATGGCCACATGTATCACACACCGATTGGCTGACTTTTTGAGCCGCTCTGGCATGATTGGCCAAAACAGCTTCCTGTCCACCAATGTCGGGGCCCAGGGCTTTGGGCGCAGGAGGCGGGACTTCCTGGCGGCAACAGGTAAGGCTGAGAGCTGGAGAAAGGTCTCGTTCCCCACGTTTAGAAACAAGGATAATGCAGATTGTTCTCGTACAGCTTTGGCAATATGGCAAATGTTTGTCCTGCCAAGAAAAGCGTTTTGGTTTTGAATTTGAACACAGGTAAGGGGAGAGACAGAGAGGGAGTGAGAGAGGACTGGCCACGTCTGTATTCTGTGTGCCTGTGGAGCTGAGTAGGACTGTCCAGCCCCAGAGTAACTGACCTCTGATCCACCTGTTTCTCCAGGTCACGTCTTCCTGCGACAGCACAGCTGAGGAAGAAGCACCCCTCCTCCTCCTCCTCAATGCCCGTTGTTCTGAGTCGGCGATGAAGATTCTGATTGCACCCCCTCACCCCTCACCCCCCCTGTCTGAATAAAGACCCCGCTGTGAGCTCAGTGTCCCGTGTGTCTGTGTCCTGGTGTCAGTGCCTGCCTCTCCCCTCGTGGCGCCCGCAAGCGGGGTTCACCGGTTCCCCAGAAACCTCTCTCTCCTGGCACCACGAGAGTCCCCAAACTCCTGTCCAGCTGCCCCGGAACCAGGACGATCCACGCAGAACCAGGCCTGCCGGCGCCGGCGCGGCTGCCGTCCAGACTCCGGTGCACCAGGAGTTACTTCCTGCCTCCTTTCCGATCCCACAGGAGCCTCTCTGCCCCCCCTGATCCCACAGGAGGCTCCCTGACCCCCCCTGATCCCACAGGAGCCTCTCCGCCCCCCCCCCCGGCGCGGAGGGAAAGGTCAGCCCGTCTCCGTGCCGGGAGAGAGGCAGAGCCGGAGCGACAGGGACAGCGCGCCCCGGAGCCCCGGAGCCGGACGGAAAAGGTCAGGGGGAGGAGGGGGCGGGCGAGAGGAAAGGTCAGCGCCCCGGCGCGTGTGACAGCGTGTGCGTGTCTCGCTCAGCCCCCGGGACCCCCGGAGCTCTGCCGGACCCCGGCACTGGCCCTGCTCTCCAGGTGTGGACTGGGCTCAGCTGTCTCAGCCAGCCCCCGACCCAACCCGCACCCCCAGACCCCAGACCGCCACCCTCGAACCCGGGTCTGCAGGCCCGCACCTCGCTGTGAAGACACACACACCCAGCACAACAGGCTTCAGAAAGAGGATTTATTTAGAAATACAGGGGCATGGACACCCCCTCTGAAAACGGGCCGGTCCAGCTGGGGGACACCCCCTCCAGCCACGGGCCGGGCCAGCGGGGAGCCCTGCTCTGTGCCCGGCTGCTCTCTGGCCGCGCGCCGGTAGAGAAACCCAACACAGACGAGCACACCGGGCCAGTGCTCTCCCTGCCTCTCCAGCTTCCCCAGCCATCTGGCCGGATGGCTGGAGCTCAAGGCCGGATCGCCTTCGCCCATGACTCCAACATAAACATCAGAACTCCACCCAGCCGCAAGGCGGAGAAGAGGGAGAGGGAGAGAGGACTCAGGGGTTCCCGAGTGTCCCGGTGAGCCGCGGCTCAAGCCCTTCTCTTCCCCAGGGAAGCTCCCGAAAACTGCGAAATCCCAGAGGAAGAGGCCAGGAGGAGCCGGAGAGCTTTTATTGAGACCCCACCCGCACAATCTCACCACCTGCACAAGAACTTTACAATCAAGTAGCAGTTATATTACGATCATTATTCTTTGTATAAAAAAAAGAGACTCTGAGCAGTTCATATCCCTTGTGTATCAGTGATTCTGACCTCAGGCTCTGAGGAGCCACAGCCCAGCCTGCGCCACTGAAGTCAATAACAGTCAATTAAGCCACCAAAAGCTTGTTAGCAGGCTGTTGCTCTCCAAGGGTGGGGAGGGCAGGCTCACTGCGGATAAGGAAACGTGTCAAAGCTAAAATTGCACCTCGGGCCGTTAAAAGAGAGAAATCTCGTCATGCATCAGCCGCCAGCCGGGGGCTGCGGTCTGGGGGGGGGGGTCGTCACTGCAGGCGCTGACCCCCCTCACCCTGCAGGGGTCGCCCCAGCGCCCCGAGTCCAGCCTTGACCCAGGGGTCTGCTGGTCCTGCTCCGTTCCCACACCAGTCCCTCGCCGGGCTGAAACCCGAGAGACCCGGGGGTCCAGCAGAGGCGGAGCTGCTCGGCAGCGGGGCCTGAGCCGCGGAGCGAGGAGGATCGGTCACGGACACGACGGGGAGGAGCGGAGGAGCTGGGCCTGATGGCAGAACAGCCCAGACGTGCTCTTACCGCCAGTGCGCCTCCTCCGCCAGGGGCCAAAGAATTTAGAAATCGGTTGAGAAATCTGACCGTCCACCTCTCAGCGGGAAAACTAATCACGCCTGCAGGAGAGCAGCAGCTCAGCGCCGCCCAGATCGAGCCCCAGTGCGCTTTACTGTGGTATACTACACTTTAACATGCTGACATTAAAGGCTACTTTATCGTGTGCAGCGCATTTCCTGTGCTTCCACTGCGGTTTGGCAGAGCTTACTACGCGCTGAGTGTCGCCCTGGGCTGCGCAGGGCTGTGCAGCGCGCCAGCCGCGGTGTTCAGTAATACAAGGCACTGTCCATCTGTCGTCACGGATCTGGAGCACAACGCTGAGCCCCCGGTGCTGCGCTGCACGCCGGCCTTCGCAACAGGGGAGCCCGTTTCCAGGGCAACGGCTGCGTCCAGGGGTCAGGGGGAGCTTGGAGGTGTTGGCAACTGTCTCCGAGGGGGGAGGGCGGGGGCCGTCTCCACGGTTACAGCAGCACGCAGGGGCACGACTTGGACTGGTGCTTGCCGGCCTGATGGGAAGGCGTGGGCGGGCTCTCGGTCTCCTGGAACTTCCTGTGAGGGCGAAAGGTCAGAGGTCAAGGGTCACAAGCTTGCAAAACCAAGTCAGAAGACGCGGACACACACACATCTCTGATTTAGCGCCCAGAAGCTGAAAAGTCCTTAACTGAAGAGAACTGAGTGAATAACCTACACAGGCAGCACCTACGCTGCTGCCATCTCACAAGCCAACGCCACACCACGAGCACAGAGCCGGCAGCGCTGGCCGGGACAGGTCACCCCGACAGGGGGAGCCCCAGGACCCCTCAGAACCCGCACGGCGAACCGGACTGGACCGGAGCCCTGAGACCGCCTCTGTCAGAACCAGCACCGCGCCGGTCGGGGCAGGGCGGAGGAAAACTGATCTCAGAGGAAAGAAACTCAGGGATCTACCGGATCGCCCGCACGACCTCCTGGAACGCCTCGTCCACGTTGAGCCGGATCTTGGCCGAGGACTCCATGTACGGGATCCGGTTCTCCCGGGCAAAGTTCTCCGCCTCTTCCTTGGAGACCTGGGGCAAGGGAGGGAGGCGGAAGATCAGGGAGGAACCCGGGACCGGGGGGAGATACAAGGCTCCTGGAGGGGGGTTTGACTGAAAACAAGAGTCGCTTTACAAAGAGAGTGGCGGGTGTCTGGAACACACGGCCTCGCCACACAGTGAGTGCCAGGGAAGACAGCCAGAGTCAGCATTACCACTCTGTGGGGCGCCAGGTCCGCTTTGTTCCCGACCAGAACCATGGGGAAGTCATCCCGGTCCTTCACTCGGAGGATCTGGGTGTGGAACTTGTGGATCTCATTGTAGCTGCAGAGAGAGAGGGAGAAGCTGAAGTATCCCATAACTCCTGGCTCTGTTGTTACAGTCCAGCTTCTCCTAACTCTAAAGGTCACCTCCTGGTATTCCTAGAGCCTGTGACTGGGCTGTGTCAGTGTGCTGGACTCCAGAGGGACTAGAAGAGTCTAGAGCCTGTGACTGGGCTGTGTCAGTGTACTGGACTCCACAGGCACTAGAGGAGTCTAGAGCCTGTGACTGGGCTGTGTCAGTGTGCTGGACTCCCCAGGGACTAGAGGACTCTAGAGCCCTGTGACTGGGCTGTGTCAGTGTACTGGACTCCACTAGAAGAGTCTAGAGCCTGTGACTGGGCTGTGTCAGTGTGCTGGACTCCCCAGGGACTAGAGGACTCTAGAGCCCTGTGACTGGGCTGTGTCAGTGTGCTGGACTCCACAGGGACTAGAAGAGTCTAGAGCCTGTGACTGGGCTGTGTAAGTGTGCTGGACTCCCCAGGGACTAGAGGACTCTAGAGCCCTGTGACTGGGCTGTGTCAGTGTGCTGGACTCCACAGGGACTAGAAGAGTCTAGAGCCTGTGACTGGGCTGTGTAAGTGTGCTGGACTCCCCAGGGACTAGAGGACTCTAGAGCCCTGTGACTGGGCTGTGTCAGTGTGCTGGACTCCACAGGGACTAGAAGAGTCTAGAGCCCGTGACTGGGCTTTGTCAGTGTGCTGGACTCCACAGGGACTAGAGGAGTCAGTGGACAGGACAGTGTGTAGTCAGTGGTCAGGGGTGTGGGGCAGTGTGTAGTCAGTGGTCAGGGGTGTGCGGTCAGTGTGTGGTCAGTGGTCAGGGGTGTGCGGTCAGTGTGTGGTCAGTGGTCAGGGGTGTGGGGCGGTGTGCGGTCAGTGTGTGGTCAGTGGTCAGGGGTGTGGGGCAGTGTGTAGTCAGTGGTCAGGGGTGTGGGGCAGTGTGCGGTCAGTGGTCAGGGGTGTGGGGCAGTGTGTAGTCAGTGGTCAGGGGTGTGCGGGCAGTGGTCAGGGGTGTGGGGCAGTGGTCAGGGGTGTGGGGCAGTGTGTAGTCAGTGGTCAGGGGTGTGCGGTCAGTGGTCAGGGGTGTGGGGCGGTGTGTGGTCAGTGGTCAGGGGTGTGGGGCAGTGTGTAGTCAGTGGTCAGGGGTGTGCAGTCAGTGGTCAGGGGTGTGGGGCAGTGTGTAGTCAGTGGTCAGGGGTGTGCGGTCAGTGGTCAGGGGTGTGGGGCAGTGTGTAGTCAGTGGTCAGGGGTGTGGTCAGTGGTCAGCAGTGCAGGGCAGTGTGCGGTCAGCGGTCATGTGCTCACCTGCCCCGGTCGTTGATGGCGAAGACCAGCAGGAACCCTTCTCCGGAGCGCATGTACTGCTCCCTCATCGCCCCGAACTCCTCCTGGCCGGCAGTGTCCAGGACTGAGAGAGAGGGGACAGTTACTACCAACAGCACACCGCTGACCGAGCCGACCGCCAGGACACACACTTACTGTCTAATCGGGTCGGCCGGCCGTCCACCGACGTGATCTTCGTGTAGGAGTCTTCGATAGTGGGATCATAGTCCGAGACGAAGTAGGACTGCAAGAGAGACAGAGGAAGAGGAGTGAACACACGCTGACCGGAAAGCGGACAGCTACTGACCCTGGACAGCTACTGACCCCGGACGGAGGGGTCCGCTGACCCCGGACAGCTACTGACCCCGGACAGAGGGGTCCGCTGACTCTGGACAGCTACTGTCCCTGGACAGAGGGGTCCACTGACTCTGGACAGCTACTGACCGGACAGAGGGGTCCACTGACCCCGGACAGCTACTGACCGGACAGAGGGGTCCGTTGACCCAAGAGAGGTACTGACCCCGGACAGAGGGGTCCGTTGACCCAAGAGAGGTACTGACCCCGGACAGAGGGGTCCGTTGACCCAAGAGAGGTACTGACCCCGGACAGAGGGGTTTGCTGACCCAAGAGAGGTACTGACCCCGGACAGGTACTGACCCTGACAGACCAGCCCAGTGGAGGAGTAGCGAGTGAGTAATTAACACACTCCAGGCCAGTGAGTAACAGCTGAGTAATACTCCACCCACAGTGGTCATCGGTGTCTGCTCACTCCTGCAGGCAAGTCCCAGCGCCTCCCAACGCCTGACCGCGCCCACGCAGCACAGAACCAGCGCCTGACCAGCAATCTGCTCCACACCTTCGGAAACCTGACTGGACCACACCGCTGTGCACTGGGACTTGTCCACTGGGCTGTACTGTGCTTTTACCCTGATCTCACTGGGCTGCACTGCGCTGTACTGTGCTGTACTGTGCTTTTACCCTGATCTCACTGGGCTGCACTGCGCTGTACTGTGCTTTTACCCTGATCTCACTGGGCTGTACTGCACTGTCCTGTACTGTGCTTTTACCCTGATCTCACTTGGCCTTTACTGCACTGTACTATGCTTTTACCCTGATCTCACTGGGCTCTGCTGAGCTGTACTGTGATTTTACCCTGATCTCACTGGGCTCTGCTGAGCTGTACTGTGATTTTACCCTGGTCTCACCGGGCTGCACTGTAACCATGAACGCACTGTGTACCACGATCTTCCGGTGCAGCCTTGCTCAGTTCTCAGACGGGCCTGTCCCGTCTCGGAATCCGACACGGACCAGCGCCCACCCCTTCCTCCCAGCTCACTCAGCCACGCACACGCACGCAGGGCTGTCACGCCCGGACCTGCCCGGCTCGCACCCGGACCCGGACTCGGACCCGGAGCCGCCAGCCACGCTGGCGGCGCCTCGCGGCCGGGCTCACCTGGATGAACTGGATGGTGAGCGCGCTCTTGCCCACGCCGCCGCCCCCGACCACCACCAGCTTGTACTTCTCCTCGTCCGTGGGCGGCTCTCGAGACATGTTCGGGGCCGCCTGGCGCTCGAGCCCCCCTCGCCTCGCCTCCTCGGGCTGCCGGTGCCTCGCGCAGCCTCTTCCGCGAACTTCGGAACTTCTGGGCGCTCCGGCGCGCGACGGGACTCGGCTTCTGCCCTCGAGCTCCCTGGCGTCCCGGGTGCGAGTCCGTCTCGCTCTCCGCTACACGGGAATATGGCCGCTCCTTCCGCACCTTTCCAGCTCTTTGAAAAACTTCACGGCCCGAGGCGACCCTTCCTCTCGTCTCCTCCCCGCCCGCCGTCTCTCATTCCGAGCAGAGACGGGCTGGGTGAGGGGAAATTAAACTGGTCATTAATATTCATGAGGGGGCGGGGCGCCCCACCTGGCCCGGGCCGGAGAATAACCGAGGCTTATGCATATCCAATGAAGGGGCGTGGCTTCCGTCGGGGGGCGGGGCGACGCGGCGCCGAGCCTCAGGGACAGGCTCGTTAATATTCTATGAGGGGGCGGGGCGCCGGAGAGGCCCCGTGACGCGGCTCGGTGAGAAGCCGAGTGACTCACGCGGTGTGTTCTGCCTTACATGGAGACGGCCGCGAGCGGGGGTGAGGCCCGCTCGAGCCGCGGCGGGTCCTAGCGCGTGCCTCAACTGGCAATCCGCGGCCCGAGTGTCGCGAGTGTTTCAGCGTCCCGCGTGGGGCTGTCGGAGCTCAGGCGCTGTGCGGGGCTCAGCCCGTCCGGCCTGGGCTGGCAGAGCGCCGGACTTCCTCTTTCCCGAGCCGGGCCGAGCCGGGCCGCTGCTGGGACAGGAGGTGGCGCTGGTGCTCTGCACACGAGTCTCCAGTGAGACTGCGCTCCTGTCTCCTGTCCTCTGTCTCCTCAGTGTTGGTCAGTGTGCTGCAGTGTCCAGTGCTCAGTGTCAGTGTGCTGCAGTGTGTCCAGTGTCCAGTGGTCAGTGTCAGTGCGCTGGAGTGTGTCCAGTGGTCAGTTTCAGTGTGCTGCAGTATGTCCAGTGTCCAGTGGTCAGTGTCAGTGTGCTGCAGTATGTCCAGTGGACAGTGTCAGTGTCCAGTGGTCAGTGTCAGTGTGCTGCAGTCTGTCCAGTGGTCAGTGTCAGTGTGCTGCGGTGTCCAGTGGTCAGTGTCAGTGTGCTGGGGTGTCCAGGGGTCAGTGTCAGTGTGGTGCAGTGTCCAGTGGACAGTATCAGTGTGTCCAGTGGTCAGTGTCAGTGTGCTGCAGTGTGTCCAGTGGTCAGTGTCAGTGTGGTGCAGTGTCCAGTGGACAGTATCAGTGTGTCCAGTGGTCAGTGTCAGTGTGCTGGAGTGTCCTGTGGTCAGTGTCAGTGTGGTGCAGTGTCCAGTGGACAGTATCAGTGTGTCCAGTGGTCAGTGTCAGTGTGCTGGAGTGTGTCCAGTTGGTCAGTGGTCAGAGTCAGTGTGCCGGGGTGTCCAGTGGGCAGAGATTGGGGCTCTGCGCTCAAAGCCATGGCGAGTCTGGAGAAGGCCGAGCCCAGCAGACGCTTTATGAAACACAGGCGCACTGAGGTCCTGCGCTCGAGTCACTGCAGCTCTCTGCACAAAGCAGGGGCGGAGCCGGGAATAACCAGACAGGAACAGGCAGAGATTGTGCAGACTTGGCGGTTAGAAGGGAAACGGCTCCACCCAGTGGCCGGCGGGCAGAAGTACACCTGCAGGGCAGCACGGGCTGGACCAGGGCGCCGAGCGCAGATCCAGCTCTCCCCCAGGAAGACAGATAGAGACTCCTCTCACTCCTGCCAGCCCCACCTGGGAGACACACAGCAGCTGCACTGTCTTGTGTAACAGTGCAGTGTGTTGTGTAGCAGTGCAGTGTGTGGCGTGTTGTGTAGCAGTGCAGGGCGCGGCGTGTTGTGTAGCAGTGCGGTGTGCGGCGTGTTGTGTAGCAGTGCAGGGCGCAGTGTGTTGTGTAACAGTACAGTGTGCAGCGTGTTGTGTAACAGAGCAGCAGCCCCTCCACACACACACAGCGAGATCCTCGCACCACGACTCGGACAGACCCCGTACAAAACACCCCGTCTTTATTAAACATCTCCTCACGAGCACAAGCAGACCCGCGAGCCTGGCGGGAAGACGCCACACTGGACCGCTCCAGGACCGGCCCGCAGGCCGCAGGGGCCGGAACACCCCCCTCGGGCGGGACCCCAAGAGTCTGTGCAAAAAGGTTAACCCCACGTCGGGGCGTCAGTGTCCAGTCCTGCGCCAGTGCGCCCCCCTTCTGCAGGCGACCCGAATGGCCTCGTCCGCCACTAAACCAGCCCCAGAAATCAATCAATCAATCAATCAATCAGGATGAGGGGTTCACCAGCACGTCACCTCCTCACAGCCGCACCGCTCCGCACCGCGATGACCTCTGACCCCGGCTGGCCAGGTGCCGCTGGGCGAAGACCTGGTGCTTGCAGCTGGGCGCCCCCAGGACGAGCAGCCGGGGGCTCACTCGGGGGCGCAGGGGGCTCCCCAGCTCCTCCTCAGCCTCCGTCACCCTGGTGCCCAGGAAAGCCCCCAGCAGCAGCCGCTCCCCCCAGCCCACCAGCCTGGAGACGGCCAGGTTGAAGGGGGAGGCCGGGGTCTTGGGGTCCCCCTGGTCCTCTCGGGCCTCCTCGGCCACGGCGCAGCCCGTGAGCGCCCCCCGGTGGCCGTCCGGGACAGGGGCGGCCAGGGCGGGGGGAGCAGAGAGGGACAGGGTCAGGCTCCGGCGCCTCTCAGCCTGGGAGACCTCAGGCCCGCCCGGCTCTGGGTCGCCCCTGGAGCGGCCGGGTCGAGCCGGGGGCCCGGTCTGGGGCAGGCTGGGGTCCGTCTGCGGGATGGGGGGCTGGATCCCACCGGGTCCCGCACTGACCGCCGGCGGACAGCCAGGGGGTCGTGGGGTCCTCTCCGTGGACAGGAGCTGGGGTCGGGGCGCCTGGCTTTCCTGTGGCTCTCGAGCGGCAGGGTGCCCGATTGGCGCCTGGGGGCTCGGCTGGGGCGGGCCTGCACCCCGGCGCCCGGTCCTGTTCGGGGCGGGAGAGAGGGAGAGCGAGCGAGCGGAGGAGCAGAGGCAGTCGATGGGCGTCTCGCTGCCCAGAGAGAGAGACGGGGGCTCGTTCGGGGTGTCGGGGGCGCTGGGGGCGTCGTCCCTAGAGAGGGAGTCCGAGCTGCGTGCAGGTCCGGGGGCGTCAGTCCCTCGCTGGGGGACCCGGAGCTCCAGGTTAAGGTTGACGCGAGTCGGTCTGTCGTAGTGCATCATGGGAACCAGCCGCCCACTGCCCGAGAAAGTGGTGTTGCTGTTGTCGTGACCGAGGTCACTTCCTGCAGCAGGAGGGTGCAGATTTTGATTGGTCAGGTTGGTCGGAGACGGGCTGGGCGCTCTGCTGCGATTGGCTGGCAGCGCACCGGGGCGGGCCAGCATGCTCTGGAAGTGCTGCAGCTGACCCAGGAAGTTGAAGTTGGGCGAGATGGAGGGGCGCCTCTCCTTCACAAACCTGCGGAGAGAGACAGAGTCACCGCTGCTGCACAGGCAGAATGAGACAGACAGACAGACACGCTGACTCGGACAGGGACAGAACAGAGAAGGACACAAGGTGGCAGGAAGACAGAAGGACTGACTGACCGGTAGGCATCGTCCAAGCCGAGTCCCAGGTGGTGCATGATGTAGGCGACAGCGAGAGCTGGAGACCTAGAGACTCCGGCCACACAGTGCAGCAGCACAGCTCCTCTCTGAGAGCGAGCCTGGTCTGAGAGAGAGAGAGGGGGGTTAATCTGGACACACTGACTGGCTGGGCTGTAGAGTGACAGGGCGGAGGAAGAGGAGCAGGGTACCGATGAAGGCCAGTGCGGCGGGGATCCAGGGGAGCAGCTGGTCGCTGAGCGAGTCGTCGATGGGAATGCGCAGGAAGCAGGACGGCGGCAGGAAGGGGGGCTGTGGACAGCAGCGGCTCACACTCAGGACATGAGAGATCCCCAGAGTGGACAGGCCGTCCTGCGGGAGAGGAGAGCGTTATCCCACACCGCTGCAACTGACCGGGCACACTGACTGACCACACACTGGCCACCTCTCCCACTGCAGCTGACCACACACACTGACTGACCACACACTGGCCTCCACTCCCACTGCAACTGACCACACACTGACTGACCACACACTGGCCTCCACTCCCACTGCAACTGACCACACACTGACTGACCACACACTGGCCTCCACTCCCACTGCAACTGACCAGGCACACTGACTGACCACACACTGGCCACCTCTCCCACTGCAGCTGACCACACACACTGACTGACCACACACTGGCCTCCACTCCCACTGCAACTGACCACACACTGACTGACCACACACTGGCCTCCACTCCCACTGCAACTGACCACACACTGGCCTCCACTCCCACTGCAACTGACCACACACTGACTGACCACACACTGGCCTCCACTCCCACTGCAACTGACTGGACATGCTGACTGACTCCACACTGGCCTCCACTCCCACTGCAATTGACCACACACTGACTGACCACATAGCCGGCCCTGACTGGCTGGACAGTAGTGGACGCTGGAGGGCTCGACCCTTGCAGACTCACCTTGGTGACGTCCCTCTGGGCTCCCAGGTACAGGTGGGGCAGGAGAGGGGACAGGGCGGGTCTGTCGGCGTCCTGGTACATCACCATCCTGCGGGGTCACTGCGGGGTCAGTGACAGGAGGGGTCAGGCAGGAAACACACACCAGAGCTCCACTCACACCAGTGGGACAGATTCACCCCCGCTCTGCCCCCAGGGGTATTTCCTGTTTTCACTTCCTCTGATCTGTCCCTCCTCCTCCTCCTCTCAGAGTAAATTCACCCCTCGTCAACCACCCTGAGCTGCTGTCTTCCAGACAGCTCTGGCCAGACTGCAGAGCTCAGCCAGACCGGACTCTGATCCGCTCCTGGTTTTACACTGTGGTCAATCAGACTCCTGGCGCACAGCACTCTGATCCGCTTCTGGTTTTACACTGCGGTCAATCAGACTCCTGGCGCACAGAAGCCTGATCCGCTCCTGGTTTTACTGGTTTACCAGTCAATCTAATTCACCAGCACAAGCGAAGCGGATCAGACAGCTCCGGACTGGAGGGTGGCTGAACACACGGTAACCCCTGGCCTGGATCGGGTTGGCGCTCATCCCTGCAGTGCTGTCGGGCCGCCGACAGGGGGCAGGGCGCTGCGACTCCAGCAGGACCTCAGCTGCTTATAGCCCCGCGAGTTCAAACCTGCTTGCAAAACCATTCATTTCCATCACTAACCCAGGACAGTGCCGACAACAGCAGTAATCGCAGCGAAAGTGATTCGGTCTGCGTAGCGACTCTGGACCGGACCGGACCGGACCGATATGACCACAGTATCGACCTCAGCGGGACTGTATCTCCCCCCTCCCGTGGACGGAGCACCAGTGACAAGCCGCGCACGATCCGCGGGACTCACCGTGGGGCTCCGGTGCGCGCGGCGCGGGGCTGAAGGAGTCTGCGACAATCCCACAGTGGGCCCGTCCTGCCCACGACACGCAGGGCGGGAAACCACAACTAGCCCGCCGCCCAAAAGGGTGCAAGAAACTCGCCAGGTGAGGTCTCTCTCTCTCTCTCTCGAGTAGCTCAGCAGCCCAGCCTGCAGGTCCGACACGGGCTGCGGGCAGGGTCCGAGCGCGCAGGACACAGACACGGGCTGCGGGCAGGGTCCGAGCGCGCAGGGCAGAGACACGGGCTGCGGGCAGGGTCCGAGCGCGCAGGGCAGAGACACGGGCTGCGGGCAGGGTCCGAGCGCGCAGGGCACAGACACGGGCTGCGGGCAGGGTCCGAGCGCGCAGGACACAGACACGGGCTGCGGGCAGGGTCCGAGCGCGCAGGGCACAGACACGGGCTGCGGGCAGGGTCCGAGCGCGCAGGACACAGACACGGGCTGCGGGCAGGGTCCGAGCGCGCAGGGCAGAGACACGGACTGCGGGCAGGGTCCGAGCGCGCAGGGCAGAGACACGGGCTGCGGGCAGGGTCCGAGCGCCGGCGGTCCCACAGTCCGGCTGAAGAGGGAATCAAGTCTGCAGGCAGGGTCCGAGCGCGCAGGGCAGAGACACGGGCTGCGGGCAGGGTCCGAGCGCGCAGGGCAGAGACACGGGCTGCGGGCAGGGTCCGAGCGCCGGCGGTCCCACAGTGCGGCTCCAGTAAAGCGCTTCGCTCCCGCTCTGTCAGTGAGAGTACGAGTCCCGCTGTCTGCGCCTCCGGAGGGTTTTATACGGCCGGTACCTGCGCCAGGCAGGGCGATGAGGTAATGCAGCTCAGCGCAGCTAAAAATAGCGCAAGGCTGATGTCATCCCCGGCCAATCAGCGCGCTGCTTCTGCCAACCCCCCCCCCCCCCCCCCCGCCCCCCCACGCGCCCCGAGAGGAATCCCGCACACGCGCGAGGCCAGCACGAAAACAAAACACCCCCAGCCTCGGCTCGCGGGTCCCCACGTCCTGCGGTCGCCATGGCAACAGAGCATCTCTCTCTCTCTCTCTCTCTCTCTCTCAATTCAGTTCAAGGTGCTTTATTAGCATGACCGATGGGTACAATCAGTGTTGCCAAAGCAAATAAAAATAATAAAATTAACATGGAACAAAATAAAAAATAAAAGTAAAATAAAATCTACAGACATTTACAACAGAGACATGTCATAAAATATTGACATATACTGTAAAAATATTGAGCATTATTGGGAGACAGGCTCTCTATCTCTCCCTAATGGAAACACGGACACAGCGCGCCTCATCAATGCGCGATAATCACGACAGTCACCCACACCTCTACCGCGCTGACAAAGCACCTCCAGTTCTGAAACACGAAGCCCCACCGGGAAAGAGCCGCAGGACTGGAAGGAAACGACAGGGCTGAAGTAGGGTGGTAATTAGCTCAGCTTGAAAACAACATCCTCCTGAGTGCGGGTGGGTTCTGCGCCCCTGGAAATCAAACACCAGCTGTAGTTCTGTGCTGTTCTGTGGAGCAGGGACAGCGTTTCATAGGAATGTCCTGTGGAAGAAGGCAACTTTTATAACAGGACTGTCCTACTGTACTGGGACTGTAGCTCCTATTGTAACAGGACTGTTCTACTGTACTGGGACTGTAGCTCCTATTGTAACAGACTGTTCTACTGTACTGGGACTGTAGCTCCTAATGTAACAGACTGTTCTACTGTACTGGACTGTAGCTCCTAATGTAACAGACTGTTCTACTGTACTGGACTGTAGCTCCTATTGTAACAGGACTGTTCTACTGCACTGGGACTGTAGCTCCTATTGTAACAGACTGTCCTACTGTACTGGGACTGTAGCTCCTATTCTAACAGACTGTCCTACTGCACTGGGACTGTAGCCCCTATTGTAACAGGACTGTTCTACTGTACTGGGACTGTAGCACCTATTGTAACAGGACTGTTCTACTGGACTGGGACTGTAGCTCCTATTGTAAAGCCCTAACACATTCAGCTGACACGTTCTCAAAGTGAGACCGCACTAAAAATACCGTTAATACAACCATAACACACAAGAGCTCCGAACTCGATCCTCGGTCCATGCTGCCGGCTCTCTCGCTGCATTAAAGACAACACCAACCCTCCTGACCGCCTGCACTACCGCAGCCCTGCGCGCAAACAGCTGGCGAACCTCGGCTCAGGAAGATGACGACATACGCCCCGACAGTCACCTGCACGGCGATTGGCTGCTCGGCCCTCTCCCCGCCCCCGCCGGCTGCTCAGCCAATGACCGTTCGGGTGACGGTCGGGCCCGGCAGGCTCCTGGCGCACATCTCGGGGAAGGCGAGGCGGCGCCGTCTCCCGGGCGGCCGCGCCGGACTGCGCCGAGGATGATGCGAAAAGCATCAACTTTTTCATTTTTCAAAATGTTTATTTAAAGGTGACTAAAATGGCCTTTTCTGTCTCTGTTTAATATTTTTATTCACTGTGCTTGTTTCTTGAGTACGAACTGCCATCTGCACCACAGAAAAACCTTCCCTTTGCCTCGTCTGTCCTGTCAGTAAAGCATGGCGATTCACAGTTTGTTCTTAATCACTTTCAGTTTAATTCTTCTTTTATTAAAAAGAGATCTCACCTGGACGGGACTGGAAATGTCACAGAGCCCACTATAAGCTAAGGAAATGGATGGGTTGTTTGCTGTATTGAAACACATGTTGAATAAAAGGGATTTTGCTTCTACCATCAGTGTCCGGAGAGAAGCCAGGGTATCGACTTCAACACCAGGGCTGGGCAGCTTGTTCCCCACCCCCACCACCCTCTGTGTACAGAAGAGCCTCCTGTCCTGACTGGAGGAGCTCGTCCAGCTGTGTCTGGAGAGAAGCCAGGGTATCGGCTTCAACCACAGGGCTGGGCAGCTTGTTCCCCACCCCCACCACCCTCTGTGTACAGAAGAGCCCCCTGTCCTGACTGGAGGAGCTCGTCCAGCTGTGTCTGGAGAGAAGCCAGCATATCGGCTTCAACAACAGGGCTGGGCAGTTTGTTCCCCACCCCCACCACCCTCTGTGTACAGAAGAGCCCCCTGTCCTGACTGGAGGAGCTCGTCCAGCTGTGTCTGGAGAGAAGCCAGCATATCGGCTTCAACAACAGGGCTGGGCAGCTTGTTCCCCACCCCCACCACCCTCTGTGTACAGAAGAGCCCCCTGTCCTGACTGGAGGAGCTCGTCCAGCTGTGTCTGGAGAGAAGCCAGCATATCGGCTTCAACAACAGGGCGGGGCAGTTTGTTCCCCACCCCCACCACCCTCTGTGTACGGTAGTGCCTCCTGTCCTGACTGGAGGAGCTCGTCCAGCTGTGTCTGGAGAGAAGCCAGGGTATCGGCTTCAACAACAGGGCTGGGCAGTTTGTTCCCCACCCCCACCACCCTCTGTGTACGGTAGTGCCTCCTGTCCTGACTGGAGGAGCTCGTCCAGCTGTGTCTGGAGAGAAGCCAGCATATCGGCTTCAACAACAGGGCTGGGCAGTTTGTTCCCCACCCCCACCACCCTCTGTGTACAGAAGAGCCTCCTGTCCTGACTGGAGGAGCTCACCCAGCTGTGTCTGGAGAGAAGCCAGCATATCGGCTTCAACACCATGGCTTGTACAGAAGGGCCCACTTTTCTCGTTTCTTTGAAGTATTTTATTTAAGGAATTTTGAACATTTTAACAAGACCAACAATAACTAAGAAACATAACAAAACAATACTAAATTCTGAAAAACACCAAAAAAAGAGAGAGGAATAAACAGCGTCCAGACGAAAAACCAACAGCTCCAGCCTGGTGATGTCTTGTGGAGATTAGAGCTGAGCTGGAATCGATGATGAAGTGACCTCAGAATGGCTGGGTTTGCGAAGCAATCAGGGATCTGTTTTTCAAAACAGTCAAGAAAGGTGAGTGCCTGTCCTCCTCCGCTGTCCTAGTGGAGATCATGTCATCGAGCCCGCTCTTGAAACAGGCCACAGCCATTCTGAACATCAGTGCTGGTTGATCTTCCTTGGTTAGCCTGAGAGTTGTCTCTGGACCACAGGAGCGCCAGTTAAGAATCTGGGGTTCCAGCATATTCTTCCCAAACACTTCTGAGTACCACTGCAATATGCCTGGGACACAGCCAGCGAGGTGAGAGAGAGCCTTCAGCAGATCTGTCCTCTCGCATACCGGGGAGACCGGAGGACATGTCCTGTTCAATTCTGTTTTATCCTAATGCAGTCTAACATCGACAGAGCACCAGTGAAAGCTGCTCGAACCCTCTACCAGGGCCTGTCGACGTCGCACATCTCGCTTGGCAAAGTGACTGAACTGTAAATAACGAAGGAAGTGTGACTTTTAAACTTCTCTCAGCCTCAGGTGCACAGCCTTGTGGCTTCCACCTAGAAGGCTCAATAATTCGAAATGTTTAACGGCGGGCCTGACGAGCTGGTTTTCTGCCCCTGGTTTTCTGTGGCTCTGAGACGAGATGAAGGGGCTGTGTTGGACCGAGCTGGAACAGAGCCCCAGTGACCCTCCAGTCTGCTCCAGTCTGCCTGCTCCAGCTCGGAGCCGTGTTGTACAAGTGGGGTCGGTCCTGGGTCGGACCTCTGGTTCATGGGTCTGTGCGCACGGAGACTTCTCCCCAGTTTAACCCTGACGTGCTCAAGGCAGAGTCTGTTTCCGAGGCAGCAGGAACACAAGCAGAGACCTGGGCGGAAACATCCGCTCCCTGCTGAGGGACAGACGGGCTGAGATCATTCTTCATTCATATTTCTGAAGAGGGGTCTCTGTCCCCCAGGTGAGAGAGTGAGGGGGTCTCTGTCCCCCAGGTGAGAGAGGGAGGGGGTCTCTGTCCCCCAGGTGAGAGAGGGAGGGGGTCTCTGTGTCTCCGAGGTGAGAGAGTGTAGGGGTTTGTATAGGGGGCACTAGTACTCAGAGCCATGGTCTTAGAAAGCATGTTATCTGTCTCCTGTACCTGCTCCCTTTCAGACCATCTAAAGTCCAGTGGCACAGGGACTGACTGCTGACCGACTGGACACTCAGTGAGAGGAAGGGGTTAATTTGGACACAACTGTTAATTTGGGCTTCTTGATTGAAATCTTAGGGGGTGGGATAGAAATCACTCTGTGAGCTGTGGGTTTGTAGTCAAGTGACAGAGTGGAATCACATTTCATTCCCCTGAATGATGAAAACAGACCGAACTGCTGGAGCTCTTGTTTCTCACCCAGGACAGAAGAGACTTGCAGGTGGGACAGGGTCACACTGTCTCCTCGATTTCCAAACCTGAACCCGGGGTAGAGGGGCTCCGTGAAGGAGGTCTGGACTCTGTACAGGAGGGTCACTGTGTCTCCAGAGACGCTATAAAATTCCAGAGTTCCAGCCCTGTGATCCACATACACCCCTATTCTGGAGGAGGGAAGGACAGGTACTACAGTTTCTTCATTATTGTGCCTGAAAGACCAACTGGAACCAGAGCAGCACAAACTCCAGGACTTGACATTGTGTCCAAGATGACAGTCAACACCCTCCCCTTTCCTGCTGAGTCCTTTATATGTGACCCCTATATCAACATCAACCCCTCTCCACTCCACCTCCCAGTAACAGCAAGTCCCAGACAGCCCCTCTCTGCACAGCACCTGGAATTCTGAATCAAATCTCTCGGGGTGATCGGGGTACTGCTGGGGCTCCCTGCTCCAGGTCACCCTCCTGTTCCCCTCAGACAGACAGAGGTGTCTGTGCGCTGTGTTGGGGTCCAGTGTGAGCTGACAGGCATCTGATTGGAGAGAAGAGGACAGTCAGAGGACAGACAGGCAGAACAGACCAATCCCTGAGCATAATCCACTAGAGTCCCGCCCCCACAGCCCAGTAAGATACACACTGGGGTTTCTGATTGGAGAGAAGAGGACTGTCAGAGGACAGACAGGCAGAACAGACCAATCCCTGAGCAGATCTCCACTAGAGTTCCACCCCCACAGCCCAGTAAAGATGGACATATGCATAGGTCTGAATGAAGAATGTACAGCATATGTAATAAGAACATTTCTTTTTGTCAATCTCCATTCACACTGCTATCAGCTTAATTAAAGAGAAAGAGAGGCCCTTATTTGCCGTATTCCTGGATTTGTGTATCTGGATCTTTGGCTATATGTTTGTCTCTATGATTCGCAGTATGGAAATGTATTGTAATAGTTTGTATTTGTATTGGTAAAAAGATTGTGAATGAATGTGTCAGTGAGCGTGTGCTTCTCTCCTCTGTGCTCTGATGTCCTCAGTGTGGACAGTTACAGTGAAAAAACACTCACAGTGTAAAAGCTCTGCTCTGGTCCTGTGCTCTGGAGTCTGCAGACTGTAGACTTCACTGACTGTGGAGACAGAGACAGACAGACACACAGATTAAACCATGTGAATGAATCCAGGACACAACAGGATTCTTTCACTCCTACTGAGAGAGACTGAGCACCTTGAACATCTGTGATCAACAGGGCCCAAGTCAGTACAGACAAACGGGCTTTGTAATGAGCACCTGGGAAAACAGTGAAGTCAGCTGATCTCTAGGAAGACGCCAGTGTATTTCTCCTCTAACCTGTCCTGGAGATCTTGACTGATTCCTCCTTGCAGAAGTTCTCCAGTCGCTCTTTCAGTCCAGAGACAGCTCTCCTCACAGCCTCAGGAGAGAAGTGGGGTCTGACAGGGATGCTGGTTGAGTCTCCAGCTCCAGGAGGGACACGGACAGACTGGAAATTCTGCAGCAGGGAAGAGAGAGGAGTTTCCAGTCAAACACACTGGGCTCCAGCACACATTCCTGGGGAGAAGCCAGGAGCAGCTCCATTGGAGAGCTCTGTGTGAGAGACTCCCTTCTGGACTGCAGAGAGTCCCAGAGCAGTGCTGTTACCTGGATGAAATGGATGTGATCCTCTATGTGTGAGAGCTGGCTCAGCTCAGCTTCTCTCCTCCTCAGCTCAGTGATCTTCTGCTCCAGTCGCTCCAGGAGTCCTTCAGCCTGACTCACTGCAGCCCTTTCTTGAGCTCTGATCAGCTGTGTGAGCTCAGAGCGTGTTCTCTCAATGGAGCGGATCAGCTCAGTGAAGATCCTGTCAGTGTCCTGTACTGCAGTCTGTGCAGAGCTCTGAGTGAGGAGACACACAGTGGATTATCACACAGGACAACACTAAAGCTACATTCTACTGTGTGTGGTGTTTCCTCAGGGTACTGGTGTGTCCAGTGTCCAGCTGTGGGAATGTGTGTCAGTGTGTCCACTCCTCTGGTCAATACCCACTCTGAGTGAGTCCACAGCCTGTCTCAGCTCCTGCAGCTGCTTCTCTCTCTCCTGGAGTCTCTGCTGGGTTTGTCTCTGTATCGCCCCCAGCTGCTTCTGTGGAGAAACAGAGCGGTTTTCTATTTTCAGTACGAACTGAAACATTATGAAATCTTGTAGAGGGAAATCCCTCAATTCAGTGACTCAGGGCGCAATAGTAGAAGAGAGATTGTCAGACAGAGATGTCTCGTTTCCTTTAAGTGACTCTCGCATTTCATTTTGACTGAGCTTTGTCAATTAAAGGCTCTTTAAGTGTCCGGGATCCTGAACCCAGTCATGGGAGAGTCTGGTTTACAGCGGTCTTGAATTCATGGCTGTTTGTGCTGGATGATGATTGTAAGAAGCTGCAATCTGTGGTACGCTTCATAATGAAAAACACACTCTGCAAATACTTATTATCATCTTTCCATACGTACATCTGTAGTAAACTAATTTATTAGGCACCTCTGTGATTTTCATCAGTTCCCTGCTGCTCTAAAATGTTTCAAAACAAAACTCTGCACTACATGTTTCTGATGAGCTGAACTTGATCCTTTCAATGTTCTGAGAGCAGCTCAGCAGACAAGACAGGACACAGGACACCAGTCCATCGCAGGGTGAGCACACAGGGTGAGACTCAAACACACACACACTCACAGAGACACACACTCACACAGAGACACACATTCACACACACACACACACACACACACACACAAGATACACACAAACTCACACACACTCAGAAAGCACACTTGGACTCACAGACTCAAACACACATACACAAACACACACTCATACATAGACACGGAGACACACACAAACACACACTCAGATACACCCATGCACAGACAAATACTGTACACACAGACACAAACACTCACAGACACACACTCACATAGAGTTGAGTTCAGACACAGACACACACACAGAGACACACAAACACACACACTCACAAATAGACATACACACAAATACAAAGATGTAGACATACAATCAGATAAAGACACACAGAGACACACAGAAACTCAAAAACACTCAGACACAGACACACTCAGATGCCCACGGAAACACACACAAAGAGACACAGACACAGATAAAGGCATGCACATACACTCACACACACAGACACACAAACACAGCAGGATTATATTGTAGAACTTAATTATCCCAGACAGCTTGTTTCTGGACTCTGGGAGGAAACCAGGGCACTGAGGAAAAGCCTATTTCATTATGAGGTGAATATGCAAACTCGAACCCAGGACCCAGGCGCTGAGTCAGACGCCCTGAGTGCCCAGACTCCAGTTCCAGTTTCCTCAGTACGGTCCTGTGCTGTACAGGAGAACCTACACCTCTGTGTACAAGGTGTTCCAGTTCATCTTACCCGCCTCTCATTCCTGTACCCGGGGTCAGAGGGCACCGCACACGTGCAGAGAGATCTGCCTGAGTGAAATTCTTCCTTGTTCTGACTCACTGCTACACAATGCACACACATAACAAACTGCTGCCAGAAACATATCAGCAGCTTCTGAAACCTGTGAAATCTGCTGAAACTCATGCACCCGTTTTCATAATGTACCAGTACAGGGTCACAGGACAGCTGAAGTCACAGCAGGCTACAGGCACAAGTCAGGATGCACCCTGGACAGGTCCATCACAGGGAACACACACACAGAAACACTCTCACACAGACACGCACACTCTCACACAGACACACAGTCTCACACAGACACACACTCTCACACAGACACGCACACACTCACACAGACACGCACACACACACTAGGGCCAATTTTTCCAGAACCATTTCACCAGGCAGCCTGTCTTTGGACTGTGATAGGACACCAGAGCAACCCGAGGAAACCCACATGAACACGGGGAGAACATGCAAACTCCACACAGACAGTACCCCAGGAGCTGAACCCAGGGCCTCCGGGCTGGGAGGCAGCAATGCTGACCTCTGTGCAGGCCTACCTCATACATCTGGTGTTTGTAAATACTGTAATTGGATTGAAATTCTGAAACAATAAGGTAGCAGTCTGACTTCCCAGTGAGGGAGAAAACATACTTTTCTAGCAGTGAAGCTCTGCACAGGCTGTTAATCAAGTCACAGACTACTCCTCCCACAACAGCCCCATCACACTCGTAATAGCCCTCTACACCCAGTTACAGTGTCCTCACCTGCTTCTCAGTCCTCTCTGCTGCAGCTGAGACTGAATCATGGCCTCTGTGCTCATCAAATGTACAGATCAGACAAACACACTTCTGATCAGTACGGCAATATAGCTCCAGTAGTTTGTCATGACTGGAGCAGATCTTCTCCTGCAGTTGTCCTGTGGCCTCAACCAGCTTGTGTCTCTTGAAGGCAGGAGCTTCACAGTGAGGCTGGAGGTGAGTCTGACAGTAAGAGGCCAGACACACCAGGCAGGACTTCACAGCTCTCACCTGTCTCCCAGTGCAGACATCACACAGCACATCTCCAGGGCCAGCAGGACTGGGAGCAGGAGGAGGACCACTGAGCCCTGTCTCCTTCAGTTTCTCCACCACTTCAGCCAGCATGATGTTTCTGCCCAGAACAGGCCTTGGGGTGAAGGTCTGTCTGCACTGGGGGCAGCTGTAGACTCCAGTCTGATCATCCTGATCCCAAAAGTTCTTAATACAGCCCATACAGTAACTGTGTCCACAGGGAAGAGTCACTGGATCCTTCAGGATGTCCAGACACACTGAACAGCTGAACTGGTCTTGATTCAGTAAAATTCCACCTTCTGCCATTTTACTGCAGAGAGAAATGCACAGAGCGCAGAGTGCGAGAGATTCTGAGAGTCTGCTTCAGCAGAAACGAAACTTATCTCTGTGTGACTTCCTGGAAATGCCCAGAGCGGCAGGGGTGTGGTTAATGAAAGGGGTGTGGTTTACAGGGGGTGTGGTCTTGAGTTGAGTGCAGGCAGAGAGGGGACTGCTCAGATTAAAGGAGAGGAGACATATGGGTTTATTTCTGTTAATTAATCTGTATTTACCTGAGAGTAACAGCCCAGGCCATCAGAACCGCAGTACAGAATCACAGGTACAAACTGCCTGAGAGAGAAACAGGGACAGGAAAGGGAGAGACTGAGAGCAGGAAGTAGCATACAGAGCACAGACATAATGTACCAGAGAACCACACAGGAAACAGGAAACACAGCGAGAGAGAGAGGAGATCACAGAGAATCAGTCTCTCATTCTTAACCACACAGGAAACAGGAGACACAGTGAGGGAGAGGAGATCACAGAGAATCAGTCTCTCATTCTTAACCACACAGGAAACAGGAGACACAGCGAGAGAGAGAGGAGATCAGGGCTCCGCACTGTACTGTACTGTGAATTTGGTCAGGGACATTAGTGAAAGCTGGGATGTACTGTTCTTCAGTTGGAATGACTGTATTTACAGCAGCTTGAACACTCCTCTTCTTTCATTCCTAGTGTGAGTAAAGGAAAGACATGCAGGACTATAAGGTCTGTGAGGAGATGGACGTTAACGGGACAAGAGGCCTGGCGGTCAGTGTGACACTCCCTCGCTCCTCTGAGATGCCACAGAGCCCGACTTCCTTCAGGCTGGCCAGTCCTGTCTGGAGCTGCTCGAGCCAGCTCGTCCTCCCAGCGACACGTACAGCATCACTGGTGTTGCCCTGAGCTGCGTCTCCCAGGTGGGGTTACTGGTGCAGAACAATCGCTGTGTGTCTCCCAGCTGGGGTTAATGGTGCAGAATGATCACTGTGTGTCTCCCAGGTGGGGTTACTGGTGCAGAATGATCACTGTGTGTCTCCCAGGTGGGGTTACTGGTGCAGAATGATCACTGTGTGTCTCCCAGGTGGGGTTACTGGTGCAGAATGATCACTGTGTCTCCCAGGTGGGGCTGTGCTCCTTTGCAATGAAAAGTGCTTCTCCAGTGAGATTAATTATATGAATGAATTTTGTGTGTAATAGTTGAAATGTCTGAGAGATCTGTCAGAGAGATGACCGCAGGCCGATGCAGGGTGATGTAACTCTTATCTCCCACGTGAGGAGGGTCTGTCTGACACTCCTCTGCCGAGCTGCGGTGTTCAGGCAGGTCTTTTCAATGCTCAATGCTGATCCAACAGATGTTTCTGCTATTTCTGCTCATATCGTGAGCGCCGTGTGCAGTCACTGTCACTCCTGTGAGGTCAAGGGTAGGCGTTCGGTCCGCACTGATATCACAGAAACTCGTCGCCTGACGAAACTGTTAAGAAAGAGCAGTACTTCTGGAATTAGTAATTAAATCAGTAATTAAAAACAGCAAGGAAATGCTGGGGGATTGTTTTTATTTTGCAGAAGAGGATTAAGCTGTACAGAGGTGTAAATTTATTTAATCAGCTGGTTGTCAGAAAGGCCCTCCCTGCCGTATCTCCCGGACCCTGGCTGAGAGGGAGCGAATGCTGTTCCACTGAGCTCCAGGCCTGCTGCCTTCAAGCACCCCCTCCTGTCTGGGGAGAAGTGAGAGACTGTTCTGCCTCTTCAATTAGTCAACGGGACCAGGAGACACATGGAAAACGGAATAGAGAACAGTTGGAGGGGAAGAAGCCGGACAAACAGCCCTGTCGTTCCGAAGTCAAGTCGGTTTTTGGGGACCAGACTAGGCAAGACAGAGCCACACGCTCCTGTTACACCAGCACTCTCCAGCAGGGGTCACTGTGACCTGCGGTCTCTTCACACTAGTGGGCTCAGCCTGCCCTGCGGCCGGGCTCACTGGGCCAGACTGAGGATTCAGGTACTGGCCTGGCCCAGGGGGTCTCTGCTTATGCTCGGACCCTGGTGCTGAACGGTTCGGTACCAATGTGTCTGTGTGGGCAGGGGAAGCTACTCCATCTGGCACAGGACTAAAGTGTCACCATAGTTAGCCAGGCCAAACCCGGGATAGAGGGGCTCCGTGAAGGAGGCCTGGACTCTGTGCAGGAGGGTCGCTGTGTCCCCAGAGACGCTGTAAAAGGACAGAGTTCCAGCCCTGTGGTCCACGTACACCCCGATCTTGGCGCAGTGGGGCGCAGTCACGACCGATTCCACATCGCTGTGCCAGAGGGAGTACCCCTCCGCGCTGCAGGTCAGACTCCAGGACTCGGCGTTGTGCCCCAGGGCGCACTGGGAGCCCAGTCCTTTCCTGGCGATCCCTCGGTAGCTGACCCCTATATCTGCCTGCCTCCCGCCCCACTCCACCTCCCAGTAGCTGCGGGTCCCGGACAGCTCGTCCCGGCACAGCAGCTGGCAGTAGGACTCGAATCTGTTGGGGTGATCGGGGTACGGCTGGACCTCTCTCGTCGCGGTCAGTTTCCTGCTCTCCTCGGTGAGGCACAGCCTGGGGTTCACGGTGTCAGGGTCTGGTTGGAGCGCACAGGAGTCTGGGGGAGAGGAGAGGGGGCATCACTCTGCAGTTAACTGGGGTAAAGGAGATTTCAGTCCATTGAAATGGGGATTGAAAACTGTCCTGATTAAGCCTACAAATGGACTGAATAATCCCAGCAGGCAAAGAACAGGGCTCGTTACCGAAAAGGCTCCTGGATAATTTATTAAGTATTGTACATTTAAAACACTCACAGTGCAAAAGCTCTGCTCTGGTCCTGGGCTCTGGAGACTGCAAACTGTAGACTAGAGTTTGCTTCACTGGGGAGGCAGAGACACAGAGAGAAACAGGCTTTGTAATGAGTACCTGGGAATACAATCAGGTCAGCTGATCTCTAGAAAGACGCCAGTGTGTTTCTCCACTAACCTGTCCTGGAGATCTTGAATGATTCCTCCCTGCAGATGTCCTCCAGTCGCTCTTTCAGTCCAGAGACAGCTCTCTTCACAGCCTCAGGAGAGAAGTGGGGTCTGACAGGGATGCTGGGTGAGTCTCCAGCTCCAGGAGGGACACAGACAGACTGGAACTTCTGCATCAGGGAGGAGAGAGAGGAGTTTCCAGTCAAACACACTGGGCTCCAGCACACATTCCTGGGGAGAAGCCAGGAGCAGCTCCATTGAAGAGCTCTGTGTGAGAGACTCCCTTCTGGACTGCAGAGTCCCAGAGCAGTGCTGTTACCTGGAGGAAATGGATGTGATCCTCTGTGTGTGAGAGCTGGCTCAGCTCAGCGTCTCTCCTCCTCAGCTCAGCGATCTCCTGCTCCAGTTGCTCCAGGAGTCCTTCAGCTTCAATCAGTACAGTCTTCTCTTGAGCTCTGATCAGCTGTGTGAGCTCAGAGCGTGTTCTCTCAATGGAGCGGATCAGCTCAGTGAAGATCCTGTCAGTGTCCTGTACTGCAGTGTGTCCAGAGCTCTGAGTGAGGAGACACACAGTGGATTATCACACAGGACAACACTCAAACTACATTCTACTGTGTGTGGTGTTTCCTCAGGGTACTGGTGTGTCCAGTGTCCAGCTGTGGGAATGTGTGCCTGTGTGTCCACTCCTCTGGTCAATACCCACTCTGAGTGACTTCACAGCCTGTCTCAGCTCCTGCAGCTCCTTCTCTCTCTCCTGGAGTCTCTGCTGGGTTTGTCTCTGTGTCGCCCCCAGCTGCTTCTGTGGAAAATTAGTGGGGGTATTAATGTCTGAACTTTCAGGGGTTAATTACAAAAAAGAGAAAATCTCCTCATCTCCTCACAGAGCCACACAGAGGACAGTCTGAGCTCATCTCCTCACAGGAATCACACAGAGGACAGTCTGAGCTCATCTCCTCACAGGAATCACACAGAGGACAGTCTGAGCTCATCTCCTCACAGGAATCACACAGAGGACAGTCTGAGCTCATCTCCTCACAGAGCCACACAGAGGACAGTCTGAGCTCATCTCCTCAAAGGAATCACACAGAGGACAGTCTGAGCTCATCTCCTCACAGAGCCACACAGGACAGTCTGAGCTCATCTCCTCACAGGAATCACACAGAGGACAGTCTGAGCTCATCTCCTCACAGAGCCACACAGAGGACAGTCTGAGCTCATCTCCTCACAGGAATCACACAGAGGACAGTCTGAGCTCATCTCCTCACAGAGCCACACAGAGGACAGTCTGAGCTCATCTCCTCACAGGAATCACACAGAGGACAGTCTGAGCTCATCTCCTCACAGAGCCACACAGAGGACAGTCTGAGCTCATCTCCTCACAGAGCCACACAGAGGACAGTCTGAGCTCATCTCCTCACAGGAATCACACAGAGGACAGTCTGAGCTCATCTCCTCACAGAGCCACACAGAGGACAGTCTGAGCTCATCTCCTCACAGGAATCACACAGAGGACAGTCTGAGCTCATCTCCTCACAGAGCCACACAGAGGACAGTCTGAGCTCATCTCCTCACAGGAATCACACAGAGGACAGTCTGAGCTCATCTCCTCACAGAGCCACACAGAGGACAGTCTGAGCTCATCTCCTCACAGGAATCACACAGAGGACAGTCTGAGCTCATCTCCTCACAGAGCCACACAGAGGACAGTCCGAGCTCATCTCCTCACAGAAATCACACAGAGGACAGTCCGAGCTCATCTCCTCACAGAGCCACACAGAGGACAGTCTGAGCTCATCTCCTCACAGGAATCACACAGAGGACAGTCTGAGCTCATCTCCTCACAGGAATCACACAAAATACAGTCCGAGGTCATCACCTCACAGGAATCACACAGAGGACAGTCTGAGCTCATCTCCTCACAGAGCCACACAGAGGACAGTCTGAGCTCATCTCCTCACAGGAATCACACAGAGGACAGTCTGAGCTCATCTCCTCACAGAGCCACACAGAGGACAGTCTGAGCTCATCTCCTCACAGGAATCACACAGAGGACAGTCTGAGCTCATCTCCTCACAGGAATCACACAGAGGACAGTCTGAGCTCATCTCCTCACAGAGCCACACAGAGGACAGTCTGAGCTCATCTCCTCACAGGAATCACACAGAGGACAGTCTGAGCTCATCTCCTCACAGGAATCACACAGAGGACAGTCTGAGCTCATCTCCTCACAGAGCCACACAGAGGACAGTCTGAGCTCATCTCCTCACAGAGCCACACAGAGGACAGTCTGAGCTCATCTCCTCACAGGAATCACACAGAGGACAGTCTGAGCTCATCTCCTCACAGAGCCACACAGAGGACAGTCTGAGCTCATCTCCTCACAGGAATCACACAGAGGACAGTCTGAGCTCATCTCCTCACAGAGCCACACAGAGGACAGTCCGAGCTCATCTCCTCACAGAAATCACACAGAGGACAGTCCGAGCTCATCTCCTCACAGGAATCACACAGAGGACAGTCTGAGCTCATCTCCTCACAGAGCCACACAGAGGACAGTCTGAGCTCATCTCCTCACAGGAATCACACAGAGGACAGTCTGAGCTCATCTCCTCACAGGAATCACACAAAATACAGTCCGAGGTCATCTCCTCACAGGAATCACACAGAGGACAGTCTGAGCTCATCTCCTCACAGAGCCACACAGAGGACAGTCTGAGCTCATCTCCTCACAGGAATCACACAGAGGACAGAATTTTGGGTGGAGGAGCAAGAGAATTCTCCTGACTTCATTGGACATGTTTAGTGAGCTCCTAGTAAAGAGAAAAAGTCCTCACCTGTTTCTCGGTCCTCTCAGCTGCAGCTGAGACAGTATCGTGGCCTCGGTGCTTTCCCATAGTGCACAGCGAACATATAAACTCCCCGTCAGTTTGGCAGAAAGACTCCAGGAGTCTGATGTGATCAGGACAGACTGCTGCATCAAGTCTTTTCACAGCATCAACCAGCTTGTGTCTCCTGAAGGCAGGAGCTTCATAGTGAGGCTGGAGGTGAGTCTGACAGTAAGAGGCCAGACACACCAGGCAGGACTTCACAGCTCTCACCTGTCTCCCAGTGCAGACATCACACAGCACATCTCCAGGGCCAGCAGGACTGGGAGCAGGAGGAGGACCACTGAGCCCTGTCTCCTTCAGTTTCTCCACCACTTCAGCCAGCATGATGTTTCTGCGCAGAACAGGCCTTGGGGTGAAGGTCTGTCTGCACTGGGGGCAGCTGTAGATTCCAATCTGATCATCCTGATCCCAGCAGCTCTTAATACAGCCCATACAGTAACTGTGTCCACAGGGAAGAGTCACTGGATCCTTCAGGATATCCAGGCAGACTGGACAGCTGAGCTGGTCCTGAGCCACTGAGATACTGGCTTCAGCCATTTTTACTGCACAGACACAGAGACGCAGTTTCAGTGAGGCTTCGGCAGAAACGAAAGTTAGCTGTGTGAGTCACTTCCTGTTGCTGTGCAGGCTGGGGGTGTGGTTTTGGACAGAGACCAAGCTTATTTATACAGGCTTCCCAGTGGAGAAAAGGGAAGAGAAGATAAGATTACAGAGGCCACAATTCAGTCGTTTTCTTTCACGTTTACAGGGACAGTAATCTTTGTTTCCGGAGGTTCATAACTTTTCTCTCTTAGAGTACACAGTACTACTCATTCCAAAGGATCCCAAACTGCTTTGCACACTGGAGCAGACCCCCTTCTCCCCCCATTGAAGAGCAGACACACCTGGGAGACACACAGGGATCATTCTGCACCAGTGACCCCACCTGGGAGACACACAGTGATCATTCTGCACCAGTGACCCCAACTGGGAGACACACAGTGATCATTCTGCACCAGTAACCCCACCTGGGAGACACACATTGATCATTCTCCACCAGTGACCCCACCTGAGAGACACGCGGTGATCATTCTGCACCAGCAGCACCACTGCACAGACACCATACTGGGGCTGTGTGCTGGAAGTACTGGATTAGAGAGAGGAGCGCCCCCTGCTGGTTGAGAAAGGAAAGGGCGCAGTCTCCCAGCTTGCCAATCTGCCTATGTGCACCTGTTCTAATGGCAGAGCATTAGAGCATAGAGGAAGTGCACTAAATGGCTTGTTTTACCCGGTGTTAAAAAGTGGTTGTTGGTGCTGCTGTTCAGATGCAGTTGCTTAGTCTGCAGCCTCATCAGGGAATCGCAGCAGCACAGCTGAGCGCCCCGCGGAAGCACAGCGGCCAGTGCGGGAGAGAGATTTTAATGGCACACTTCGCACTGTACGGGATCATGCTATATTGATATCGACTGTCGATTGCTCCTGGCCCGGGGTTCGGGAGGGACGGGGCGGAGTCTTTTCAGCACCTTGGAGAGCGGAGGACGCGCCCTCCCCCGCTCTCCGCCCCAGCTCCACCTCATGCGCAGCCGTGCGCCGTGGATGTGTAGGATATTCTCTAATGAAGACACCGCTCGCGTCTGTGTGCGGCCTGCCCACCCGTGTTCGTGTTCACGGGAGAAGCTGTGGCGTCTGTGTGGCTCGGATTCCCCTCCTCCACCCGCTCGCCGCTGCGCTGGACGTGTTTTCTGACGGCGGCTTCACTGGAAAGGCGGCGTGTCTGCGTGTGAGCTGGCCGTGACCGGCCCCCCTCTCCTCAGCCCTCCGCGCTAGCTCGGCCGTGACGAGAGACAGCATCCGTGCGTGTGCGTGACAGGACACCGACAGGATAAAACAGAAATACTCCAAAATTCCCCGCTGTTTACCTTTGTCTGTGTCGTGTCAGAAATCGGTTTACTGATCAGCCTGCACTCTCGCCAGGAAGACTGAAGATGCTCTAGAGGCTAAACTCGGTTGAGACACCGGGCACGGATGTTCATACATTGATTTTGCTGCTATCGGTCACGCAGACCACCAGCACAGCTCCATGAGGAAACCAGACTAGCAAATACCCAGATCTCCTGAGCTCCAGCACAGCTCCATGAGGAAACCAGACTAGCAAATACCCAGATCTCCTGAGCTCCAGCACAGCTCCATGAGGAAACCAGACTAGCAAATACCCAGATCTCCTGAGCTCCAGCACAGCTCCATGAGGAAACCAGACTAGCAAATACCCAGATCTCCTGAGCTCCAGCACAGCTCCATGAGGAAACCAGACTAGCAAATACCCAGATCTGCAGAACTCGGACGTCGCTGTCTCTTAGCTCTTCGGTGCAGTCCTTCATTGGATTAAGCTTTTGGTTTTCAAATGCAGCATTAACAACCAATTATATTAATAGCAGAGAAAATCTTATTGAAAGCATATTTTGACATCACAGCCTTTGTTTAATGTACAGTCGGTTGTACGCGCTTGGAACAGAAATGTTCTCTTGACCCACATTACTTCCCCCGGCACTGACAGCAGCGGTGATGTCACTTCCTGTCCCGCAGGTCCCAGGACATGCGGGGTCTCTGTGGCTGTGGGGCTCGCCGTGGAGACAGGCGGACGGGCTGACCGCGTCCCGGGGGGCGAGGGCCCGGTCCACACCAGGGGGGAGTTGTGAGCAGGGCGCCGATCGGGAGAACCTACTTCGCTGAGACCGCACAGAACCGCGTGATTCGCCTGCTGACCGTGTTTCCGAGCGGGCCCAGACTTCTGGGATGCTAGCCAGGAAGGGTCTGCTGCCGGAGGAGTTCCTCCTGACCCGGCTGGCGGAGGAAACGGGCCAGCCCAGTCGGTACCGGTCCAAGACACAGAAAGCCCGCTTCATCACGAAGGGCGGGTCCTGCAATGTGGCCCACAAGAACATCAGGGAGCAGGTGAGCGCAGTGCAGGGGCAGGACAGCACAGGCTGATTACATCACGGGGGCGTGACATCAGAGCGCAGCCCGGTGACCTCACGGCGGGGTGACATCACCAGCCGGTCAGTGAGCGCGCTCTCTCTCGCTCTCTCTGTCTCAGGGCCGCTTCCTGCAGGATGTCTTCACCACCATGGTGGACCTGAAGTGGCAGCACTCTCTGCTCATCTTCACCTCCGCCTTCCTCTGCTCCTGGATGCTGTTCGCCATGGTCTGGTGGCTGATTGCCTTCGGACACGGAGACCTGGAGCCCCGGGAGCAGGGCTGGCCGGGTCCTGCGCCCTGTGTCACGGCCATCCACTCCTTCACCTCGGCCTTCCTGTTCTCCATCGAGGTCCAGGTCTGTAATGTACTGGAGTGTCCAGTCAGTGTGTGTGTATTAACCCCTCTCTCTCTCAGTGCAGTGTTAATGTACTGGAGTGTCCAGTCAGTGTGTCTGTATTAACCCCTCTCTCTCTCAGTGCAGTGTTCATGTACTGGAGTGTCCAGTCAGTGTGTCTGTATTAACCCCTCTCTCTCTCAGTGCAGTGTTAATGTACTGGAGTGTCCAGTCAGTGTGTGTGTATTAACCCCTCTCTCTCTCAGTGCAGTGTTAATGTACTGGAGTGTCCAGTCAGTGTGTCTGTATGAACCCCTCTCTCTCTCAGTGCAGTGTTAATGTACTGGAGTGTCCAGTCAGTGTGTCTGTATTAACCCCTCTCTCTCTCAGTGCAGTGTTCATGTACTGGAGTGTCCAGTCAGTGTGTCTGTATTAACCCCTCTCTCTCTCAGTGCAGTGTTAGTGTACTGGAGTGTCCAGTCAGTGTGTCTGTATTAACCCCTCTCTCTCTCAGTGCAGTGTTAATGTACTGGAGTGTCCA